>NW_017306306.1:255155-317297 GCF_000935625.1 Nanorana parkeri
CCGGGGGGGGGGGGGGGGGGGGGGGGTGCGGACTCCATTCATTCCAAAATTGAACGTAAACAATGTGATGACATTATCGGACAGTAAAGAAAGAGGTTTCGTAAGAAGGTTTGTTTGGAAATCATCTAGTGTATGGCCAGCTTAATATTCTGACCCACTCTACAATAGTGGAGATGTAAAAAGGAGACATGTTTGAAGTCCAGACAGGGTGACGACCATGGCTCCCTCCATAGACATAATGGAGCAAATGAGCTTAGGAAAGGAATTGTGTTATTCACCGCCTCAAAAAAGATAACTAATGCAAGTACAACATCTAAGGACTGGTAAGCTGCAATATATTACATTTTGGATGGGAGTTTAGCATATTCTTTAACGTAGACCTCGCAAGCAGTATATTCTCGCCATCCCTTTACTCACCTTCTGCTCTGTGTAGCCACCGAGAGCCATAAGAAGCCCTTGTGTAAGCTATGAGTAGCTGGAGTCATAGGGTTATGGGTTCCCCAGTTGATATTGCAGCTTTTCCACACACTACCACAAGTTACATTCTCCTCCAAACCCTGGGTATTTCCTTCAGCTACCAGCGCTGAACAGATCAGCAGGTAAGAAGATGTTGGGAACATATAGGAGATAAAAGAAAGCTTGTTGCTTTTCCATTAATTGGAGGAGCATAGCAAAGTGAAAACTGATCAATTGCGTTGGGTTTGCTTTGCTCATCACCATCCATTTTAATGCCTTCTGGGACCGGTTGTGATACTATTTAATGCAGGGAGTCCCACTGTGCATGAGACACAAGCAGTTAAACCCTGGCTCTGCAGTGCTGAGAACCCGGCATAGAAAACAGCGTGGCCTAGATTCTGCTGAGCCCTGGTGCTTAGCACTTCCTAATTCCCACATGCATGAATAAGAGATAAGAAGTGTTACATTTTACACTCCTTTGATAGATTTTCTCTCGCGTTCAAATAAGCTGAATATTCACTTTGAGGATTTCACAGAGAAGAAGAAAAAAAGAAGACAACTTTTAATCTCAATCAGTAACCTTTAGACCAGAAAGTGTCGTGGTAAGGGTAAAGAACAAAAGAACACTTAGGGGCATATTTATAAAGTATTCACTGCAACATTCACTGGCAGTGAATCAGTAATTTCCAACATGCACCAGGGAGATTCACCTGCAGTGAATATTTGGTAAATGCCAGATTTACTGCTTTATAAATATGCCCCCAAGTAGAAGTGTCAGGTTGTCCTTCGGTGTATATGAATTCCAGGCTGATGGTCATATACGTCATAATGCAGTCACCAAGTGCAGACATTCCAGCTAGGTCCCGTGGTGAAGAGTCAAATATATTATATATATATATATATCTATCTATATAGATATCTCTATAGATATCTCTATATAAAAAAAAAATTACATTTATTTTGAGGTTATCATTATCACCAAAATCTCACCTTGTGAATACAGCAGAATTTGCATTTCAAGTAGTACGCATGTGAAGAGCTGAACCAAGTTCTCCAATCCCAGTAACTCAAAGGCCTCTCTGAGAGGATAGTCTGACAATGGCAGTTCATTAGGTCCCGGTCTCTGGCAAACAATAGGCTCGTATACACCATAGAATTTCAGTGACCTCCCCGGCGGCGGCAGTGGGACCTCATACAGAATGTTATGTATATAACTTTCCAGTGGCAGAGGTGGCGGCTGCGGGGACGTCACAGCTTTATAGAGTTGTGTTAGGAATTTCTTGCAGGCTTGCATGAATGGGAGCGGGGTGATCAGACATAAGCACTTGGAAACGTAAAGCGTGTCCCTGTTGATGTCGTAAGTGTTATATCGCTGCAGCTTTGCCAGAGACGTGGCATCTCCGTCCTCCAAGCTGCTGGCTAAGGAGTCCATGCTGCAGGAGGATGAGGCGTACACACTATGCTCCGCATTATGCATCTGGTACAGAGTCTGCATGGCAGTACATATCTGTTTACTGGTCACCTCTTCGTAAAACGTCAGCGCGAACCCGTATGTTCTAGAGCCATCCTCTCTGGTGATGATGTATGAATGGAACTGGGGGTCCCGGCAGTCTGCCTGGGTTCGGAAGGACAGCCCCTTCGGCATGCAAAGCTGTAAAAATTAAATATACAATACAATTTAGATTGTTTATCAATAGTTACAACTGTTTCCCAACTCCTAAACAGAAACAAAGACATAAATATATTTAACCCTCCAATAAGTTCAATATATGCCTAAATGTTTGTGGACACCTGTCTCTCACACCTACTGTATATAGGTTTGTTGGAGGTCCCATCCCAAAACAGGGGGCATTAATAGGAATTCGATCCCCCACCCCCATCCTTTGTGGCTATACCAGCCTCCACCCTTCTGGAAAGGCTTTCCACAAGATTTGGAGGAATGTCGGGGCGAGTTTAACCCCATCCAGCAAGAAAAGCATTTGTGAGGTCAGGTACTGATGTTGGATGAGAAGACCTGGCTTACAACCGGTGTTCTAATTAATTGCAAAGGTGCTCAGTAAGGTTGAGGTCAGTGCTCCGTACAAGTCACTAAAGTTCCTCCACACATAACCAGTCAAACTATGTATTTATGGTGCTGGCTTTGTACACAGAAGCACAGTCATGATGGCACAAAAGAGCCTTCACCAAACTGTTGCCACAAGGTTGGAAGGGCACAATGCTCTAAAATATCTTTGTATTTTGTATCATTAACAGTTCCCTTCACTGGAAACATCTGAACTCAATCATTTGGAGGGGTGTCCACATACTTTTGGTCATATAATGTTAATAACCGACAAAGAAAAACATTATATGTTTCTGTAACAGAATAAATACTGTATCCCTATGATGGTCGGCCACATGCCACCATCAAAGCACCAGTAAAATGGACTCAGAATCTGTAGAGGATAATGTTCAGGAACCTCAGTCTGTGGATCTTCCAGAAAGGTCCAATACATTCCGCTCAATCTGACTTTGTGTATCCAACTCAAAATACCCAAAAGAAAAATTCAGGAACCTAGCTTGTCCCACCATTCACGTCTCCCGGTTGGTTCTCTACTGTGATGAGCAGCTTCACAGTGCAACAAGAAAACTCTGGAGTAGTGATAAGGCTGGGCTTGGTGCAAACTCAATTCAAAACTCTAACCACCATCCCCTCCTTCTGAGCCAAGCTATATATGTCACAAAGGGGTGCAGAATGCCCCTGCCTCAACTTTCCACAATGATTGCGCTGAGAGGAGGGGGTAACGGTCATAGAAAAATAGAGATCTAATTTGGATCTACTGACTGAGTAGTTTGCACTGAAGGTCATCTCCGTTTACCTTTTTGTTAAAAAAAAAAAGAACAAACTGAAAACATCTTGACGCATACAAGGGGGGGATTCAAATCTCACCTGTAACATGTATAAAATCTGAAGATATCACCTAATGAGGACCTAGTTTCAGCCAGGACTGTCCAGCCAGCATTGTACACTGATTGAAAGGGGTAGCAAAGCTGTGCTTGTTCAAGGGACTATAGACATAGCTGTGTCTGCAGAATGCAGCAGTTAAGACCCAGTACCAGCCAAGCCTTTGTATTTTGTTTTGGGTAGACTGGGGAAGGGTTAGCCTAACCCTACTCTGAATATAACCTTAAACCAAACCTACTATGAATCCTCAAAAATATTTACAAAAAAAGAAAACCTAAAATAAATATTCTTCCTGTTCTCAAGAGCCAAACGTAATTTGTGGCGTCTCTACTCGAGAGGTTGCGTTTCAGATTTGATTTCATAAAGCTTAATTACCTGATGTGAAACAAAATCATAACAGAATATGTTAAGAAAATTAGTTCTGCTGCATATAATCAGTTCTAGGAGTCAATGAAAGAGTCTCGCTGTAGCAGTGCGCCTACACACATACACAACAGAGCTCTTATATAGCAACATCATACTCAGATGGAGTCTAATTAACATTTTCTTCAGACAAATGTGGGAATATTTACTTATCGTGTTATATACTTTACTTACTTATATTACTTATCGTGTTAAGGTTTTAAAAACCTCTTATTGGTGTATATTTGTAATTATACACATACATGGGGGCAGCCATATCTGCTCATTATATGCTCAGGTTATACTTAGCAGTGTTACACAATGGTTGTCCTTTGCTGCTCCTTCTCACAAGATTGAGTCAGCTGACTTAGGCCTTGATCACATAGGTGACAAGATGAAAGCTTCTCAACCGCTTAGTAATGCTCAGTAGTAACGTTTAAATGGACAGCTGATAGTGTAGTACAGGGGTGGGCAACTCTGGCCACACCAGCTGTTGTGGAACTACAAGTCCCACGAGGCATTGCAAGACTTATCGTTACAGGCATGACTCCCAGAGGCAGAAACATGTTGGGATTGTAGTTAAAGCACAGCTGGAGGGCTGGTCCTGCCCACCCCTGATGTAGTACACATGTAAGGCCCCATTCACATGGGGCAATTTGGGATCCGTGTGGCAGGAATCCCAGGTGTCCGATTTAGATGTGGTCATGACTCCCAGAGGTAGAAGCATGTTGGGATTTGTAGTTAAAGGAGAACTATGGGGCCAGTGTTTTTCCCCATAGTTCTCCTTGGGGTAACGGGAGGACACAAACTAGCGTCCTCCCGTCACCCTAAGCTCAGTATACCGCGAGCTACAGCTCGCGGTATACTGAGATGCCGCACCTGGAGCGGATCCCGACTTAGATGACGGGATCCGCCCAGCTGCGTGAGTGACAGCTGGCTCTGCCTATCTAGAGGCAGAGCCAGCTGTACCCGCCCCCTCCCGTTCCGCCAGTCAGCGCTGGCAGATCGGAGCGGGGAGAGGGGAATCCAGCCCCTTCCCCTGTCACGGCAGAGAGCCGTGACAGGATCGAGAGGTGAAGGAACCCGGTATGTTTTCCCTCACCTCCCGATCTACTGAGCCGACCTGTGACAGTCTCATTGTCACAGGTCGGCTTAGAACTATGACGTGAGTGGAAATCACTCATGTCATAGTTCCTTTAAAGCACAGCTGGAGGGCCGGATTTGCCCACCCCTGGTGTAGTACACATGCAAGGCCCCATTTACACGGGGCAATTTGGGATCCCTTCGGCAGGAATCTCAGGTGTACTGTTTAGATGCGGCCACTGTCCCCGTTCAAGCTAAATGACAGCGGCCGCATCAGTAAGCGGCAGTCGTACGATACAATTACATGCAGTTTGGAATTGGTCGCTGGATTCATTATTGAAAAAAAGTTTGAGAGTTTAATACTACTTTAGGGATTTCATTACCATTCAGTTCTATTTTACATACGATCATTATGAAAGAACTCCTGGGGCTTTCACTACTGACCTCCAGATTATGATAGTTGCCTGGCTGCATCTATCTTAATACATCCGAGTCACAGACAGGAAATGAAAGCTGGAGAAAAGTCAGAATGATTAACCCCCTATGCTTCTTCCAGGTCAGTGACTTGTAGTACTGACACCAATGCATCAGCATGGCAGCCAAGCAATAGGCATTTTCATAAGGAAAATCAGCAACAGCATCCCTCTGATCATACCATGTTGACGGCATCTTGGTCGAAGGGGTTCCACTCCACATTCTGAGGGTAATGAGCGAGGACTTTCGACTTGAAGGTTCTTCTCACCGGGCTCTGGTCGAAGTTTTCACCTGAATAACGAGACAGATTGTTTCATTCAGAATTCACTTTTTAAATCAAATAGATCCAACTAATGATTTTTATTGTTCTTGATTTGAAGACCACATTACTGAGACCACCAATCACGAATCAGCACCACCACCACCAGATATCCAGGATTTTTTAGGATTGACAGAAGTTTGGACAAGAACTTACCATGGGCTTCATGAAAACAATGTAATACTATGACAAATATAAATAGATAAATACACTGTTAATGTACATATGTTAATTGTTTAACCTGCCAAAACATTTAATTCTATTCAGCCAGTTTTTTTTTTTTAATCAGGCATCTCTGCCAGACAGCACAGCCTGGTCCTCAAACTCAACTGCAGTGGCAAAACAGCTTGGTCAAGAACACCCACCCATGTTCTCTCTTCCAACTAGAAAATTCCCTGTCAGCCCATGTGCACACTGCAGAGCCTGGCTGGCCGCTAGTGCTGGCTCTCCCTCCCCCAGTGATGCAATTGGATGGTGAAGGAGCAGCAACATAGAGATAAGTAATCAATTTTGTGTGCATGTGCTGGCAAGAGGCGTGCTGACAGAAGGAGTAAGCAGAGTGGGCAAAGCAGAGCCTAACTGGCTCCTAGTAATTCTCCTCCCAATGCAGCTGTACAGGGGAAAAAGAGAAGAAGCGGACATTGAGACAGATTCAGGAACATATACTAGCTGCATTTAAAGCTGAATATAAAAAGACACAAACTAATGCAGCTCTGTAACTCTTAATGAATCATTACATTTTACCTGAACTTGTCTTTGTATCAGCCTGTTGCAGTCCCTGTGCAGCAAAGCTCAGATTGGAACAGGGACATGCAGCCCAATGAGCCAAATCAGCTGTGCTGCAGTGCTAACAAGAACATCCCGATAGGAGTAGAGAGCATTGTGCACAGAGCACAGAGATGAGCTCAGTAGTCTGCTGATCCTCCTTTCACTGTCCAGTCACAGGCTAGAGGAGGGGCAAGACCTGTAAGTGTTATTTAACTACAGCAGAAAAAAACTCAGGTCTCTATCCCTGCCAGTCAGGGTTGTAGCAGGTAAAACAGCTCCCATATATGTGTTTTGTCTGTGTATTTAGCCTTTTGCATGGAGTCCAGCTTTAATAATACATGAACTGATTTTTACTTAATACATAATCGAATCAGTCTGTGTTTTCATATCTCTGGTTCGGTTTTAACATGGTTATGCTAAGTAGCAATGGTTTAGCTCAATATATGTGACAATGGCAGAGACAAATGCAGAGTTTAATTCATCATATGAGCCCAATGCAGAAGGAACTGAGGTCTGCACCCTGAAAGCACTTTTCCATACACTACATGGACTGCACACTGATTCCCATGCAAGTAATGTTAACCCCTCTCCAAATTTTTTATCAGTTTTACTGAAATACAACTGATATATTCAATCATTCTGCAGTCACTAATCACTAATCTTCCCTTATGGAAATATAATCCCTTGTTTGCATCCTCACCTCCCCTGTGCCAGGATCCTCTGCACCAAAAAAATAAATCCTTCCTGACCGACTAACAAAATACCATAAAACCAGACTTAAATCCCAAATAAACCTTCAGTTTAAATCAGTGTCACACTCAGAAAATTGCCCCCTGACAATAGCTGCAGTGAAGGATCCCTGCTCTGTGTATGGAAGCAGTGATCTCTCTGCAGGAGGTCCGACACACTCCCTGCAGAGTCAGACCTATAGCTCTGCAATCAGTAAAGATCATGCTCCCTGATTGGAGAGTTCTAGCTCTGATCCAGCATGGGGGGTTTCAGACCTCTGCAAAAAGACCACTGCTTCCACACAGTGAGAGGATCCCACTCTGGCAAGGGGCAAGCTTTGGCTGCTTTCTAAAGAAAAACAAACTGTAAGACTTTGCACACCTTTATGTTTTGATGCACCTCAAATGGATTTAGCGAATTTAAACGGAAAGTTCAATTGGGCTTTAACATGCATGTGGTGAATTCAACTCATCCAGCAATAAAACATTAAAAGGGAATTTAAAACTTAATAATTTGGATGGTAAAAAGACCCAAATAACGCATGGCAAGGCTCACTCACAAGAGATGATTGTTACACATTACAGCACAGGCAATAATGGACAATATAGACTTAGCTTTTTTTATGCAGGGCATAAACTGGCATACTCTAAGAATTCTCAGTTAAATGTCATTATATAGATACAATACAGTTTTAAATTAGATTATACAGAATACTATTAATAATGTTAATAGAAATATATATTTTTTAAAAGGCAAAAGGCACCACCACCAGATTATCCACTAGAAATCACCCTGGGAAAGACTTGTATTACTATTACCAATCACTGGTAAAATAGGAGCACGTCTACATGATTGGAGTGAACTTGTCACAAACCTGGGCAATTCATATGAGCACATGATATAAACATAAGCATCAGCAGATCAAGGTAATGCAGCTTAAGTTATAAGTAGATCTTGACTTCTGTAAAAGTCTAGCTTGTCCCCGCCCTTCATGTCCCTCTGTTGGTTCTCTACTGTGATGAACAGTTTCACCGACCAACAGAAACAGTGATGAGTCTGGGCTTGGTGCAAACTCCGTAGAAAAACTCTGACCACCACCCACTACGCAGCCCCAGGAACGCCCCTGTTGCAACTTCCGACACTGATTGGATCAGCAGGAGGAGGAGGTGGTGGTCAGAGTTTTTTAACAGGCTTGGGTTTGCACCAAGCTCAGCCTATTGACAACTCAGGACATAGAGAAATAAGGAACAAACTAATCTTTTACAGAAAAAAGAGATCTGCAAGCTGCTAACTTCAGCTGCCTATAAATCTGTATCTACTGGCAGAGTAGTTTGCACTGAAGGTCATCTCTGATTACACTTTTGTTCAGATTGCTTAGTCTGAATTGCCCAGCTTTTTGAGAGGTTTATTTGAAAGGACAACAAAGCAACAAACTGAGCAAAACATCTTGACACATATAAGGGGAGAAGATTAAAATTCCACCTGTAATATTCATGAAGTCTGCAGAGATCAGCTAGTGAGGACCTAGTCTCAGCCAGGACTGTCCAGCCTGTACTGTCCACCTAATGCAAGGGGTGCTTGTTGGAGGAACTATAGACATAGCTGTGTCTGCGGAATGCAGCAATTAATACCCAGCACTAGCCAAGCCATTTTATTTAGTTTTGGGTAGATTGGGGAAGGGGCGGAGCCTGTCAGGTTTGTATTGCTGTCTGCAACCTACTGCATAGTTCGTACCCACTTCATGACAGGAGGTGATGGGAAATCTCTCCAACGGGGATACCGAACTTATATTCCATTGAGAATTACAGGTCCTTCTGTCGCAGTGGCTGATGGGACTTGTCAAAGGATCTGTGAATGGCTGAAGTGGCTGTGCGGGCAAAGCCACACGCAGTTGTACCACATTCAAAAAAGAGCAACAGCTTGCCGAGGGAAGAACCCACAATTCAGTTAAGGGGGGGGGGGGAATGTGGCAGGAGGGGTTTGTAATGTGACCGCGTTTCATGTTATACCCTGAATATGGGTGAACCATGAAGCCTGGTCCAAAAGGTGAAGCATTCCATAGACACAGCTGAGCAGACAGTTTCCTCAGGTCAACAAGCCAGTGGTGTACAAATTAAATAATTCCGGAGCCACTTAACCCAAATTAGGAGCCACTAGGCAATTTTAAAGAGCCAGGAGTAGGGTTTTCAATTACAAGAATGGAACAGAGACACAAATGTTAAACTGTCTCTTTATGTTTTAGTTTCAAACTAAAAGTAAAGGGCTAAAACCCCTGTCCGGTCTTTACTGCTGTCCTCGGGACTGAAAGGGAACATACAGAGTTCTGTCACAATAGGAATAGTTGGGACATTTTCTGATGGGGAGATTGTTTCCAGTAACAACTAAAAAACATTTGCTTTAATCTTGGGGGTGGAGGATTTCCTCTTACTTCCTGTAGCGTCTACAGGACAGGAAGTAAAAGGGAAATCTCCCCAATTGGACATAGATTGCAAATATAATCGGACAGCGGGTATAACCATTCCTTACTTCATCCAAATTTTTGGCTTTAGATAACCTTTAAGTAAGCATTTGGTGCACTGGCTTTTCTGGCTCCGGGAACATGCCTGAAAAGGGCACAACTGGAGATCAATATGCTCACAATGTTTTCCTGTCTGCCTTGTAATGTCAGCTCTTTGGCCAAACGACTGGCGAAGCATGGAAAGTCTCCTGAGTGTACATTGGAACTGTCACACAGCAATAGAGGGTTTGAAGTGTTAACAAGATGTTTTATCTCATATCACAGTAGTGAGCCTGTGGAGAGGGACTGACAGATGCAGTGTAGAAGGGGTGTAGGGATGGGTGTAAGACCGGGTGGGGGGATGAGCGAGCCGCAGATCAGAGTGTAGAATTAGCTTGTGGATTGTACAGGGATCCAAAGTGAAGACTTAACCGGTGTTCAGCCTATGTTACCTGCGCCATTATTTTCTTGGCTCCTGCCATGACGATCGGCTTCTAGCCATTGGTATAAAACTACATGACAAACGAAAAAAAAAAAATGGGATGGGTGAAGAATGAGCATCCTAGGAGGTGAGTAAACAGCAAGGTTAGTAAGAAGGAAATGTAAAAACATAAATATGCAAAAAGGAGGGAAGGAAGAAGGCAAAGCAAAATAATACAAACAATAATAACAGCCATAACAATACCATAGTGACACTATAGAGTGGACCTTTAAGTGACTTCACAAGTCTGTGTGCATCATTTCCTGGCATGTCACAATATACAGCAATGTCATATTTATTTTTTTAAAAAGCTCCACCTTTTATCATTAAAAAGTCATTATTGGGCTCCAGTCCAGTGGCATTGCCTAGACTGTGCTGATGTCATCAGTCTGCTGCAGGCAGGAGGAAGCATTTTCTCAGGCTCCTCTATTTCAGTGACCAGAATGCAAAATTGTAACTTTGTAGCAAGTCACACGGTGAGAGGCGACAGTAGGGGCTGATTTATGTAAGAAATTTGTATCCGCAGCCAAGAACTGCACAGGCACCAGGAGAGCCAACATCTCAGTCCAGAAAGTAGATTGCACTGCAGACACTTCTGTGCCTGGTTTGTCGGATAAAAACAATGGTGATCGAAACGATGGTGACAATTTAATATTTATTGGCACCCCGGGGCCGTAGCGCGGGCGACTGAGGTCTCGCTGGAGCTGGGGGGAGAGGGAGGGTGGGGGTTGGGGGGGCGCAGCCAGCGCTCAGCATGGCACTGAGAAGTGGGGCGGCACAGCCTGCAGCTTCTCCTCTGGATCCCTGCTGCTCTCCCCCCAGCTTTATGGGCAGAGGCAGCGGGGAAGCATCATGGCCAAGCGGCGAGGAGAGAGAGAGCCGCACGGCCAGGATCTGACAGCTGGCGGCTCTCTCTCCTCACCGCTCGGCCATGCTGCTGTGACAGCGGCTCCCTCCTCCGCAACCCAGCCCCGCCGGCAAGTGATCAGTGAAATGTACCGATCCACTGGAGCAATCAGCTGATCACTCCAGTGTTTGTAAATAATGGGACACATAGTACTATGTGTCCCCAGTTATGAACCGGAAGTGCTTTACATCACTTCCTGTTCATTCATGAGTCTCCGAATGAGTAGTAGCACTATGTACAGAGGCTTCTCCCCATTCAGAAACTGGATGATAGTAAATATTTTCTGAATGAATGGGAAGTCTCTGTGCTTTCCATTCATTTAGAACAGAGTTTGCAGAAAAATGACTGTTTCTAATAGCATGCAGTCATCTTTTGGACAACAAACTCCCACCCATCTCCTTCTATTTTGTAATCAAAGTGTGTGGAGCCGACAGAGCTCACAGTTCTGCTATCTGCTGAATTGGCCGAGATTAAAAGCTCTTGTTGGCCCTGTCTGCTCCACAAACTTTGAGCCCTGTATGGCTAGCATAAGTCCTGAAAGTTGGGTTGGGCGGAGAATGTCATTTCAGAAAGGCACACAGACGTTTTTTTTGAACAATAAAATGTAGCAGCGGGTTCCTTTTCGGATATCTGTTCTTAGGGCCCGTCACATCTAAACGTAACATTAATCACACGTTTTAAGGTTTTGCGGTACTGCGCACTGCAGCGCACGGTGGCCGAGAGGTATGCTGGGGTACCATTCAATGGAATGGCAAAGCAACACGCCTAGTGCATGGTAACGTCTGCTAGGTGTGTTCCTCGACACTGTGTGTGTTAATTGCATGGAATCATGCAATTACAGCTACGCTCAGATGTGAACGGGCCCTGCAACAGAACCTTCGGACACCTGCGGTCCACTGCGAAGCTTTACTGCATTCATTAAGGTGCAATATTTTATGCGTTAACGTGCGTTCTGTTAAAGCACATTACCATACTTTACATTGCAGTACACACGTTACCGCAATGCATGGAGGTGAAGCCAGCCTGTAATGGCTGACAGGTTGATTCCAATAACGGTACCGCTTCAATTATTTCCTGAATTATAGAAGTTCTCTGTAAAACTATTGTTAGTTTTAGAAACAGACGGGAACAGTTTAATTTTTGCTGTCTGTGTCCAGTTGTGAGATCTGAAGATCTTACTTTACGTCCTGTCCTGAAGACAAAACACCACGCAAAAGAAACTCTCAACAAAGAGGGATTTCCCTTCTTTACACCGTTATCACCAGGACAGGCACCCCCATTAGAAGATCCCCCCCAACTATAGTTCTGGTGATTTTGGATTTCTCATCACTTTGTATCTTGTTGATAAAAGGTCACGAAATCTAATAAAAAGAGTGAATCTCCCCGGCAGAATCACAGACATCAATTAATACTTTGGTGCAGATGTGTGAGGTTGTGTTGGACCGGGTGGCGTTGGTCCCTCCAAAATGTGACATGTCATTAAGGGTGAGGAGCACTTAAAAAAAGCCTTAAGAACTTCCGATGTTTTTACAGGTCTCAAAATCCCTTTTATTAGGAAACGCGTAAACAGAAAACAACCAGTAAACCCTTCTTCAAGGCTCAAGGTTTGAAACTCTATCAACTCATCAAGTAGGTGAAGGTTACAGGTAGGAGCCATGGACATGGCTGGGCCTGTGTGCTGTAAATTCAGATGCATTTCCCTGAAGAAGGGTTTAATCCTGAAACAGGTCGGCCATTTTCAGTTCACGTATTTCCAAATAGAGATAATCAAGTTCTTGCGACAGGGTGCTAGACGACAACCAGCACCCACTCTATCAAAAGCTAAAAAAAAAAAAATTTATGCATACACTTAAAACTGCAATTAAAAAACCAAACCTTTTAAAATTTTGGATAGTGTGAAGAGGGATTAGAGTACCTGTCAGGTATTTTTTGTCGTCTGTGTCCCCGATAGCCATTTTCACCCTATTTTTCCTGGTGACATTATCACTGGAAGTGATATCTCAAATTTTGGGTTGTCCACAAACAGGATAAGATGGGAAATCTTCCAATGGGGACACTAGTTGGTGCTGACCACCAGGAATTTCCCTCAGTTCAGAGGGATAGCCTCCCCTTCCTGTTGTGGTTATCAGACAGGAAGTGAAGGGAAATCTCCCCAATGGGACACAGATGGGAGAAAAAAAAAAAGTTAACAGGGGTTATGACCCTGCCCCCCCCAAAAAAAAGTTTTCACTTCAGTTCTACTTTGAAAGAGAAATTAATGTTGAGCAGTTAGCAAGCGGGCTGACCAGAAAAATGCAAACGGCTTCATTGAAATCATTTCTATTTCACGATACAAAAGTTCTAGTCGACGTGCCATAGATCAGCATAAGTGCTTCCGTGTCCCATGGCTGGAATGCGAGAGAAATATGCAATGCAATCTTAACAATGCAACCAACAAATATCAGATTATGACCTCGCCAAGGAGGAATCTTATCTGCAATGTAATTTTAGAAGCCCTCACTAATGGTGTTGGCTCCTTTTTATAGCAGCGCTTAGTGCAATTAGGTGACAGCGACGGATATATCGTGCCAACACGTGCACCAAGGAGCAGTCGTCGTGGAAAAGTACAACTCTGCGTACAGAAAGACAAATCGGCAAATTAAAATACGGTAGCGGGAACGTAAAAACATAAAGGAAAGGCGCAAGGCTAGGCAGCACATATGGGCAATCTAACACAGCTGTCAGTTGCGGCTCGGTGATAGAAGACCTGAATAATTCATCGTGAGAGTAACAGAAAACCAGGGTCCCGGACTATTTTGAGCCGCTCTGTTTTGTGCGCTGCTCGGCAGAAGTGGTGAATGAACCAATAACCGTTTACGACAGAAACAAACTGACACATACGGAGAGGCGGTGAAAAAGAAATGCGGTGCAGAGCACAATAACCACAGCAAACAACTGCTATTTGCCTTGGTGCATAAATGTAATAGCAATGACATGACACAAAGGCTGACCCTACAGAAGATTCAAGTGAATCTAAACCCAAAAGCAAACATTAAATATATTGCAGCTTACAAATTTTTAGATGTGGTGGGCTATACTAGTTTTCTTTTTTTTGGCCTTTTACTTCTTAAAAAGGAGGAGAATTATGAGGCGTGTGATTTTCACTCAGCGAACAATTCGGATCACGAACAGGAAGTTCAGCATGGGTGAATTGGGTGACCAACACAAACGCAGCCATCTTCCCTGCTCTGACCCGTGGTCGTGGCTTCCTCTAGTCGAGATCGCGGTCCGATCACAGTTTGATTCGGTTTACGACCAATTCGGTTCGCGACCAGAATCTTGGAACTAATTAAGTTCGTGAACCGAGGTACCCCTGTATGTCACCAGCACACCATGGCTAAATCTTCAAGAAGTGATCATTTTATTGATACACACAGCAATGTTTCAGGGCCACTCAGGGTTCCTTCACAAGCAAGATGCGCAGATGGGGGAATGAAACACTGGGAAGCAGGAGAAATCCTGGAAACACCAGGATTTTCCATCTTTCAAAATGCCCCCCGCAAAATTTCGGAACAGAACATAAACTTGGCAAAAAGGTATTTTAAAAAGATAAAAGCGCTATTCTTCGTTGGCTAATTGTATATAAATACTTATGTTGATTCTTTTAGCTGCAATATGTTACATTTTTGTTCTTAGGTTTGGATCCGCTTCAATCTACACCTGCGTTGTCATATTTTCATGATATATCTTTATATTCATATTCCATTTTTTTTAGCAGTTGTTCATATCGCAAACAGAGCAATCAGCATCCATGCTGAGCATCTTCTGTGAAGAAAAAACAACTGTCCAAGAGACAATTTTTTGGTTTGGATAAGTTTAACAGATATCACCGCCAGCATCCAGCAAGTCTCGGTGCTCGAAAGAGTTGTGCAAAGAGGAAAAACGATCCCCACCTGTTGCTCTCGAAGAGACGTCTGCCCGGGCATGGGAAACCAATTTGCACCGCCCAGCACACACTGTGGATACCCAACGCTGCAGGGTTCTATGTGGAGCTCTGCCTCTGTTCTACCCGGTGCAGGTGCTGCTGTACATTTGTTATTCTAAACAAGGCCTAGTCATGGTACGTTGTTATCGCCAATTTCCTGCGGCGCGTGGGAGAGGGCCGTGCGTCTGACAAATGACTCGCAGCTGCGTTTGTTGGTTTAAATGTTCCAGCATGCAGGTAAAGGATCCAGCCAGGAAAATCACATGGAAATTACAGGCGGATACAAAAAGGAGTTTCCTGCGAGCGGAGAAGGCGCGCGGTTTCTGCAGGAAAGACATTCGCGGGTAGGTGCAGTTAATGGGTATTTATGATTAAAAATGTTCCCCCAGAAGCCATTCAATGTAATATCCACCCAATAATAATTCCAATACTAAGCACTTACACCGATTGGTTTTTAATTCCATCATTTGAACTGCTGCTCCTCACTATTTACATTGTTGTTTTTTCTTTTTACCTTTCCAAACGTGGGACAGCTAAATCATTACTACATAAAGCTGAACTCCAGACCAACTACTAAAATAGGATGTGCATTTCTTTTCATCCAGTTCTGAGATGTACACAGCACTGTCTGTCAAAGAAGGAGACCAGCTTTTATTCTGCTGCAGTTCAGTAACACTTACAGGTCTTGACCCTCCCCCCAGCCTGTGACTGGACAGTGAAAGAAAAAGCATCTGATTGATGAGCTTATCCGTCACTATGCTCTCTCCTCCTATAAGCATGTTCCTTGTTGGCACATGTGCATCACAGCACAACTAATTGGCTCCTTGTGCCGCTGCTTCCTCTTCCACTCTGAGCTCTGCCGTACAGGGACTGCAAGAGGCTGATACCAGGTCAGATTCAGGTACTAACGCTGCTTGTATTTAAAAGAGCCATTTAATGATGGATTACAAAATACAGAGCTGCAATGCAAAAAGTTGACCCTTGGAGTGGGGTTACTAAGGCAGGGGTCCCATGAGGCACTGACATTTACAGGCATGCCTCCCAGAGGCATGTTGGGATTTGTAGTGAAAGCACAGCTGGAGGGCCAGAGTTGCCACCCCCCTAGTCTATGGACTCTAGGGAATATATACTCACCTGATCCTCGATTTAGCCTGGCTGCTAGACCATGAGCGGGCCGCCGGAAAGACTCCGTGGGACATGAAGAGACAGCAGTCTGTGATGGATCAGAGACCGGCACTAGCGCTGGAGGGACTGCTGGAATCAAGTGGAAGGAAGAAGCTGATCGGATCAAGAGGCATTATTCAGGGCCGGTTCACACCACAAACTCCGCGTTCCAGTGTGTTAGGCCTCTGGAACGCACTGGAACTCAAGCCGGCCGGCTCCCTGTGTTCAGGGGCGGGAGGGGGCAGGGCGGTACATTGAAGTCAATGGCACCGCAGCCTCGCATCCTGCCCGTAGTGCGATCGCCCGCACTCAGAACGCAGGCACGTCAGTGCCTGCGTTCTGGTCCAGTGCGATCTGCAAAAATAGTGCAAGCACTATTTTTGCAGATCGTAGTGGAACCGGAACTGCAAGCACTATTTTTGCAGATCGCACTGGACCGGAACACAAGCAGCAATGTGCCTACGTTCCGGGTGCGGGCGGGGGGGCACGGCTGCGCTGCGATTGCCTTCAATGCAACACCACGCACCCTCCCACCCCTGAACGCAGCGAATCGGCTTGTGTTTGAGGCCGAACGGACTGGAACGCAGAGTTTGTGGTGTGAACCGGCCCGCAAGGTAAGTCCTTACTGCCACATTACAATGGGGATAATTAATTGGAAGGGTTTAATGTGACTTTAGCCTGAGTGTGTTACATGTGCCTGGAGTTCAGCTTTAACTAAGAGGGGTACAAGGGGTTAAAAAGGAAGATTTTGTGCACACAAGTTTCTAACGGAGCTAAATTTGGAGCTGGAAATTGAAGAAGTGAGAAAAGCAACTAAATAACGACTTTCAGGTATAACAGCTGTGGTTGTCACTTTACGTTGGTGTCACATGCAGCCAATGATGAATAGCGGCCACATATAGAACAATTGTTCCTCTCCGAAGCCCGTCATAGCTTGTTGTGGAGACCGTTGATCCGGCTCTGCAGTCCAGGCTCGCCAATGACCGGTCTTGTCTCCATTTCACCAGAACACGCTCAGTTTAATGTGTCCAACTTTCACCAGCTCTTCCCCTTCGTCCACCATAACACTCCGTATCCCTCGATTAGCACTAGAGAGACTTACGATCAGCTGATCTGCGTCCGCCAACCTCGGAGCGGACATTTGTATGCAGAACTTTCATTGAATATTGAACATTTCCACGCTGGATTCCTTAAGGTTGTTATCTCCACAGCGGAAGTAGGTCACCCAAACCGCCCGTAGAAAAACTAACAAGTTTGTTCCTCTAATCTGGTGCTAAATATTTCATTTGACAAGAAAGTTTCATTAAATATTCCCCGTAAATCAAAGCGTTGCCTTTTTTTAAAATCCAGTTTATCACGGTAGAGAAACGCGCACTCTATCACATCGGAAAGCCTGATTTTTATTGCTTCGCCAATAATGATGCATGTAAAGTCTTGCAGTGATCAGTAGGCTCGCGTCCTCTGTGTCCTGAAGTGATGAGGAAGTTGGCAGGAGGAACCACCGAGCACTGAGGAGGACCAAGGACACAGGCAATGCCTTCATTTGTTTTCTCTTCAGAAGAACGGAGCCATCTTTGTTCAGACATCATGCTGGGTCACCATCCACTCCCTAGGCCGAGATGGCGGCTCAAAGTTGATACAGCCATGTAAATCCTGGTGCCTGAGCAATTCTTGGCTGTGTTCACCAATGTTGGTAAAGGATCAGCCCCTGCCACAGCCTCTCACCTTGTGACTTACTACAAAGTTACAATATTGGAGGAAGGAGGAAAATGTTCCCTCCTGCCTGCAGCAGACTGATGACATCATCTCAACTTAGGCAAGACTGAAGCTTAAAAGGAGAACTATGAGGTGAGTGCTTTTCACTCACCTCATAGTTCTAGCCAACCTGTGACAATGAGACTGTCCCAGGTCGGCTCAGTAGATCGGGAGGTGAGCGAACACATACCGGCGTTCGCTCACTTCTTGATCCTGTTACGGCTCTCTGCCGTGACAGGGGAGGGCTGGATTCCCCCCTCCGATCCTCCAGCGCTGACTGGCAGAACGGACGGGGGAGGGGGCGGGTACAGCTGGCTCTGCCTCTAGATAGGCAGAGCATGACAGTTCTGCGGTGTCTTATGAGAGTTCACCGCCGTTGACAATTCCAGCTTTGCCTCTCCTGCCAGGCAGGAGGATGAATAAAGTCAGTTTTGTTGAGGGAGGATACTCATGGCAGCCCCTTGCTGAGGCTCAGAATCTTTTTATTACGCTCGCTTCCTCGTTTTCTGAGAAGGTCGAATTAGCGCAGCGTGAGGCGAGAACAGCGATATTACATTTAAAGAACGCAATGCAATTTGTATGCAAATATCTCAGGGAATAAAGAGAGACTGAAGACGTCATCAAGACTGGGTTTAAAGGGAAAAGCTCCAGAAATAAAATACCCAGGTGAGAAGCCAAAAGATGGAAGATGCCAATCTCTGGCTGGTTGGATGCACTTGTTTTAGGGCAGAACCCACGAATCATAACTGCTTGTGACATCACTTCTATAGAATTAGGCAGCTCAGGAACCAACATTTTAATTTGACCCACAAGGTGCTTCGAGGTTCCTCCGAAAGTGCAGGCGGTCCTGTTTTTGCATACAGGGGATTCAGCTTGTGTAAGATCAGAGTGTACAGCAAGCCATGACAAAGGTAACGCGAAGCAGTCACAAAGCTTCACACAGCTTTAAACACATCTAAGGCCTCACGCAGGCTTCAGCCTATAACAGCAGTTTTCAGCAAGTGGCACGCAGCTTTCAGCACCCTTCAGCTCCAGTTTGGGGACATGAAATTCATGTTAAACAAGGCTTTTAGCAAGTTTTAAGTAGTGCTAAAACCTGCCTGTAGCTTGCTTTAATGCCATTTCCACCTTTGTCAGTGATTAGCATTGATTGTGGTGATGTAGAGGTGCAGTGATGATGTATACAGGGGCCCATTTTCATGACTCACATTGTTTTTTTATGAAGGATTTATTAGGCCTGAATCCTAGAAATTCAAAACTTTCTCCCCAGGAAACTCAGTCTGACAGCGGGGGCGGATTGTAAAGCAGGCTGTAAACAGCTGCCCCCCTTCCTGTGATTTTGTACAACACGATCACTAAACCTCAGCTCTGCCTTTACACACAATACACTTTTGGGTGGGGGGGTTAGGTGCCGCAATGAATACTAATGAATGGTGGAGAGCTCACAGAGTACTCAGTTTACACAGAGGCAGCCATTTCCATAATGGTATGAAGAGGAAAGCTATCAAAGAGACGTACGTTCTATGTTTATATACAGCAACTGAAAATACCTGCATCATGTACACTCAGTGTACATTGCTGGCATGTTTTTGTTTTTTTAAATACCTCTGCAAAGGTAGAAATGGGCTTTAAAGTGACACCCAATGCTCCCATTAAGATTAGAGTTTAACATCCCCAAACATGAGCCGACAGGTACTTTAAAAGTTTCTTCTTGCAAAAGCTTTGTAAAATCTTGCTGTACACACTGCTCTTACCCAAGTTGAAGCCCATATGCACCAGGTCTTAGTGGAAGTGCTGACTGTCACTTTAAAACCTTAGGGCTTTTCCCCATAGTTCTCCGAAGGGTAACTGGAGGACACAAAGTAGCGTCCTCCCGTTACCCAAAGCTCAGAATTGTAGCTTGCGGTATACTGAGACGCCGCAGCTGAAACGGATCCCAACAATGTCTGTATCCGCCCAGCTGCGTGAGTGACAGCTGGCTCTGCCTATCTAGAGGCGGAGCCAGCTGTACCCGCCCCCTCCCCAGTCCGTTCCGCCAGTCAGCGCTGGAGGATCGGACAGGGGAGGGGAGAATCCAGTCACTCCCGTCACGGCTCTCTGCAGTGACAGGATCGAGAAGTGAGCGAGCGCCGGTATGTGTTCGCTCACTTCCCAATCTACTGAGCTGACCAGTGACAGTCTCATTGTCACAGGTCTGCTAGAACTATGAGGTGAGTAAAAAGCACTCACCTCATAGTTCTCCTTTAAGCATAAATCTTAAATATAGAAGCTTGTTTAATGTAAAACTCAGCACCAGCAGGCTACAGTAGGCTTCAGCACTAGTTGGAGCTTGTTGAAAGCCTGCTGAAGCCTTCCATCAGCCCGATAAAAGAGACACTCAGCACTTCCAATAAGATCTAGGTTTACGATGCCCATGAGGACACTAAACTCGGGAGTTAATCTTAAAAATACATTCAAGTACCTTAACCATTAACAATACTGGACCTTATGTGTGTATCACTTGGCTGAGATCCTCCAATCATCTCTGAATTGGTGCCGACACTGTCCTTCCTTCTGGTTGGGTGGCTACTTTTGTTCCCCATGGTCCCTGTGTGTGTTGTAAAGTAGTCACCGCTCCAAAGGTCACTCCCGGGATGGACTACAATCTCTAGTTTAGTTCACTCATTTGTATTGAGATTGTAGTCCATCCCGGGAGTGAGCTTTGGAGCGGTGACTACTTTACAACACACACAGTGACCATGGGGAACAAAAGTAGCCACCCTCCAGAAGGACGGACAGTGTCAGCACCAATTCAGAGAAGATTTGAGGATCTACAGCCGAGTGATACACAAATAATCTACATTTTTGTTAACACTTAAGCTACTTCAATGCATTTTTAAGATTTAACTCCTGAGATTTGTCTCACTTTAAGGAAATCCAATATAGAAATAAATTTTTAATTTTTGACCAGTTACCGTTTAAAATTCCAATTCAAACACATGCCACCTGAAACGATTGGCTGGGTTACTCAGCAAAGCAATCTCATTTCATGTTCTTTAAACCTACGATAATAATAATCTCATGACCCGTCTCTTGTACACGGACCTCCTGCAACTGACACATACACTGCTGAGCATTGTGCACCGTCTGGAACTCTTACGTCACAAGTAATAAAGAAACATATGGCACAATTATTTGCTCATGAATGTATAGTAGAAGGCACGGGCCCAGCTGTCTACATACATCTGCAGATGGAGCTGCTATATTGAACTTCAAATATGAACTGCGGTCAGTGAAACGAAACAGACCAGTCAGTATAAATTATTCATGAACAGGTCCCAATGGCTTCTACAGCGTCAAGGGGTCATGTGGTCAATGGATCGCAGAAGATCATTTTCTAATAAGGCAAAATAATCCCCAACAAGTGATTTTTCATGTCCTCCTCGTGTCAGATGTGTATGCAAACAGGTCCGTAGCAGTGGGGTTCTTCCCTTTCATAATCTGTAATGGAAACCTAAATCCAGCTATAGATGTACCCAATTCCCTCTTGTAAAGTGGAAGGCAAATGTTCATGCTTTTCACCCTCTTTAGCGGAAACTCAGCATTTACATTCTTCTTGCATGTTGGCGGGCAGGTGACTCAAACACAGCAGAATTCTTTCATTGAAGAGAGTTTGGCCACAGAAATATATGACCCGATTAAGAAGCTATCTCCAACAAATTACCAATAAAGCGCGATTTGGTGGGATATGTGTAGCTTTAGAGAGGCTCATGCTGAGAGGACGGGAAAAACAAAAATTCCACCAGAGTAGATCTACTAATTGCACCTTCATTTGGAAAAATGGAACTACCCCCACCAATCTGCCCCCTCTCGCTGCTCTGACCTATGAATGCTCACTATTTGCAAACGTAATAAATACATAGATGGGGAATTTGTCAAAAATGGAGCACAAAGTCTGAAACAGTTGCCCAGGGCAACCAATCAGCTTCTCTCCAGTTTTTCAGTTAAGATTTGAAAATGAAAGAAAGAGAAGCCGATTGGTTGCCCTGCACAGCTGCTCCAGATTCTGCCTGCTCCAGTTTTGATAAATCCTCCCCTTAGTGTAGGCTGTGATGGTGACGGACCGCACGACGGGAGCCGCGGAGGAGAAGCAGCGTTATTTTAAAGGCAAGAGCACCGGGACGGGGGAGAGGGGGCAGATTGGTGGGGGTAATTCCATTTTCCCAAATTCATCTGGCAAAGTGGAATTACCTTTTCACCCACCAGGAGTCAAAAGGAAAGTCCATAGCTAAGTGTAAGCTACAATTTCAACACGCAACAATGATTGGCGAATCGCTATCACATGGCGTGAGTCACATGCTCCTCCATACCCAGAAGTATCAGGTACTTTCTTCAGTTCCCAGTGACTGAACAGTGACCAGGGAGTTAAGGAAGGGTAAGTATGGGAGGGGGACAAAGCACGGGCTTGCTGCAAGGTCCATCTCACCAAGACAAAAAGTTCCACTTTTACAGAGCTTTAGGTTTGAGTACCTGCTGTAAAAATCGGCACGCCCCTCAGCACTAGAGGTGACACCTTCCAATGGGGACACCTGTTCAAGAGGAATTGTTCTCGCTTTGTAAAGATTTCCTCTTACCTCCTGTTGCCCGATCAGATAGAAAAGGCAAATCTCCTGAATGTACATGGGATCTAACCACTTCCTACCCTATTCAAAACTATAACCGGATTCCCTACACGTACACATCAATGTCTTTTTTTGGTGATGATTACACAACTGCATCAAGTTTTTTTTTTAATCCACTTGGAGTTCAGCTTTAATTTGTTGTGACTCTCTGCATTGCAGCACTATGTTCGATTGCCGTGTCCTCCGCTCTCTGCAGAGCCTCAAGTGCGGGCTTGCCAGGAGGACGCGTCTTGCTTTCCATAATGCGAGAGACAAACAACACCGGGGTCACGGGCAGACATGATGCTAATGCATACGAGCAGCCTAATGTAACCTGTAATTGTAAACAAACGTGGAATGCAAACATTGGAACGCTGAAGTAAAGGCCAAACGTCCGAGAGTGACAGCAGCAAACAGCAAGAGTCTCCCGAGGTCACAACACAACTTCCAAATGTTGCATGGAGGACGATCTGCCAAGACACAAATGGCTGTAAACACGGAGGCCGTTTTTTTACACTTTCACTGCTGACGACATTTAAAGTAAACCGGTCGTGTCTATGCAGTATTAAAGAAGAACGCCAGGTACAAATGTTTGTAACCCTTGTGGTGGGGCTACTTCTGCACTGCAAGTGTTAAGCGCTTGTTTTTGTCTAGGTTCAAAAATAACAAAGTTATACTCAACCCCAGTTGTATGCCCCTTGGTGCCCTCACATCCTATACACTTGTCTATAGAACATGATGATTCAGGGACCTTACGACTGCTGGAGAAGTGAGGGAGATAGGCTCCAGGGACTGGTCTGACAGCAGGCTGGCTCCGAGGATCGGGTTAGTATAACCTTTTTTATTTTTGAAAATATAGACAAAAAGGAGAACTTAGCCCTTGCATTGTGGGGGTAACCCAACTGCAGGGGTTAGGAACATTTTTACCTGGAGTTCTGCTTTAAAAGTAGCTCTAAACCCAAATCTCATACTTTTGACACAATTTGGTGTAGATTATTGGAAATACAACAACATACACGGATTTGTATTAATGACATTCAGAGATGTAATACTGTCTTTTGAGCTGTAGGTGGCTCTGTGGTGCAGTGTTGGTCTTTATGCTTATGTATACTTCTCTATGATATACAGGCAGTCCCATCTGCTATATATGTTTCCTTCTACTGCGATATATAATGCTGTATTCTGATAGAATGTTCTCCTAAGCAAGTAAAACGTAATTCAGCATTCCCCAAGATCTCAGTGCTTCATCTAAACACATAACCAACATACATCAGAGCAAATGATGTGCACCAGGAGCCCAATTGGCAGACACAGACAGAGCATTGTCACCCCATAGCAGGAAGTGCCTACCACTTTTTTAATTTGATATGTGCAGACATCGGTTTTAAAGCCCAACTCAACCCTCAGTTTAAGTCAGTTAAATGCAATGCTGCGGCATCAAAACAAAAAGGAGTAGGAAAGCCCGTCCCCTGCCAGTGTGCAGGATCCTTGTTCTCTGTATGGTAGCAGTGGTCTCTCTACACAAGCCTCCTGCTGTCAAAACTGGAGCTCTCCAAATCAGCAAATCAGAGATTTACCAATTGCAGAGCGAAAGGACCTCCGCAGAGAGACCACTGCTTCCATACAGAGAGTAAGGATCCTTCTTTGCAGCAAGCTGGCAGGGAACTCGCTTTTCTACTCAGGTTGTGGCTCTAAGACATTGAACACCTTTTGTTCTATCACACCTGGGATGTTTTCAGCTGATTTAGGGCTTGTTCCCATCTGCAGCCGTGCAGTGTGCATGTGCCCAGACAGTTCTGATGCGCTGAATCAAGCCACATCGCACTGTTTCTTTTTTTTTAATTTTAGAACTTTATTGAAATGTCACAAGTGACATTTCTTGAAGTTCTATGGACACACACAGGTGGTACGATATGGTTGTGTTGTGTCTCACTGCGGTGCTCTTTAAAAAAGTACTGCATGCCGTATTCTATGTAAGCGCACACCACTGCAACGTAGTACTGTGTTGGTTCACTGGAGGGCTATTCGGCCCCTTTGTCTCCTCGCCATAACCAGTCTGATTAGGAGTTCTTGTAAGCACTGAAAACACTTCACATGCTCTGAAATAGTGTTATTTTCGGGTTTATTTTCTTTTTTTGTGTGCAAGCTGACAGCAGCAATGTCGTCACTCCGCACATCTGCTTCTAGAACAGATGGTGACTTGCAAGGCCTGTGCACACATTGTCCGAGATGGAGAAATGCGGGCTGTGCTGCCCCATCAGTGTCAGCTGTCTTATTGTGGTGCAGTGACCCACACAAATCCATTATGCTTTTTTAGCGGCGAGGCCTACCAACAAAAAAAAAGGACCCGGCGGAAAGTTGGAAACGCCAACACAAAAGATGCAGAGCCGTGCCGCGAACCAGACAGGGGAAAGAGGCGCAGAGGGTGCTCGCTTCCAACAACCAATCACCTAACTCAATGGCATTTAGTATGCCAAAGTGCCATGCATCATAAACAGGGATGGACAAATGAATATGGAGTTCGGGAGCCAGTCTGACCAATCCAGGATTTTTATTTTAGGAGCCAGCTCCATTGACAACTAGAAAAAGACCTCAAAAGTTGGGCGTCAGCTGTAATTTTTTTTTATTTTTTTATTCTTTTTATTAATCAGCTGTAATTTTTTAAGGTACAGTAACGACCTGGCTCCTGGGATTTGTCCAGCCCAGTCATAAACAATTGCCTTTCCCTAAAATACAATACAATTAGGCCCCTTTCACACGAGCTGAGCAGGAGGGGATCCTCTCCTCATCACAGCAGTACAGAGCAGATGTCAGCACAGTTTTTTTCCACTGCAATTACCAGACCCCATGTCAGTCTATGGGGAATCGGATGTAAACGGACATGTGTCCATTTACATCAGATTACCCCCGATCCGGCACGATCCGGTGAAATAGATCTCTGTTCCGTTTGTTTTTCTGGACCTGGCTGGAGTCTGTAAATGGACGCCCATCTGTTAACACACGGCTGCCCATAGACTTACATAGGGCATCCGATCGGGTCCGCTTAAAAAACTGACAGGCGGACCTTTTTTTTAATCTGTTGTTGCATCTCACTGCCACTTCCGGTCTACTTTACCTCCAGTGATAGCTACAATGGTATTTTTCAAAGCGCGTTTCCCGATGATGGTAACCAGTGCCGTCTATACCTTTCATGCCGCCTGAGGTTGGTCATCTTGTCCAGGGGTGGGTTGTGCTGTTGCCAGTAATCTGGGGGGTTGCTAGCTCTGTGTGCTTCTACTAATCCTATAGGGGGTGCTGCTGCTGGTCATCCAGGCGTCTGCGGCGGGAAGGTCTGTCCGGTCCAGCTCACTGACGTTACTGGTTGCCAGAAGCTCGGCGGGACGCCATCCAGCTCCCTGCCAACCTATGACGTCAGTGAGCTGGGCGGGAAGCCAGACAGAGCATTACAATTACATTGTAAGTGGATAAAATATTATTTATCATAAGAAAAAAAAATGCTGCAAGTAATTAAAATGATTTGTCTGTGCTTTTACCTGCATTTTTTAGGTTGGTGACAAGGTCTCTTTAAAATACCATTTAAAGTTTGGCTCAGTGCAAAAACAAAAATACCTGCTGCTCCTGACGAAAATCTTGTCAGCTGTATACTTTGCATTTGCTGCACTTATCAGATACGCTGTTTCCAACTATATCTGAGACTACAAAACTAGTCCATATTATGCTATGGAGAAGAGGGGAGGTGTTTTGTAATCCTGTCATAAAGTGACAATGACACTCCTCAGATCATCTCTGAATTGGTGGTGATGCTATCCTTCCTTAGTCACCTTCCTTAGTAGTCACCGCTCCAAGCTCACTCCTGTGATGGACTACAATCTCAATACAAATTAATAAATGAACATGAGATTGTAGTCCATCACAGGAGTGAGCTTGGAGCGGTGACTACTTTACAGCACACACAGGAACCATGGAGAAGAAAAAGTAGCCGCCCTCCAGAAGGAAGGACAGTGTCAGTATGAATTCAGAGATGATTTGAGTGATACACAAACTAGATACATTTTTTGTGAATGTATTTTTAGGATTGAACGCCTGAGTTTAGTGTCACTTTAAGCTAGTCATACATGGCTAAATTAGAGCATTGGGTAGCCTTCCTGGCATTGGGTGGAAAATGATCAGCTGAACAAGGACTGCAGCCTATTAGATGCAGTCACTGTTCGGTATTCGGCCAGCCACGGGTGCAGCAGCTGTCTGAATACAATAGCCAGCAGCACAGATTTCTCCATTCATGGTGTTTAACATTGAAAAAGGAATCTATTGATTTTCTCTCATTCAGCTCACAGGCTGAACAACAGAAATCTATGTGTGCATGGCTAGCCTTACCCTCCGCTACATCAGCTCCCATCTACTGCGCTCCCATTGGAGTAGCCCTTTAATAAAGTATAATTCTTCACCTCTATGCATTCTATAAAACATTTCCAGAATTCAGATTGACTCATCAAGAAAAATTCAAAGCCAGAGGGCAAGAGTAATTTGTCTGTGCGTGCAAGAGGCATTGCGCTGGGAACGGCGACTCGCTGGAACGCCAACTATGCACTGACCAAAGGGGGAAAGAATTCTTCTCAGCTTTATAAAATCAGGTCAGCATTGTGCCGAGAGCCGGGACCCCGTAAATCACTATTTACCAGCCGGGGGATGGAGAGACGGACAATGGGCAGCTAGGGAAGTCTTTAGGAATTTCTATTGAATCGGCTGCAAGAGGCCAAAATTCACCTACATGGAAACACGAGCCGGGCACTTCAACCACCAAAAAGCTGGACTTTCCTCTGGAGCAACAGGAAGTCAGTCCTCTGTTACTGCAAATCAGGAAAAGGGGCGGCAGAGGTTCCCGTCAATCTACCTTTATACCCCCCCTTACACACTAATCCCGGGTGGGCTGCATTCAGGACCTCCACTAGCATTCACTGCACCATGGTGAAGATTACAAGGTAGGACCCTGTAATCTGAAGGAGACGTCACATCAGAGTTCAACCTTATCTTCATCACAGTGTGGCTGCAGCCGTCTAGGACACTGATGTGAAAGAGGGCTCCTGATGGAGAAAGTGGGGGACATGCTCAAGGGAAGCTGAGGCACGCTCAAGGGGCACGCTTATGGGACACTGGGAACTCCACGTCATTTTTATTTTTGCATGGGTTCCCCCTTTAAAAGCCATACCAGTCCCCTATCTAGTATAAGGGTCAGGCATAGATTTGGGGGGAGCCAAACTTTCCTTTTCCACATTTATGCTATCTTAGACTGGGGTGCCTCAAGATTTGGCATACTTACATACAAGGGTGCCATGACTGAGAAATGCTGGTCTATGTTCTTCTGTGGAACAATAGGAAAGGTTGCAATGCATGGAACCCTCCTAGGACACAATAGCATCTAGCAAAGTGAATACCATATTTTCTAAGAAGGTAAAAATGGTCGAGCTCCTTTTAAATTGTGGTCACTGGCTGCACCCAAATGGAACTATTTTCAGCAAGAACGCATTAAGTCATGCGTCACGGAGCAGAAGAATAAGCAAATGATGGTTTCTATTCTCTACCATCAGCAGTCATATTTCCTCCACACCTGGCCTGGAGTAGATCTAAGTTACATGTATGAGCATAAAGCTTCCTTACCAAATCACCAGCTTGGCGCCCAGCCTTGAAGAGACTCTGCTGTGACAGAATCATGAAGTTCTATTATGGAACTTCCTTTTTGAGAATGTTAGCTCCCTGGCCATCATGCTGATGGTTTGGCTTCAATGGTGCCCGAGACCCAGAACTAAGGATAGAGATAAAGAATTCTGACACATTTAACGTATGCTTGTTCTGGGTCTGTGGCTGAAAAGCATGTAATGGAGAACTATGAGATGAGTGATTTCCACTCACCTCATAGTTCTAGCCGACCTGTGACAATGCGAATGTCACAGGTCGGCTCAGTAGTCGGGAGGTGAGCGAACACATACCGAGTTCGCTCACCTCTCGATCCTGCCACGGCACCGTGACAGGGGGAGGGGCTGGATTCCCCTCTCCCCGCTCCGATCTGCCAGCGCTGACTGGCGGAACGGACGGGGGAGGGGGCGGGTACAGCTGGCTCTGCCTCTAGATAGGCAGAGCCAGCTGTCACTCACACAGCTGGGCGGATCTCGACATCGGGATCCGCTCCGGCTGCAGCGTCTCAGTATACCGCGAGCTCTAGCTCGCGGTATACTGAGCTTAGGGTGACGGGAGGACGCTAGTTTGTGTCCTCCAGTTACCCTAAAGAGAACTATGGGGAACAACACTGACCCCATAGTTCTCCTTTAATCTAAACCCAAAAGCAAAAACTTTATATAGTGCAGCTTAGATATGGTGGCTGCATTATAGTTTCCTTTTGTCTGCGAGTACAGAAAAATAAGAAAGTGATCTTGCCAGAATTCCATTGTCCTTGCCATTTCCTGTGCAATGAACTGATATGTTAAAGCAATCTTATCTGTTTTTCCAGCTAGCTTCTGTGAACTATAAAAGGAGGCCTTCCTAAGCAATGGAGAGGTGGAGGGCAGGAGGGGTTAGTAGTCTAAATCAGGGAGGGCAGGCGACCATTGCTTCCTCCATAGATCCAGTGGAGGAGTGTTGTCACCCTAGGACAGGAAGTGCCTGAAAAAGGTATGTAGCCATCCAAAAGCCCTGAGACTGCTGCTGGGTGCCGCAGCCTGTTGGGATCAGCAGATAAAAGTAAAAGGTAAGAAAAGGCTAAAAAAGAAAACCAACGCAGCCACCACATCTAAAGACTGGTAAGTTGCAATATATTTTTGTTCTTGGGTCTATATACACTTTAAGCCATCAGCTATTCTGTCCGTTATCCAATGTATTATAGACCAGACAGTACGAGCCCAAGTCATTCAGGTTACCACAGCAACAGCTCATGTGCCGCCTCTGTCTCCAGAGAACATTTTACATGAAATTTAGTTTCCAGCAATAAACAAACGGCAACAAATTAACAGAAAACATCATGAAACATCATTTGTCTTCCATGTCTAGCCGGAGGATGACTGCCCGTTACCAGAGCAAAGTACAAAGGTGGATGTCCTGGGCCTGTGACCTGTGTCAGAGAATTTACAGCACGGTAAACAGGCAAGAGAAGCCAGGACATAAACAGCACCTCTACCCCCAAGAAAGGGCCCTTACAGGGGGCCCAATTCCAACAGGTCCCAATGTTTATACTCAGAATATGGAGCGGGCTCTTCACATGTAGAGGCACCTAAAAGAAGTGTACAGCCTCCACATACATGTACTACAGTACACAACTGAACCCCACTATTTAATGCAACCCATCCCCATAATTTTTTTGAGCACAACCTCATTATGAGGATAGGCTCTAGAAGCAGCTTATAAAAGAAAAAAGACGATGTTTTCGGTTGATTCGCATCCCTTACACAGGGAGCCATAAGTTCCAGCAGTCAATCAATACTCTTAAAAATTAATCATAAGCAATTTTCAAAGTGTGATAGAACTGCTAAAACTTGCCGATGTAGCTTAGACCTAAGCTACATCGGTTGGACATGCAGGTGGAATTTCACTGCCTTTAGACTTCTATAGGGTCTGCTTCCTATTATTGCACAATGAATATGCTCTCTTTCTTTGCTCTGGTTTTATCTCAGCAGCTTTTATGCAGAGATACTGACTGCAATGCCAGACTGAAAGACATACAGCATGTATGGTATGGTATGCCATGAAGTATATCATTTTGACAGCTGAGACAAAACTGAAGCTTTCTGGAAGTCACATCAGCTCTATGTTCACAGATGAAAAAAAATGTAACTTTCAAAGAAAAGAACACCGTACCTACTGTGAAACATGGAGAAGGCTTGTTTATGTTCTGGGCTTGCTTTGCTGCATCTGCCACAGGCTGCACAGACTGAATCTGTGCAGGGTACAATGAAATCTCTAGACTATTGATCAATTCTTGAGCAAAATGTACTGCCCAGTGTCCAGGATCTGTGTCCCAGACACAGGACATGGGTCCTCCAACAGGATAATGACCCAAAACACATCTAAAAGCACCCAAGAACAAAACATTGGACTATTCTGCAGAGGCCTTCTGTGGCCTCTGATCTGAAATCTATCTAAAGCTGGCCATACATACACCTTACAATTATCTGCAGATTTTCTGTGGTCAGATGGAAAAGGTGCAACAGATTCCTCCATCTACTTAACTGTGTGGATGGAGTAATCTCCACCTGGGCCAATCTGTTGCACTTTTTCCATCTGACCACAGAAAATCTGCAGATAATTGTAAGGTGTATGGGCACCTTCAGGAAAGAGCTGAAACATGGAATCTGGAGAAGGTCACCTTTAAACCTGAGCAGATGAAGCAGTTTGCTCAGGTAGAGTGAACCAAACTACCTATTACTTCATTCAACCCACTTCCTATAAAAACTGACAGTCATGGACCGCCCCACGGGGGGGCTTTAGGCAGCCAGGGCTCAGAGCATTACTGTACTGCATGGGCTCACACGCCAATACGAGAGTGTCGGTCATTCAACCTACTTCCTATGAGCACTGACTGTCATGGACCCACCCCCTGGGCATTAGGCATCCAGGGCTCAGAGCATTACTGTACTGCATGGGCTCACACGCCAATACGAGAGTGTCGGTCATTCAACCTACTTCCTATGAGCACTGACTGTCATGGACCCACCCCCTGGGCATTAGGCATCCAGGGCTCAGAGCATTACTGTACTGCATGGGCTCACACGCCAATACGTGAGTGTCGGTCATTCAACCCACTTCCTATGAGCACTGACTGTCATGGACCCGCCCCCTGGGCATTAGGCATCCAGGGCTCAGAGCATTACTGTACTGCATGGGCTCACAAGCCAATACGTGAGTGTCGGTCATTCAACCCACTTCCTATGAGCACTGACTGTCATGGACCCGCCCCCTGGGCATTAGGCATCCAGGGCTCAGAGCATTACTGTACTGCATGGGCTCACACGCCAATACGTGAGTTGCTGTCAGTGCAGCAATAGGGACTTCCTGCCAGTGGAGGAGATGAGGAAGGACCTGCAACACCAACAGACAGTGCAGGGGACAAGAGCTAAACCTCTCCTTTAATATGAGATAATTCAGGTTTATCAGGCTAGGAAAAAATACTCTTTAAAATGTATTTTTCAGACTTGACCGAAATAAAGAAAAATCCACACAAAACCCCATTCCTTTTAAATCAGGTCTGGCATGGTGTGGTAGTAATGCAGAACATAGCACAATACGGCCCCTCTAATGGGAATGCGCATCTATGGGAAGAGCAGTCAAACCTTCACTGGAAACAGTCACAGGACAGCTTTTAATTCTTCATAACAAAAGCTCAGCAAAGATGCTGACTGCACTGTCTGAGTTATGAACAACCGCTAGAAAGGGAATATAAAGCATGATAACGAAAATATGGCATAGTAAGTGTAGTAAGTGTAATTTTAAAGAGGTTCTCACTTACTACATCATCACTTTACTGCTAGTCAGAGAGAAGACAGATGACACGACTGCTGTTATCCACCAATAAAAATGCCATAAACATTTAGAACATATTAATATGGGTAACCGCCACACACATCACTCCATCTCCCTCACACATGCCCATTACTGACCCAATGACAAGTATATGGCACAGGATCGGGTCATCAGAGAAAGCAAAGTAGCGGATATTACCCTGGTGTAATAGATCTCATCATTACACATTTATTGCTTAATTAATCTTCCTCTCCCCGCCATCCAGGCCCGCAGCATATTAAGTGGCTGCAGAAAAATTGCCTGGAAGCCGAGACAGATAGAAGAAATGTTTCACTAGAGATAATCGTTCGATGAAGCACCGAGCTATTAACATTCAAATACGAAAAGCTGATTAAGAGAAATAACTTCCCGCCATATAATTCCCCCCTTAATTTATCCCTCGCAAAGAGTTTAAAGAGTCCGAAAATTAGAATGAAAGATGAACTCCAGGCAAACAGCTAACTATACAGCTATTACATGTATACTGTATACTGACATTCTATCCAGCCGTTCCTGAGATGTATACAGTTCTGCCTGACAGGAAAGCCAGCTTGGTGACCTGACTTTTCTCTATAGAAGATAAGCAGCACAGCTTGGTCACTTCCCCACCCCTGGCTGTTATTGGACAATCGTCATCGTGCTCTCTCCCGCTTTCAATATGATCTTGGTCAGCATATGTGCATGAAGCCGAGCCTGATTGGCTACTAGTACCACCCTCCCTTTCCCATTCTACTGTATGGCTTCGTTCACACCAGGGCATAGGAACGCACATTCCTGGGACTTTGTTTCCCGCAGATAAACGTCTCGGGAATGTGCGTCTTTGCTAAGCCCTGGTGTGAATGGGGCTGTACAGTAGAACTCAGGCTAGGTTCACACCTGCACGACACCGGGGACGCGCATCCTGGGATCGCGCTGTCCTGCACAATCCAGGCGATTGCCGCGTAGCCCCATTGATTGAATGGGGTGACTTCCGCGCGGTAATCGCAGAGAAAGGGTACACGTACCTTTTTTTTGCAATACACGACGCGCGGCTGTCTTAGGGGAACCGCGCAATCCGCCCGGCGTGACTGGGGTGCCATTCGAAAATAATGGCACCCACAGCGCAATCGGTTCACACCTAGGCGACTCCTGATATCGCGGCAATCCGCTTGGAATCGCACACGATTGGAGCGTGGTGAGGTGTCGCCTAGGTGTGAACCTAGCCTCAGTGATCCCTTATTGGGTCCCTGGATGCGCACCAACCATGGAAAAGTAATCATCCTATGGTTTTTTTCCCACGTTAGTGCCCGTTCTTGCGCAGAGAAAAACTGCGTTTGCTCAGCCAGTTTGGGGTGCCGTTAACTTGTTAAATTGCCCAAGTATTTGGCAATCAATCAGGGCCACAGCTACAGATCACGGGGCCCCATAGCAAAAATGTGATGTGCCAAGATCCCAAAGACTCCTCTAATGCATCTGAAGCCGTCTCTACACTGAAGACTTTACAGGGGATTACAGTCAACTGCAACCTCTCCTAACCTAGCCTGAGTTCTACTAATGGGGCCCCTTCTACTCCCAGGCCCCATAGCAGCCACCCGGGCTATAGTTATGCCATTGCAATCAATAGATGGAATCTACACTGGAAAAGTTAAGTAGCTTCATTATGCTACTAAAATCTCTTGTAAAGTGTAGACTCAGCAATGATTTTTCCTTGTTTACTCCTCTTCGGTCTGCTAAATATACCATTAAATGTTTTTGATTTACACCGTCCGAGAAATTGCAACAACAAAAACCTTCTATAAATCTTTGTTGTTCCAGCATTGCAATGTTATGGAGGAGAGGGGGAGGTGTTCTGTAGTTCTGTCCTAGGGTGACAACGCTGCTCCTCCACAAAAACAGTATGGCGAGTGACAGGAAAGGGTGAGGTGTCTGTAGTTCTGTCCTATGGTGACAACGCTGTTCCTCCATACAGTACGTGAATGTTGTCACCTCAGGACAGGAAGTGTGTTGCTGGCAGGATCTCCAGGCAAAAAACTAATGCAGCCACCACATCTAATAAGCTGCAATATTTTATATTTCTTGTTCCTGGGTTTAGATGCTTTAATAGCGCTCAGGGAAAGTCCATTTCGCTCAACTAAAAACGACATACTCTCCAGCTTATTCTGTAACTGGTTTTATCTCAGCAGATTTTCAGCAGAGATGCTAACTGCAATGTTGGACACAAGTACAGCCATTACAGGAGGTATTTCTGAATAGGGAAAATGGAAAAAAAAAAACCCAAAAAGGGCTCAGCTCTGACATACATGTAAATGCTGAGATAACGAAGATATAAAGCGCCTCTTATGTCCTGTGTACATATGCTGACAGATGACAGAGATTGAGCTTTATAATTACCACTCATCATGTCACAGACGGGGATCAACAGTCTCACTGAAAAGGAAATAATGGGATTTTAGCTCTGAGACCCAGATTAGAAGAACCGAGCAGGGAGGGTGCAGAACGCATTTTGCAGCTGGCCTGCCCGTAGGTAACTACAAATCCCAGCATGACCCGAGAGGGATTCTTTGAATCTTAGAAAAGTTTTGATAACTAAACTTAAGAACAAAATTGTAATATATTGCAGCTCAGCAGTTACAGTGGAGATGGAAGCGTAGCCACAAAAGGGACAGGAAGTGTTTTATTTTTCAGGATCACCAGGTGAAATAATAAAGTGTAAAGAATAAAATGACACATATATAATATATGTGTTAGGGGTGCCGGTATATATTGTATGCGATAGGGACGCACCGGTGGCGATACTGAGTATTTGGGCGAGTACTCATACTTGCGCAAATGACCCGATACTTATCCTGATAACGAAACTTCTGGTCAGAGGAAGATTTCCTCTAACCAGCAGTGCCACCAGGGTACATGGAGCTGGGTAATAACTCACGGCCCGGCTTCCTGATTGGCGGGGAAGCCGGCTCTTTGCTGATTGGCCGGGAAGCCGGCTCTTTGCTGATTGGCCAGGAAGCCTGCTTCCCAGCATCAAGCCGGCCAAACAGCATGGAGCTGGCTTCCCGGCCGATCAGGAAGCTGGGCCGCAAATAATGTCACGCTGCCTGGCTTCCTGAATGGCCAGGAAGCCAGCTCCATGCGGATTGGCCAGGAAGCCGGCTTCCCAGCCAATTAGCATCAAGCCGGCCAAAAAGCATGGAGCCAGCTTCCCAGCCAATCAGGAAGCCGGGCCACGAGTAATGACAGACTGCCCGGCTTCCTGAATGCCCGGGAAACCGGCTCCATGCTACCAGCAATACCGGTACTCGGTATAGGCGAGTACCGAAATATAAATATCAGTACTCATACTCTATACTGAAAAAACGATATTGATGCATCCTTAATATATGTACACACACACACACCCCAATATGGAAATCAATATGGAATTCAGCATCCAGTCGGTATTTCCAGGAGCCAGCAGGTTTTGGTTTTGTTTCAGGAGCCAGCTCCATTGACAATTAGAGGAAACCTAAAAAGTTAGGCGCCAGATGTAATTGTTAAGGAGCATTGGTGACCTGGCTCCCGGGATTGGTCCAGCCCTGATATACTGTATACATATATAATATTTTCATTGATAGGTTTAGATATTTTAAAGTAATTGGGATAGGAAGTTAAGTTCTCCCCCATTTTACCCAATGCTCCACAACATTTGAGCTGTAGCCCACTTTAATATACCGGACTGAACATGATCAGGAAATGTTGGTGAAAAACAAAAAGGTGGGTCAGGTGTTCTCTGTCTGCGTCTCTTGAAAGGGGGGGGGTCACCGTCCTGGTAAAAGCTCAGCCTGAAAAGTCAATGGACATCAGCACTTCAAGAGGAGGAAGGAGGAAGTGACGTGCCCAATGCCTTGGCATTAGTCATGTGACAAAGCATTAAAGGGAGCTCAGACAGCCGCTGCTACAGCAACAGGGGAGTCCTTCTGCTCTCAGTAACTCAGAGTTAGGAGTTTTACCACATCGCCGATGTTATTTTTACACTACAAGTCCACTTTAAGTAGCTCTTTCACTCACCCACACCCCGATCGTACCGCCAGCAATTACACGCTGCGTGTGGAATAATGAGTATGCTGGGGACGGGGGCCGCTAACACAGCGGCCAATGTTAATACAGCGACAAGTAAAACGAGCCTCAAATGAAAGGAAACGGCTACTATTAGCACACCCCGTCATCCGCTGCTTTTATTAGAAGCGGATAATTATATGGGAGGAAAAACACAGGGGAGGATTTGGAGGGATAAGAAAAAACACACATTCATAAAACACACAGCGCGCTCTTTTCATAGAAACGCACACAGTACTGTGCAAAGCGCAGAAGCCGACGGCAACTAATCATCTTTTATGGTTTCACCGTTCCAAAGTGACCACACATTTACTTTAGGCAAAAAGAAGCTGACGGGCTATAACCAGGGATGCACCAATACCGGTATTTCGGTATCGAGATTTTTTTTTCGGTACTCGCCGATACCGGAAGTCCCCGTGTAAAAACTCGCCACTCGGCTTCCTGATTAGCGGTGAAGCCGTCTCCATGCTCCCTCATTACCAGGTGACGAGGGAGGGTCAGGCCAGGGGGAGTGTAATGAAATGCTGCCTGTCTTCCCGATTGGTCAGGAAGCTGGCTCTAGGCTCCCTTGTCAGTTGGACTAAGGATCAGGTGAGTACATTTTTAGGCCCCTAGACCAAAACATGCAGTTAACCCTTTAGAAGCCCCAATGCAAAAAAAACTTAACTTGCAGTGGGTCTTTTTTTTTTTCTAGGGGACTAATATAAAGCAGACATACTCACCTGATCCTCGGTCCTGCCAGGTTGCTAGACCGGTGCCTGCAGCCTCTCCTCCCCTGGGCTCTGGTGGTCTAAGGCGCGCTGACATCACATCCGATGTAGGTCCATGGACTTGCATTAGACATGAGGACTCTAAAGGACATTCCATAGCTGGAGCGGAGGTAGAGAGACGCGAGTGTTGACCGCCACAGGACCGAGGATCAGGTGAGTATATCAGGTTTATTCCCCCCTCCCCCTAGACAAAATAAGCACTTAACCCTTGCTGTGCCAGAGCAGAACCACGGCAAGGGTCATTTTTCATTTCCAGAGCTCTTAGACGTAATGAAACATTGGCCCAATGCCCACCATTGCCACAAGTTCCAATCTGAACTCTGGCGACTCTCACGCCACATTATGGCTCCATTTGATGGGCGGATTTGTAACGCACGAGCCTCCATTAAAAACGGATACTGTTCATTTTCTGTGGCGTTGCTCAGATCGCCGTTCCCAGCGGCATGACATGCCTGGTACGGGCCTGATTCTGCTCCAGACAGATAGCAATCCTCCAGGCTAAGCCTAATCATCCCCAGCTCTGCCACCGAGGATCAACACAGGCAGGACGTGGGGGGATGGGATACGGGAATCACAACATCCGTTCCAGCGACGGTCTATATGTGTCCTGAATGTACAATGCAGCAGAGATGTAATGGAGGAGAGGACAGGAAGACCAGATCAAACCTTCCCACTTCGGAAGACAAATCTGTGTTATAACACTCACATCAATGTGTATCAATAAAGGTTTATTCTACCCGGGCTACATAGACAGACAACTGAAAGATAAACATATGTGGGCCCATTTACATTTCTCCGGGGCCATGCGCGCTGCGTCGTGCGCCAACAGACTATTTTTTATGATTGGGTTGCCAAGGGACGTCAATGGCCCACTGCACGGCCTGCTACTGTAACAATGCCTCCCTGGCTTTAAAGAGACCCTGTCGCAGTCCTGACTGAGCAAGGTGACAGGGTCTCTTTTACAGACCATTCATTAAAAAGAGCGGATCTCCCCCGAAAACATATGCTATACTGCATATGTGTGTGCTGGAACAATTCATAAAAGCACGAGGAACCGTAGCGCTACCCTCTCAATGATAACAGCGGCACATGCGCAGTATTATCCGGCATCGAGATTGTAGGAAAACGTAAAGGTGACCATACACTAGAAGTGGGAAGTTCCGGTCCACCATCTGTTGTGGAACTACAAGTCCCATGAGGCATTGAAAGACTGACAGTTACAGGCATGACCCCCAGAGGCATGTTGCGGTTTGTAGTTAAAGCACAGTGTGTTGAAGTCAGAGATGGCCAGGCAATTGGTATTCTTGGGAGTAAGTCAGCAATTGAGTCCCAATTCCTCTAAAGCCAAACTCCAGTCATTCAGCTGTGGGGAAACTACAAATCCCATGATGCATCTGCCTCTGGGAGTCATGCCAGTGGCTGTGAGAATCTTGCAATGCCTCATGGGATTTGTAGTTCCACAACAGCTGGAGGGCCGGAGTTTGCTCACTGCTGCCCATTCGCATCAACAACAATCTTTCCAGGAGAGTATTTGTGCTTTTCACATATTATATCCATGTTATTTCCCTGTAAAAGCCTCCCTTGTGTAGACATCCAAAAGCTCAGAGACGGCTGCTGGGTGCCACCATCTTGGATGTCATGTCAGCAGCCCCAGCAGACTCAAGTGGCACTCTATATATTGCAGGGGAAGCCAACCTCCAGCCGCTGTGGAACTACAAGTCCCATGCTGCATTGCAAGACTCCGACAGCCACGACCCCACAGAGGCAAAGCATGATGGGATCTGTAATTTCACCCCAGCTGAGTTGCCGCAGTTGCCCATCCTTGCTCTGTAGTATTCCTATTTTACTCTTCCCCTGGCAGCTATATAAAACATATGTGGTGAGGTGATGGGAAGCACAAGAGCTGGGCCAGCACAGACACTCCCAAAAGAGGAGAGGACTATGACATACAAGAAGGGGGGGGGGGGGGGCTGTGCTGCAGAATTGACTCTTCCTGGACCAGTCAAATGTTCTACCAAGTTGAAAGGCACATTGCAAGTCCACATAATATTGTTTGTGGAGATGAAAACATGCTGCGAGTAAGCGTCTAAAATCCCCGATATTTCTGGGCCTCAGCTGCAATGTTCTTAGGTTGATGACAGGGTCCCTTTAAGAAGCATGCAGGTTCACATTTCAAAATGGCATCTCGCAGCCATTGTTGTGACATTCAATGGATGGCCTGCGTCATTGTCAGATAGTGGCATGAGCGTGAAAAGGTGACACTTACAATAGAGGTCATTGAACAACCCTGAATGTTAAAGCGCCGTGTATCGTAAACAATTGCTGCAGGTTTTTAAAATAAAATCCGGGTTTTCACCTTTTTTTTCACCCTTTGATGAATCTCAGTGTTGCTGATCTGCAGGCCTCTTTGCAGCCACTTCCTGTCTACATGCACTCCAGCAAATGGCATTTCTGAATGGGGACAACAATACAACATGCCCTATGCCGGAGTAGGGGAACTCTGGCCTTCCAGCTTTGATGAAACTACAAATCCCAGCATGTTTCTGCCTCTGGTAGTCATACCTGTGTCTGTCAGAGTTTTGCAAAGCATGCTGGGATTTGTAGTTTCACCGCAGCTGGAGGGCCAGAGTTTGCTTACCCCTCCTGCCCCATGCAATGTGCATTGGCATGGTCGCCTGGAGCCTCCATTGGGACAACCAGGAGAATAATTGGCAGGTGGGGACAGAGCATTGTGACCCCATAAAAGGAAGTTCCAGAACAGGGTCCCTTTTGGAAGGACCATCAGGTATTATTTTATTAGAAGCTAACAAAAATAGCATTTCAAATGAAATAAACTTGAAGATTATATTGCGTTCTGTTTACTAATACTTAAACTGGAATCTGTGTTTCCATATCACTGAGCACTACCAGATAGACGTTCTACCGAGAGCACCTGTCACAATGAAAATCCAGATCCTGCTGACTTGTTTCTAAATAAACACGTTCCAGGGCTACCAATCCTCATCCTGCTTGTTATACCTTCACTTGCTGCAAACATCTCCATCACCGACTCACAAGGGAAGATAGCAAGGATAAAGATGACAGATCTGGAGCCATCACTTCAACAAATGACAGGTCCCACTCCATCCTGACCTGTAAGTCATTCATATTATATAGTACCCCGCACATCACTCTACTCGCACCCCTCTTCTGTCTCTCCTACAATAGAATGATGCCAACACAAGCCAGGTGTTGGAGGAAATCATCCTTCCTGTCTGTGCTCCATACGCTCCAAATGATGGCATTTCCTGCTCTGTATGCGGCCATGCCATGACCTCATCCATGGACAGATCCCTATCATTAGACACAAACACGAGAAGTCCACGCTGGAATCATTCAGTGCCGTGTCCCATTACCGGATGGCACCGTACTGCTGAATCAACGGAGAGCCGCGATGGATTATCAGAGCGCTGAGCTCCATAAACAAACAGGAATACATTGCTATACTTTATACATGAAATCTCTCCTCCATAAGATACAATGTACAAGATCAGTGCTGAATAAAGTGAATGTCACCGTGTGACCGGACTGAACCCCTCCCATGTACCTGTAATTACTTCTACAGTATACCTCACCATCACACATGCCCCCCCCCCCCCCCCCCCCAACCCCCCCCCCCCCCCCCCCATTACCTATCACACATACCTACCATGACATCCCATCAAACATTTCAGCCTGGTACCCATCACACATACCTACACTGCTACCTATTATAAATACCCCCTCCAATCACACCCATCACGCATGCCCCCCGGGACCTATCACATATACCTACCCTGGTACACCCTCACACAAAACACACATGCACCCTATAACACATACTGGAAACCCATCACATTTGTGGTCCGAGCCTTAACAAGTAAGTGATATTGATTCCTTCCCCCGGCACCCATCACACATACCCCATCCTTCCTTCCCCCGGCACCCATCACACATACCCCATCCTTCCTTCCCCCGGCACCCATCACACATACCCCATCCTTCCTTCCCCCGGCACCCATCACACATACCCCATCCTTCCTTCCCCCGGCACATCACACATAGCCCCTTCCTTCCCCCGTCACCTATACCAGCTCAGCCCGGCACACCATTATCACTATTCTGTAGGCATACTGGCATCAGCACACAATGTGCCGTCCCCCTGGCACAGCTCAGCACAACCCCCGGTGTGTGCACAGCCCGTCACCCCATCTCACCGGCCAGCTCATCCGGCTCCAGCCCGCTGTCCGCGTCCGTCCCACAGATAACGAAGTAATGGGCCAAGCGGCACGGCGCAGCGGCCGATACCGCTGCTGGAGAGGAGCTCATCGTCCCAGCTTGTGCGTTCGATCACCGATCCGTCCTCAGCACCGGCCGCCTCCCCTCTCCATGACCACCGGCTACCGATCCTCGTCCCCGCTATCACCTGAATGAGCCGAGTGAGGCCAACGAAGACCACCAGAGGGAGCAGCTGAGCAATAACACCGCCCACTGCCGAGAGCCCTGAACACAAGCTAAACCGCGCCTATCGAGGCGGAGCAACTGCATGAGTCCCCGCCCACCAAATAAACGCCTAAAATTCTGCGGCGTAAACCACGCCCATAAGTGCACAGGTACGCCCACCGTGTGGCCAGAGGTTTCCCCATCGCTGTCTGTAGCTGAAGACTGTACTATACAGTGCTGTGAACAATACCTGTAGCGATGACATATACCGTACCATGGATCGGAGATATTCATATATAAACACACCTATGTATGCCACACTTACAGTATATATCCCACACTATAGCACTGACATATACCGTATCATAGATCGGAGTTTTATATATATCTATATCTATATATATATATATATATATATCGAGATATATATATCTATCTAGATATATACACACACCAAACTGGCGTATATACATTCTACACTGATATATGACATGCTATAACAGTATTAGAAAGCCAAGCATGCTCTAAAGCAGGGGTAGGCAACCTTGGCCCTCCAGCTGTTGTGGAACTACAAGTCCCATGGTGCATTGCAAGGGTCTGTCAGCCACAGGCATGCCTTCCATATGCATAGGCATGGTGGGATTTGTAGTTTCAGCACAGCTGGAGTGCCAGGTGAGTTACTAACTTTTTTTCTACCACAAAACGTCCTCAGTCTTTCAGGCCTAATTACCTAATTATGCCCAGGTTGGGTACACAGGAATCTCAGGGTCCTGGGAGTTAATTGGGACGGTGGGGCAACGCAGGGGTGTTAGGTACATAGTATGTGTACAGTAAAGTGGACCTGTTTCTGTGCAGCTCAGCATGGCAATTGTACAGATGATTTCTTGTGTGATAGGATTCCCCAGGCAATATAAGAAACCATTGGCTGATTCAGCCCTCCATACTCCAACTTATACCTGAAAAAGAGACCTTCTGGGTGCTTTGCCCTTTTCATGAAATAGTATAGAAAGGTATCTCATAAGCCATGGGTCTTCATGACCAAAGGTTCCTTCAAAACTTTGCCAATGTCATTATTCTATATGTAAATAGCGCTCTTGTCTCTCCAGTCATTCCAGACATAATATCTTCTTGCACTCTAATGGCGTCTTGTGATTACGGTGTAGTCCGTCTGCTCTGTCTGTATGTGTTCTTTGTATTCAGGAATCTAGTATACCTGAAATAATCAGCTCATTTACATCTCACATTGTTCTATCTCCATCAACCAAACAACCCCCAGATCTTCCAAATCCAATACTGTGCTGGACAAAGAGTCATCTGCTTAGTGATAGTGGTAAGGTCAGACATTAATCATTGCTCGGTATGTAAATAGGCTTGCTGCTACTTCTATCAGATTTCTGGAAGCAATCTGACAGACAGGATTCTTTATCGTCTCCACCAAGCTCACCTATAGGGTTGACACCTTTTCTTTAAAGCACATGCGTCAAACTCAAGGCCCAGGGGCCGAATCCAGCCCACCAGGCCATTTCCTAGACTTCTACTTTCAGATCTGCACAAATTATATACACACACACACGAGAATATATTTATATATGAGGAAACAAAAAATATGAGAATATATGTATAGTATACTTTTAACAAATTCATATTAATGGTCCGCGGGATTCCAAGTCCATGAGGTCCGAAAGGTTGGCGACCGCTGTGCTATGCGGTGTCTCAGGTGGGCTATGCAGTGTCTGGGTTGGGCTATGCGGGCTCTCGGGTGGGCTATGTGGACTCTCAGGTGGAATATGCGCGCTCTGATAATTAAAAAAAAGCAAATACCTGCGAATCCCATTTGTGCTTCTATTGGAATACCCCACCACAACTACCTCAGTCAGTAACACACATATACCAAACTAAAAGGAGTACCATTTTGCAAAGGACAAAATGGGAAAAGCAGATATATTTCAGACCACGGGTGCTTGTGGCAATTCTTAACTTCTTTTTGAAATTCTGGTGGGCTGTGACGTCCTCATGGTGTCTGGGGAGGTTCTTAGCATTATGTAATATGTTTGGGGTGTATATATATATATATACAGTATACGAGTACTGTTAGTTCACTCTGTCAGGGATCCCAACCTGAAAAAAAGTAATTTCATTTCAGGGAGGGGCCCTTTTCATTTCAGGGAGGTGCACTCTGCCCCCCCCCTTCCCCAGAATAAAAAAAAAACCCAGCATAGGAATGAATTGCGAGATTGCTATTGGCTGTTTCAATTTGCAATAGCCAATAGCAAGCTGGCTATTGCACCCACCCTCTGCTGCGGTCAATCAGCAGGAGGAGGACCATCAGGAGAACTTCAGGTCCAACTCTGCTAATTGACAGCAGCAGTGGGCGGGTGCAATAGCTAGTCTGCTATTGGCTATTTTAATTTGCAATAGCGAACAATCTAGCTATTCGTTCCTATGCCGTTTTGTTTTTTTTTTCTCACTGATGGTGGCTAGCGCCCCCAATGTCAAGAAAAAAACAAAACAAAACAGAACAGAGAAAGGTTTACTCTGCTAGATAAGGCAGAGTAAACCTTTCAGGGAGAATATGTTTCTCTCCCGCCTGCCTATCTAATAGCAGGAGACTCCCGGAGCGTCCGGGACGGTTGGGATGTTTGCTCTGCTGTCACTATGTCTGCCCTGATGAAGGGACCCTGCGTGGTTCCGAAACATTGGCTAGACAACAGGTGACATGCTTCTTCAATAAAAAAATTTGAATTTATTTGAGCACTGGTGATCCTCATTGCTGCTGACTCTATATACGCACGCCGCCATCTGTGAACATCACTACAAGCACCACCATTACTTCAGGTCTCTATGGCTGCATGGTGTGCAGGGCACGTCTTCACTTGTTAAATATAAAACACACACCCATACACACACACTAACCACACACACTGTCACACCATTCTATTGTAAATAGAAATGCATCAATTGAATGAAGGATTGCTCCGGTACTGAACAGATTGTGAATATTAACCCAAGTTGCAACTTCCTATGCATTGACGGCAAGTAAAAATACAGACCCAATTAAAGGGGTTCTAAACCCTCCGGTTTTTTTGCATATATCTACTGCTAGCAAGCAGTAGATATAGGCAAAAAGTTATTTTTTTTTAAACGCTTTATCAGCGGTTTAAACTTACCCCGTTATCGCTGCGCGCTCCCGCGCCGAGAATCAGGAACTGCTCGTGCGGCCGCAAAGGATCTTGGGGCGGGCGCATGCGCAGTTCGGATTCTTGGCCGGGAGACTGCAGGGACGCAAGGTAAGTCTATGGACGCGTGCACCCGCATGCAGACACCGCTGGATCGGAAGTGCCGAGAGGAGTCAGCGCTGGATCGGAGAGCCGCCGCACCGCTGGAGGGACAGATGAAAACATCAGGGAAGAAGAAGAAGATTGGAATAAGAGACATTATTTAAGGTAAGTGCTAACATTAAAGTGACATTAAAGTCAAAAATATTTTGCCCTCCCCCCAATGTTAATTAAAGCACTTACCTTAATGATGTTTCTTAATTCGATCTTCTTCTTCTTGTCCTTTTTATCTATCCCTCCAGCGCTGCGGCGGGTCTCCGATACAGAGCTGACTCCTCTGGACATGCTAGCACTTCCTGTCCCAAGATGCCTGCATGCGGGTGCACGCGTCTATAGACTTACCTTGTGTCTCTCCTCGCGTCCCTGCCAAAAATGTTATCTGCGCATGCGCACGCCCCAAGATGCTTTGCGGCCGCCCGAGATTTTTCACATTTTCGGATGGGAGCGCACGGGGAGACACGGGTAAGTGTTAACCCTTTTCAAAGAGTTTTTTTTCCTTTTCTTACACTTTTTGCATAGATCTAGCAATAGATGTATGCAAAAACACCTGAGGCTTTAATTATCCTTTAACATGGGGGGGAGGGGAAAAAACTTTTGACTTTAATGTCACTTTAAGTCCATACCCAGAAAGTCCTTTCTTCTTCTTTCTGAATTTAATCAAAAGGGCACGTACTGTATGTACACATCTGTTTCATCATCACAACCTAGATTGGCAGCCGCTCACTGGGCAGTCCGTTCTATGTATCCACATGCATTGCTACACTTCACAAAGCGGTTCCCACAGAGGGGCTGACATCAGCTCATTACTCACAGTTCACACGACTCCATACAAATATCCCACACAAGTGCAGACGCCCCCAGATTAAAGACAAGGCTCATACACAAGTCGACATTTAGTGTGAACAGTAATGGCAGCTTTACTCCTCATCCGCCACCCAAGGACCTGGTGCAGATTTCGGGTGAATCCAACTTTATGTTTACATAAGATCTTAGTGAGAGCGCTTGCTGGGGACCTCAGGCAGCCTCAGGCAGAAAATGTAAAGTGCCGGTATCGGCACTTAGTGTCATGTGTCCGGCTATCAGATGGCCTGAGACCCGGACACAGGACTCTAAAACTGGAGTGTCCAGGTGAATCCTGGACAGGTGGCAACCCAAAGCTCACCTTTGATGGTTTTTTCTTTGTCTTCAGGTGGCCATGGACAGGTCAATGTCTCCCTGTGAACGTCTGCTCATCTTTGATCGTGTGAAGAAGTGCTGTATTTATAATGGTAGCCATGGACCAGTGCCTGGGGCATTAGGGTTAGGTGGGTCAAATGCAAGCCTCACAATGTGCCAAATATGATCAGTTTTCCCATTTTATCTCCTTCTTCTAACCACCTCCGGATATTTGTTGCTGAGTTCAGGAAATAAGCTCTAGGCAATGCGGAATTTCTAATCGAGGAGCCTGTAGGCACACAACTTATGAAGTCCAATGCTGTGACCCTCTGCTAGGATCACCTCTATTACACATTTTGTTCTTTTACTGATCTTAAAGTAGTATTAAACTCTCAATATTTGTTTCAATAGCAAAGTATTTATTTAAAATTTTGCCCAAGCACTTACAGTCATCATGTTTCCAAACAGCTCCGACCCTGCCAGCTCAGCTTCCCTGAGCTTCCTGTTCAGTACAAGATCACAAGTCTCCGGCAACTGTCCATCTACTAGCTTGAAGAAGGGAGAAGAAAAGGAAAAAGGAGGAGAAGGTGGTGGTGGTGGTGGGGGAAGTTGACTACCGCAGCACCCGCTTTTCAAAGGGATTTGGCGGTCAGGAGTGCGATGGGACCATGGACTTTCTGTGTGTTTATGGACTGGAGACACACACACCTTTACTAGCACACACAAGGGTAGCTCCATAGGACCCTGCAAGGGAAAGGATACACCCCAAAAACAGTATAACAGGGCCAGTGCTCGGGGGAACAGCTGATTCTGCAGGAAACTACAACTCACATTAAACAGGTGATTTAATCAGCATCTGAAAAATATTTTGACTTTGATATCACTATAAAGTTTACATTTTGGACCCTATTTCATGTTACAGCCACATTCAGGTTGTAACATGCTCACATCCCTAACCCCCCCTTCCTGCCCCCCTACTTACCTAAATCATGGGGCTTTGCTCCCCATAGGCTCCTGGCATAATTTGAGCTTAGCGTGGAGGTCCGTGGCTTCACAGATCAATTTACTGGACCCATTTTATAATACAATTAACTATCTGTTATCTGGTGCTTAGCTAACCGGAACTCTCATCTAACCAGCAAAAAAAAATCCCCAGTGTACTACTGTGTCAATCTGCCACCTTCTAGGAGAGGGAGAGTGGGCTCTGGAGCATGGAAACTTTCTAATCACAGAAAGTTGTGAAGTATATAGGAGAGAAGGCATGATGGTTCTGCATCTTTGTCCTTCTCCAGGATATTTATATGACTTTTCAGTGAAAAAATAGGAAATTATTGTTTTTGTGGGCCAGTGAAGTCACGTAATTATATACTGTAGATGATGTGCACAGGGAAACCTATAACTGTGCAGACAACAGAGGAATGTAATGAGGAAATGCAATGTTCTAGCGCCCTCTGCTGGCAGCGTTACACCTTCACAGGCCAGTCAATAGAGTCCCATATACACAATATTGCCAAAAGTATTGGGACGCCTGCCTTTACACGCACATGAACTTTAGTGGCATCCCAGTCTAAAGGTGCCCACACACCTTGCGATAATCGTACGATAATCGCGGGAAATCCCGTGATCGTACGATTATCGCAAGGTGTGTGGAAGGCCTCCGACCTCTCCTACTGTAAGGTCGCACGACTTTTATCTTATGAACATGTTCGAAAACCCGCCGAGAATCGTACGATTGTCGGCGGGGGTGGGGCATGTTCGCAAGATAAAAGCCGCCGCAAGCGCACACTGTTTAACATTGCGGTCATCGGAAGCCCGCCCCTTAGCGGGTATGATCTGCCTGTCCAAGATAGGCAGATCGTACGTTTTTTAAATTACCTTACAACCATCGCAAGACAAAAGTCTTGCAATGGTTGTAAGGTGTGTGCCCAGCTTTAGTCCGTAGGGTTCAATATTGAGTTGGCCCACCCTTTGCCGCTATAGCAGCTTCAACTCTTCTGGGGAGGCGTCCACAAGGTTTAGGAGTATGTCTACGGGAATATTTGACCATTCTTGCAGAAGCGCATTTGTGAGGTCAGGTACTGATGTTGGACGAGAAGGCCGGGCTCGCAGTCTCCGCTCTAATTCTTCCCAAAGGTGTTCTAAGTAGCTATTGACTCTACAGACAGTTCTTTGGGCGTAGGGCGTTTTTCAGTGCGTTCCTACGCGCTGTAAAACGCCCAGGTGGGAACCATGCCCATAGGCAATTATTGGTTTTCACATGTTAAGCGTTTTACAGCGCGTAGGATAAATGCCCAGGTGTGAACCAGGCCTTACAACTCGCCCATCATGCACAGACCAATGTAGTTCGCAATTAACGCTCGTCAGCACCACCACCTGGCTGATTTTCATTGGCTGAAAGCACAGATTTGTGTTTGAGAATGTGCAGTTTTCATTTCGGGATTTTTGTTGTACAACAACGCCACTAATCTGTCAATTTTTGTCCAACTAGACAAAACATTTCTAGCCTGCTTGAAAGACAAAAAAAAGAAATTGAGGTTGTGCACTTCCCAACAACTGGCAGATTTTCAGGCGAAAACGCAAATCGCAGACAAAAATCTCCAGATAATTGTAAGGTGTATGGGCACCTTTAGGGCCCATTCACACAACATCCAGATCACCTCCAGACCAGACCAGAAAAAATCCGGGTCCGGAAAAAATCTGGTCAGGTCTGGAGGTGATCAGGATGTGGTGTGAATGGGCCCTTAAGCTGGCCATACACCTTACGATTATCGTACGAAACTTTTCCTCCGATGATCGAACCATCGTACGATTGTTGTACGGCGGCCCTATCCTGCCCCGATTATCGCAAGGTTCAATCGGTGGTAGTTTAAAAAAAACACCTGAACAAATTGCGGTAATCGACCGTATGACTTTTGACGTACGGAAACACCAACAACCTTGCGAAAATCATACGATCGACTGAAGTTCGACCGACAAGTCGTACGATTGTACAGTCCTGGCGATAGCACACTACCCATACACCTTAAGATTGTCGTACAAAAAGTCGATCGCATACGATTATCGTAAGGTGTATGGGCACCTTTAAGCTGGCCATACACTTTAGAACCATCGCGCGACTTTCATCGTGCGATGGTTGTAAAGTAATTCAAAGCTTGTACGATCTGTCCATCTTGGACAGGCAGATCGTACTTGTGATCATCGAAAGTCCTCCCCGCTGAGGAGCAGGCTTCCGATGGCTCCAATGCCACACGGGCAGTGTGCGCTTGCACACACCGACCTGTGAGGCATTTGTCTCCCTAGAACGCCACTAACCCGCCGACAATCGTACGATTGTCGTCGGGTTTTCGAATCTGCTCGGGAGATAAAAGACCTGCGACAGTACAGTAGAAACGGTCGCACGCCTTCCATACACATGCCGTTTATCGTACGATCGCGGGATTTCCCGCGATTATCGTACGATAATTGGCAGGTGTATGGGCACCTTTAACCGGGAGCAAATAGAATCTGGAGCAGCTGTGCATGGCAACCAATTAGCTTCCAAGTCCATTTCCAAAGCTTACTGAACAAGCTGAAGAGAGAAGCTGACCCATTGGAATGGTAAGCATAACTTCTTTTCCTTGCAGGGAGCACGTTTTAACTGTTTTTAAATCTAGCGAGAGAGTAACTTTAACTTTCTGTAATATATTCGCATAAATTTGCTCCATCCGAAAATGTGGAGTTAAATGTGTGACTTCACCTCTATTTTTGTCTTTGTGCTAAAACTTTAATGACCCTCTTTTCACAACGGACATGCTGAGACAGATAGACTTATCCCTAATTACTGTTTAACTTCCCACACAAAAAAACTCTGCAGACTGCTCTGTAAACTTGAATACTGCAGCAAGGTCAAACGTCTGATACCAAGTAGCAATAAGGACTCATGCACATGGACGTAATACAGGGGCTGCTGAGCTTTTGTGCCCATAGGAAAGTATTACCAGAATACGCTATATACAGGTGTATGTGTGCGCATAAATATGGATGTAAATTCCCAAACACAAAACATTTGCTTTCCGGAATTTACGCCTATACATGTGCAAATACAGTCGATGCGGCTCCCATGGAGGGCTGTTCCTACCTCATTCGCCACCTGAGGCTGACCGAGCTGTCAAGTGGGGGGCAATTGTGGGTCGTGGTGGAGGGAAGCTGTTAGTCGGCTGCCCAGCCGCCACCCCCAGTGAGATGCTGCCTCATTATGCGGATGTCCCTGCTCCCATGAACCACAAATATAGGCATATGTTACACTATATGCCCAAATGCCTGTATTTACAACCGTGTGCATGAGCCCTCATTGCATAGATTGTTTTATCTTGTGATATTCACTGAAAACATGAATGTGTCTGTAAGAATAAGCAATGAAATTATGTATAGAACAGGTAAGTTCCCCCTCCTGGTCATGTCTGTCTTCGGCTAACAGAAGGTCCTATAGGAGTCTATGGGGCTGTAATGTGCCAGTGTGGCCAGCAGAGGGAGGGTTGCAGCACTGGATATAAACAATAGAGGAATCGTACCCATCGGATATAGGTCAGTACAGATCTGAGGAGGGGGGGACATTTAGGTCAGGAAGGGGTCAAAAAGGACAAGTGTACTTTTTTTGAAAGAGCATGTATCTTTCAAGGAGAACATATATTATAAAAAAAAATACACAAGAAGAAGTGAACTTCACTGAAAAATGCAAGTCCAAATAATGCTCAAATCCAGAGGTTAGGAGTGAAATGATTTTGCCAAACGGGTCAATCACTGTTTTGTTAATTAAACTGCAAGTAAAGGGATTTTTTTTTCATTTTGGATAGAGTTGGGAGAGGTTAGACCATGGATGGGCAACTCCTGCCTTCCAGTTGTTGCAGAACTACATGTCCCATGAGGCATTGCAAGACTGATAGTTACAGGCATGACTTCCAGAGGCATGTCGGGGTTTGTAGTTAAAATACAGCTGGAGGGCCCGGAGTTGCCCACCCCTGGGTATACCATTCATGGTTTCACTGCTGTCTTTATCCTCACTGGCAAGATATACCCTCCTTATAGGTCCTGGTAAACATTATCTCCATTAGGGTCAGGTTCACATCATTTTCCGGACCAGATTTGGAATGCGGTGCTTGCATTATGCCGCATTCCGAAGCTTTTTTTTTTTTTCTTGAAATGGGCTTTCAGGTGCATTCCAGACCAGAGAAAATGAGACAAGCAGTATTTTTTTTGTCTGGTCCAGAATGGACTGCGTTGGTGTGAACAGAACCCAGAAATATCATAGGGATACATTAGGATGCTTTTTTGGAACAAACTGTTCTAGTCTGGACTCGATCCGGACATGGCGTGAACAAGCCCTATAGAAAGTGATAGGAAATCAATATTGTTGAGTTGTCACCAGAACAGGAGGTGAGGGGAACTATTACAATGGGGTCACCTGGTTGGTGACAACTGGAAAGGAATATCCCCTCACTTTGGAGAGATCTCCTCTCGGGTCCTGCTATGTTTTGGGGATGGGAAGTGGAGGAGAAAATCCCAGATGATAAAAACACAGGAACAAAATAACCTGATGGTGTTTTAAACATCCCCGACCAAAAAAAGAAGTTTTAACTTTATACATTTTAGGCTGCGTTCACACCTGACCGTTTTGTAGCTCGTCCTACGCTCGACGAACGCGCTACAAAGGCGTATTTCCGCCCGTCCCTAACGCCCTACAAAACGGCCCACGCCTGAAAAGGTCCCGGGACTACTTTGGGCCGTTTTGTAGGGCGTTTTCCATTGGGATACAGCCAAGTAGCCTTTGGAATCGCGCGACGGTCGCGCGACTTTTTTACCGCGAATCGCGGTAAAAAAAAACGCGTGACGGTCGCGCGACAGACGCGCATATTACAATACGCCTAGGTGTGAATGGGGCCTTTAGCTGCTCAGGTGAAATCTGCTTAACCATTTGCTGACCAGGTGTTACACCCCCTTCCTGGCCAGGCCATTTTTCAGTAGGCCATTTTTGCAGTGGGCGGGTGCAATAGCCAGCTTGCTATTGGCTATTGCATTTTACAATAGCCAATAGCAGGCTGGGTACGGCTCCCAGCCTGCAGATGAAGAGGAGGCAGGGGGGCGGGGCAGAGGAGTCGCGGCCAGACGGGGGAGCGGAGGATCGTCCGGAATGGGGAAGAGAAGCCGACCGATCGGGGGAAGAGGAGGCCGGGACAGCAGTGGAGGTACGGGGGGGCAGCAGCGCCAACACAGCCGGGGAGAGCAGCGCGGATTTGAAGGGACACAGGCCGCTGCAGCCACAGTTCTCCTAATTGTACCGGCGGCTGCCAGTACATTTAGGAGAACTGTGGACACCGGTTCGTAGGTACCGATTGTCCGTAAGTTGAACGTCCGTAACCCGGGGACTGCCTGTATTTAATCACCACTATATATTGAGGAAAAATTACTGACATTTTTTTTTACATTGTGTTATAATACAATTATTATTATTACATTTTTTGGTAAAATATAAAATACAGGGTCACGTCGGGTAAATAGACACCAAACATGTCAAGCCTTAAGATTGCGTGCGCCCACGAAACCTAAATAAAACTACCATACCCAAAATTGACCATAGGCGACGCTTTAAAAGCTTTTACCGTTTAGTGTTATCAGTGTATAATAGCCCTAAAATTATTGCTCTCACTGCCACGTTCGTGGTGATATGTAACATGTGCGGCGTAATGGGCGCAATCGTGGTTTCGCACGTATATGCGCACCCGACGCATGTTTACACCCGTGTATGTATCGGATGGGGACTTTTTTTATCATGTGTGACTTTATTTTTTTTTGCAACTAATGTTTTTTCCCACTTAACTTTATTGTTATCACATAGAGGGATAAACCCCCCCCCCCCCCCCGTGTGATAGCAAAGAGATGTGACAGGTCCTCTTTATGGAGACATCAGGGGGTCTCCAAGACCCTTAATGTCACCTAGGGACCCCCAAAGAAGCGGATGAAGCACAGATCTGCTTCATTAGCTTTTCTCCGGCTTCTGAAGCTGGAGAGTGACACGAGACTGCGGAAGTGATGTCATATATACCACTTCCGCATTCTGACACAGGAGAGGGAATCAGAAGGAGATTGTGTACCATTCACCCTCTGATCCCCTGTGACAGAGCCCCCATGCTGGTCTCGGGCTTGCACTGGGCACAGCAGAGCCTGGGACCTAAATGCTGCAGAAAGCAGCGCCACATAATGATGCAGGCAGGGTCGTCCCTATAATCAGGCAGCCTCAGGCGGCATCTCATTGTCATTGATGTGTGAGGACCCTCTCCACTTAGCTCTGCCCCCTGGCCGCCGAGACGAGGAAGAGGGCACTGCAGGAGAGAAAAGGTAAGTCTGGAGTGGGAAGTGGGGGGCGGACCCCCATACATCGCTGTTAGTTAGCTCTGTCTGCCATCCCGTCCAGCTCAATGGCATCACTGGCTTCCAGGAGCTCGGAGGGACTAAAACCAGAGCATCCAGCAGGCGGAACGCCAGGGCCCGGTCGCAATTGCGACCGCTGCCACCTTTTCTTCAAGCAAAACCCGAACACTCTAGAGACGCACAGACATTTTTTCTAGGGAGAATGAGTCGCGGCTTATTCATATGTAAATAGTGCCGCCCATTCATATGTAAATATTACAGTCGAGACCATTTTCAGTGGGGGGCCAGTAGCCCCCATCTTAATTTTGGTTGCCCCTGTCTGCCTGATATCTTGTGTCCGGGTTTCTGCTGCCATGAAACCCGGACACAGCATTCAAAACCCGAACTGTCCGGGTGAATCCTGGACAGGTGGCAACCCTAGCTGCAACCCTGGTAGTTCCACCAGTGCTGTCAGGATTCCACGACCCACACCCCGTAAAAACCCACAGAGATGGCCCTGGACGTCAGCTCCGCTCTGCTGCAACATTTTGTGAACATATGATATCCTGATGGTGCACCACCGGGGGGCGATCACCATTCAAGCCACGAGACATCCGGTGCCGTGGACTGCACTAGAGCGGAGGTGACTATTGCAGCAAGAACTTTTTTTTTTTTCCATTCTATGCTAGCCAATATATATTTTTAATCTATTTTATGGAACTGGAGTTGGTCTTTAAGTGTGTGACGTCTGCCTAATGGCTCAGATCAATAATGAGTTTTATGCAATCTGTCCCAGGACTATATTTGAAGGAGCCGGCGGAAAGATATACTAGTACGCAGCAGCGGAGTGATATCTCACATATATTCACATCATGCGGAAAGCATGTTGGGCTCTACTGCGCCCACTCACTGCGCTCATTGCTCCCTCTGCCAGACGGCAGGCCAGCGCCACCTATCTGCTCAGCTTCATACTGCAGCACACCGAAGTGGTCACCGATCATCTGACCCCGGAGCTGAGACTTCTCCTGCTCACCCGGCGCTGCAAGTACTGGCATCTCCGCCCCGAGTACTGGCCCTACAGTGACCCCTACTGGGCGATCTACTGGCCTGGAGGACAAGCGCTGGCCCGGTGAGTGCATACGGTAGGAACGCTACGGAGCTGTTGATTAGTGTGGACAGAGCACCATCTAGTGGCTAAAGATTGGTATTACAGCCGGTGTGTTTTTCTATGGGAAGTTCGAACATTGTAGCCTTTTAGTTTAGTGATTAAACTACAAGTCCCATGAGGCATTGCAGGACTCTTGCATCCACAGGCATGACTCCCAGAGGCATGATGGAACTTGTAGTTAAATCACAGCTGGCGTGCCAAGGTGATACGGAGTGGCTGGGTTATCAAAGGAGTAAAGCAAAATAATTTTGCAAAGTGAATTTTCACTTACCTTAGTAAATGTGGGGAAAGTTCACCTTGAATAGAATTCCTGATCACACGGAAGAAAAAAAAATATGATTTTTGCTTGCACGTGATAATTGCCGGATGATAGAAGTTAGCAGAGCTTGACCCCATTCACTAAGCTTAGTGATCATTGCCTTTCAAAGTGAAAATGCTTGGCTCCTTTAGTAAATCAGCTACACATATGATGAGATTCTTCATTTATTACATTGATGCATTTATTAGAGAAGACCTAAGGTCTAGATAAAGAAGGAAACTGTTTGTAAATTAGCAGCTGGTAAAGCAGATCTAAACCCGATCATTATTATTTATTCCAGGTTTTTTATATAGCTGACACAGCACTGGAGCAGGAGGTGAGGAGAAACCTTCCTGTGTGGACTCCTGTCTAAAGGTGCCCATACACTGCACAATTCTCGTACGAGAATCGCGTGAAATCCCGCGATCGTACGAGAGTTGTGCAGTGTGAATGAAGACGTGCGACCGTTTCTACTGTACGGTCGCACGTCTTTTGTCTAAGGAGCACGCTAGAAAACCAGCCGAAAATCGTACGATTTCCGGCTGGTTTGAACGGTGCTCGGGAGACAAATGCCGAACGGGCCGGTGTGCGCACGCGCACACTGCCCGTTCAGCATTGCGGTCATCGGAAGCCCGCCCCTCAGGGGGGAAGGCTTGCGATGATCGCAAGTACGATCTGCCTGTCCAAGATGGGCAGATCGTACGTTTTTTTAATTACTTTACAACCATCGCAAGACTAAGGTCATGGTTGTAAAGTGTATGGCCACCTTAAGAAGGGAATTTCACTCTCTAAGAAGAGCTGTTCTTTCACTTTTTGTTGTGTCCCCTGGACAGGAAATGAAGGAAAGTCTACACCAAAAATGTAAATAAAGGCAGTATAATAGCTCAGTGGTTAGCGCTTCTATCTTGCAGCACAGGTCCGGCCAGGACACTGTCTGCATGGAGTTTTCATGTCCTCCCTGCGCTTGCATGGGCAGGGAATGATGTGAATAAATAGTATGTAAAATGATATATTAATATCTGTAATAAATAAATAAATATACACGTAAAAGTGCTGCGTAAATAAGAAACGTGACCGAGGATTCAGCCGTGCTATTGTCCAACTTGATGGACTTTTTTCAACCTATGTAGCTATGACTTTTTCATATTTGGCCAGTAGATGTCCCTATAAGATCACCTTCATAACACAACAAGCCTGGAGAATTCCATTCTTGTGTTAGATCAGGGGTAGAGAATACATAGAAAATAAATGGGGCTTTTAATGTACAAAAGTATAAAACCGAATACATTTTATTTCTTTTCATAAAAACAATTTATGAAACACGATTCAAATCCAATCTCTGCATTGATTCATAACACAGCCTCCTTGAAAGCACCCAATTACTTCACAGTATCATGTATGCCGTACACGAGCTGGTATCTAGTCCATGTCATAGTAAGCGATCCAAGCCAACCTGCACATTCAAAAGTAAGTATCGTTGTGTTGGTTTTAATCGCGACGCGTTTCGCCTTAGCTTCCTCAGAGGGAGGAGTTCTGTGTTGATGATCATGAAGAGCGGCAGGGCTACCAGGATAAAAGCATACAATGCACCACTTTTGTGGAGACCGAATGGATGGGTCCAAATGCCCACTGAATGCCCATGCTAGTATCTATCATGGGTGCTGCTGGAGTGGCTGCCATCTTCTCATGTGATGTGGACTGTGGCTCCTTAATTGTGGCAGCCACAATTACATTGATTTAAAAAAAATAAAAATGTTTAAAAAAATGTAATAAAAAAATAAAAAGGTGATTTAAAAAGTAAAAAATAAGAAAATAATTATAATACAAGTCAGATGACTTTTGTTTTGTCTTTCTTTTTAAACTGATGAAGAATATATTTTCTTATATTATATATGACATGACACTATGAATTCCTTTTTCCATATTACCTTTACAGATACCTGCTAGATAACCCAGACGTTGTGCGACACAAACAGATATTAGATCTCGGGAGCGGTTGTGGAGCAGCGGCCATTGCTGCAGGAAGGGGAGGAGCTTCTTATGTAGTAGCCAATGACATTGACCCAGGTGAGATGTGAGGAAATAATGGCATGCGGCAAAATACCCGTGTGAGAAAATCTAGATGACAGCTGACTTTATCTGGCAACGTTGTCTGGTGCCATTGTCATGCTGACTAATGGCTTCAGGGCTTTCTTAGTCAGTGACCTGATGCAGGGATTATCTTCACTTGCTGCATGCTTAATATAGGTCTGTGTCATATAATCAGCATGGCAGCCATATACCTAAAAGCCTCCATATTTCCCTAATGACAGTTTTTTTTTTACCATGAAGTCTTATATGCTACAGTATACGAATACCCTGCTAAACCAGAGATGCCCCTTCTGTGCACCTCCCTGTATTGGTTTCACTTTAATATAAAGTGCTTAAAGCTCAAGTCTAAGGAAACATTTTTTTTTTTTACATACAGTTATCTCTAATAAGGTGTATGCTGTATAGTATAAAAACCTTACTTTGCAGCATGCCCACTCCAACGTAGTGCCGGGCTTTGGGGTGCTGCCGGGGTGAGAGATGCGGCTAGAGCACTGAAGGACTAAAGTCACTCCTTGTCCATTCACAAATGTCTGTCTCATAGAATACAAGGCGTTCTGTGAATGGAGGACGAGAAGGGTAGGCCAGGATGTGACAATCAGATTGTATGGTAAGCTTAACAGGAAGAGACAAAGCACACAAAGGTGTCCAGGAACAGCAGAGCCTCGCAGGTGAACAGGAGCAAAGTTGGGAATTATGGTTGGGAGTTCTGACTGTCAGGGTATCCAAAACTGTTAAAGCAGATCCCTTGCTTGTCTACCCCCCGAGCTGCAAGGATTAAGTGCTCATTTTCTGTCTAGGTTCAAAAATAACAAAGTTATAATCACTCACCCGATCCTCTGAGCTGGCTTGCTCCTAGGCCAAAATCTTCTGCCTCCCCCCTCCTCTGTGGCAGGGATGGTATGTCCCTCTGCGTCCTATACACAACCTATACACAGTGTTATAGTTCTGGATACATTGGGGATTAGCAACCTTGCCGGATATTTTGTTGTCTGTCCCATGCTAGGGTGAATCACCCTCTCTATATGTCTTGCTGACTGTTGTCATGGTGACTGGAAGTGAGGAAGAATCTAAGATTTAGATTTGTCTCCAGAAGAGGAATCGAGGGGAAATCTTTCAATGGGTTCCGGTGACAATTGTCTAAGAGGGGATTTCCTTCACTTTGGAGAGATTTCCCCTCACTTCCTTTTGTGCCAAAATGTTGATCCTCATCTGAACATCAAATGTTATATTGGGCTGGATGATTGTTTCTTTCCATTCTTCTTCTAATGTATTCCCTTTCCTCGGCTTCATCCAGTGGCAGGCGCAGCGCTTACACTGAACTGTCAGCTGAACGGCCTGCAGCCTCTGCCCTTCCTCTCCGAGAATATCATCGGTGTGGACACACGTCCGTGGGGTCTGATTGTCCTCGGCGACATGTTTTATGATGAGCAGTTGGCTGATGGTCTCCACCAATGGCTCAGACAATGTATAGACCAGCACGGGACTACTGTCCTCATCGGGGACCCTGGAAGGGGACAATTTATTGATCATCCAATACAGAAACAGCTGCAGAAATTGGCGGAATATCCCTTACCGGAATCCAGCAAGCAAGAAAACTACGGACTGACCTGCACCGCTGTCTGGAAGTATCAGCCCTGACTTTCTTCATTTAGGACCGTAGCAAATTCATTTTTGGACCCATTTTCATGTTGTTTTTTAAGCTTGCCTCTTTCTGCTGATTATGCTTCTGTGACAGCAGCCCACATCTCCATACTGGTACCTGAAGTATGCAAGTGAACATCAATCCCTGTAATATGCACACACTAACTACAAATCCCAGTGTCCTTTGTACCCCAGCATGTGTTCTCCCTGCAGTGAGGCTGTGACGTCATGCGCTACGCTTCCAAGATGGCTGGGGGCATGCGCAGAACGTGAAGGTGGCCAATATGGCCGACGCGCATTTTGCAAACGCATTTATATATGCCCGAATATAGTTTTTGTATATTTGGGCATATAATACATTTATTATTTCGGATTCGGACGAACCGCCAAATCAACTGAATTTCCTTGATTTGCAGGTTCATCTGAATCGGAATGCACATGTCTAGTGCATGGTATGCATGCGACCCGTGTTATATGATAATCTACGTATATATTTGTTATTAAAGTCGTGCCCCTGGTCCAAAGTTAGGAATTGTGGCTGAATTTTGGAAACATGGTTTAGTTAACAGGGTCACTTACAGATCATCGGAGTCTGGACACTCCACGTGGATCTGTAAATTGATGAGCTATCAGGCCCCGTTCACACTGAGCGATCTATCACGCGGTAATTCCCGCGATATCACGGCTATTTACCGCGCGATATCGCTCTCCAATGCATCTCAATGGGGCTCTGCCTGTAGCTGTGGCGGGTCGTGCGTCGCTACAGCAGGACCCTTTTTGGAGCGGATTTTGCCGCGATTCTAGCTCGCTCAATGCAAGCATTTGCGCGATATCGCGCAAAATACAAATCGCTCAATGTGAATGGGGCCTTATTGTTCTGGTTAGTCAGACCTCACAAAGTGCATTACGACACTCCATTACGAGGTTTACGACACATGTATGACATATCTCTGGTGTTCTGCTAATACATGTTATTGTAAGCTTTGTTCATGGCAGTTACAGATTCATTGTGAATTGAAGGACTTTTAAAGAAGAACTCCAGGTTTCAGAATAATTAACCCTTGCAGTGCGGGGGTAGCCATAACTGCTTGTTTTCCTCCTAGAGGCTCAAATAAAGAAGAAATACTCACCTGGTCCTAGGTCCTGCCGCAGTGACCGCTCATCTGTCACCCTCCGCTCCAGCTGTGGTATGTCCCTCTAGGTCCTTATGTCTAATACAGGTGACTGGACTGCATGCGATGTGATGACTTCAGCAGGGCTTAGATCGCTGGAGCCTATGAGAGGATCAGGTGAGTATTTCTTCTTTATTGGAGCCCCTAGAGAGAAGTGAGCAGGTGCAAGGGTTAATGTTTCTCAAACCTGGAGTTCTCCTTTAAAGACTTTAAACATTTAAAACATTTTTTTTTTTAATCGGTAGGCTGGTTTAATCATGTGTAGAAGTGGCGATTTTCAACAACATAAGGGGACGACGGGGGTTCCTGACTTGTTTTGGGGTGCCCAGACCTCATTACTGTCACACCTACCACTCCCATCATGCTTCAGTTTTTTGCTAGTGTCCTAGGAGGATGGATGTCTTTTCTCTTTGGAGAAAGTTTTAATAATTTGAACTAGATACTTTTAAATTTTTCCACAAATTTTTTTTCCATCAATCAACATCATCTTACATCTCGCTGCAGGGAGGAACAAGTGCATGGGTGCAACTTCATCTGAGCTGAGCAGATGATGATTACGGATGAGCTTGTCCTTGGTTCCCTCCTCAGACCAAAGATTTGGGGCTCGCCTGTAATGTGACCCTTGGGCACAGGGGTGTGCTTGTAGTAGACACCTGCAGGGTTATTCACAGAAGGGTGAAGAGTTTGGAGAAGGCAGGAGAAGTGAACAATCTAGGACAACATAGCTGAACTGGAAAGTGAGCGGAATTGGAGAATATTTCCAAATCAGCTATGTTGTCCTAGATTGTTCACTTCTCCTGACTTCTCCTAACCCTTCACCCTTTTGTGAATAACTCTGCTAGTGTTCTATTTGTTCATCACGAAGTGTTCTTAAAGCCTACAACAGTAGTGAAGCATCGGGATGTTTCATCAAACATACCTATCTCCTGTTTTTGACAGATGCCCCCCCCTCCCCCCTCTACCGGCCACTTCTGATTTATGACCAGCACACATAGCCCATTTCCAGTTTTGACTTGTGAACTGACCATTACTGCCCACTTTCGATTTTTGACTGGCTTATCTCAGGCCACTTCCAGTTATAGTCTCATGATCCGCCCACTTTCACTCACTCCGGGTTTATAACTGGTGACCATACCCACTTTTGCTATAACTATGTTCAGGTGCTGGTAAGCACACCCACTTTTTGTCTCACCTCTATCCATATATAGCAATGCGCTGGGATATATCCGGACATATGTGGCGAGGAGCTAGGACTCGGACATATAAATACAGTTCAGACATTGGTCCAGCAATATTATTTCTAGAGCTGAATATATGGTAGAATAGTGAGAAAATACTTCAGAGACAATACTTTACACCTAAAGCACTGGGTTCTTGTATCAGACCGGAATATTTGTGCAAAGGTGTTCAGCTATACATATTTATAATGTTTATACCTATTTAATATAATTTGGGTAATAAAACCACCTCATCTTGTATTGTCTCCACGAATTAGATAATAATGCCACCCTTTACTTGTATTAGACTATGCCAAGAACATGAAATTGGTCTTCTTGCACAGAACCTATAGCTCCCTATGCCAAGGTCAGAAAACATGTTATGACTTTCTATCATTGAACTCTTGTTACTTCAACCTACAAAGCTAAATGTTCTACATGTTGCTTATTCATACAACTCATTATATACACTATATTGCTAAAAGTATTGGGACACCCCTCCAAATCATTGGATTCAGGTGTTCCAATCACCTCCATGGCCACAAGTGTATATAATCAAGCACCTAGGCATGCAGACGCTTCTACAAACATTTGTGAAAGAATGGGTCGCTCTCAGGAGCTCAGTGAATTCAAGCGTGGTACCGTGATAGGTTGCCACCTGTGCAATAAGTCCTTCCGTGACATTTCCTTGCTACTAAATATGCCGCCGTCACATGTTAGTGGTATTATAACAAAGTGGAAGCAACTGGGAACAACAGCAACTCAGCCACGAAGTGGTAGGCCACATAAAATGACAGAGCGTGGGCCATGCAGCTGCATCCAAGCCTTTCATCACCAAGTGCAATGCAAAGCATCGGATGCAGTGAGGATAGTGTATATGCATTTCAGTTGTCCTTCCAATGTTGAACCCCTCAGTTACAAGGTCTCCCAGTCTTTTACTTCAGATAGATTTTAGAGTAATTAGCTAATCCTGTGTGTAAGGAAAGTATTCTATATATGTTCATGCATAGTAAGGATTTTGAGCTTTAAATATCTGCTGGGAAAGTTCACGTATTAAATCTGCACAGTCTTTTGTCATCAACTCATACTGAGAGTTTCATTAGCTGCATTTCATAGATACATAGTCCTGTTTTACTAATATTTGGAATCATAACCTGTGGTTTTAACTTCATAGTGTTATATTTGCTAATAAATCGCATTGCATTTTTTGAACCCTATTATTTATTGTCTGCAAAAATATTTTGTTTATTA
>NW_017306306.1:317322-369230 GCF_000935625.1 Nanorana parkeri
ATATATAAGCACAATATTGTTTTTATTTCATCTTTAAATTGCCGCCTATAAAGAACTCAGGTAATCAGTTAATTTATAAAGATTAGTAGGAAATCTCCTTAATTTCAGATCCCTTCCTGTTTTCATAAATAAAATACTGATTTTAATCTGACAGTACCACATAAAGACCTTGGTTTATATATGTAATTGTGTATGTAAAAGCATACACTCCTAAAGAGAAAATAAAAGGGTGATTTGATCAGTGGGATTATTTACATTAAAGCAAATCTGAAGCTAACATTTTATATACAGTATACGGCGACAAACTTGTCTGGTTTGTTGTTTAACCTGGCTGCCATAAGGTCCATGTCTGGCATCCCCTACCTGCAACAAAGGGCTCAAACCACCACCAAGGTAAAAGGATTATTCTCCAGGTTCCAGATGTTGATGACTAAGAAGGTCAGCGTGCAAATTTGTGTATGGATTGGCAGGGCTGGAACGTGAAACTATGCCAAAGCCAGAATAATGACTGCTTCTTGGAGCTTCATTCTCCCCTCTCTCAATCTCTCTAAACTTTGATCACCCCACATTTTGGGAGGAGAAAATACTCTCTTATTTCAACTATGGCGTCACTACTCATCTAACTTTACTGAAAATTATACCCGCAATTACCTGAAGGAGGCAGTATTGGTGTAGGAATCATTTTGGATTTTTCTCTCATTCTCAACACTCCTGGGCCTTGTCATTAGATGAACTCCTCACCTGAGATTAGTAGAAATACTTAAATTTAAAGTGACATTAAAGTCACAGATATTTTTCCCTCCCCCCAATGTTAATTAAATCACTTACCTTAAATTATGTTTCTTAATCCGATCTTCTTCTTTCCTGTCGTTTTCATCTGTCCCTCCAGCACTGCTCCGATCCAGCGTTGACTCCTCTGAGCTTGCTGGCACTTCCTGTCCCACGGTGTCTGCACGCTGTTCATATACTTACCTTGTGTCTCTCCTAGTCTCCCGGCCGAAAATGTGAACTGCGCATGCGCCCGCCCCAAGATGCTTTGCGGCCGCCCGAGAATTTTCACATTTTCAGAACGGGAGCGCGCGGAGAAGACACAGGTAAGCTTAAACCGCTTTTAAAGGGTTTTTTTTTTAACACTTTTTGCATATATCTAGTTTGCTAGCAGTAGATATATGCAAAAACACCGGAGGGTTTAATAACCCTTTAGGAGATAACTAGCTACTTGTCTAGTGCCAGACATTAAAGACTATCTCCTTAAAATATAGAAAGTTTGAGGAGAGAATAAAAATCTCTTTCTACATAACACTGAGGATGATGTAATTTGTGCGAGGAGTGTGGTTACTTTGACTCCTTCATGCTTATTACAGACATTAACCTCCCTGGCGGTATTCCCGAGTCTGGCTCGGGGTTAACTTTCAGTACCAGGAGCAGTAGCCCCGAGCCAGACTCGGGAATGCACAGAAAAGTGACACTTACCTTGTCCCTGCGAGCCCGATGTACGCGGCCGGCCGATGCCGGCATCTGAGTTTTACTTTCGTTTTCGGGCGTCACAGCGGGGGGCGGAGCCGACGGGAAATTCAAAAGTGAAAAATGATATTTACACAGAATACACAGAATACAATGCAATCTGCTATAATTACACTTAACTAATCATATTGTCAGGGAGGTTAAAATATAATACTGTAAAAATGATAAACATTTGTAATGTAGATAATACCATATTCATAAAATATATCAGCATATCTCAATTTGTAAAACCAACTGATATATAGGATACACATATTGAATATCGCAATATGAAAAAAAAATTACTTATTTAAGCAAATATTTATATACCTTATGCAATATTAATAATACAATATACATGGTTAGTTATACCAATCCTATCAAATAAGAAGACTGTATAATAGGTAGTTTACAATGTAACTCTTATTCATATCTTGAAAAGAGGGAAACAAATATAATGGTGAGTAGTTCTTTGTCCTTTGTTAAGCCTGAGATATGGCATCTTCATTTATCTTACAGTCTGGTACCATTGTCAACCTTTATCTTGTTATTGTCTGGCCTAACTAGACCCCCAAAATGTATCACCTGGTAGAGGTTAAAAGTCTGAGAATTTCTGATGAACACTCTTTTGTCTTGAAACCATGAACTTAAATTCACCTTTATTCTTCAGAATAATAGAACAACATGACTTCCAGTATGCCCATGTTACATTATGTATAGACGATACGTTTTTTTTTCTGTGAGCGCTTAATAGTTCCGACAGTACATTGGGTATATTTGTTTATTGCTGACTAAAATGTATTGAGCAATGTATATACAGGTGAAACTCAAATAACTAGAATATCGTGCAAAGTTCATTTATTTCACTAATGGAACTTAAAAGGTGAAACTAATATATGATATAGACTCATTACATGCAAAGCAAGATAATTCAAGCCGTGATTTGTCATAATTGTGATGATTATGGCTTGCAGCTCATGAAAACCCCAAGAACCCCAAATCCACAATCTCAGAAAATGAGAATATTACATGCAATCAATAAAACAAGGATTGTACATAGAACAATATCAGACCTCTGAAAAGTACAAGCATGCATATGTATTCAGTACTTGGTTTGGGCCCCTTTTGCAGCAATTAATGCCATTACTTTTGCACGATATTCTAATTATTTGAGTTTCACATTAATACATTACATAATAGTACATTAATCAGCCATAACAATATGACCACCTGCCTAATATTGAGTAGGTCAAAACAGCCCTGACCCGTGAAGACATGGACTCCACTAGACCTCTGAAGGTATGCTGTGGTATCTGGCACCAAGCTGTCAGAAGCAGATCCTTTAGGTCCTGGGAGATGCGAAGTGGGACCTCCATGGATCAGACTTGTTTTTCCAGCACATCCCACAGATGCCCAATGGATTGAAGCCTGGTGAACCTGAAGGCCACGTCAACACCTCAGACTCTGTGTTCCTCAAACCATTCTTGAACTATTTTTACAGTTTGGCAGGGCACATTATCCTGATGAAAGAGGCCACTGCTATCGGGGAATACCATTTTCATGAAGGGGTGTACTTGGTCAGCAGCAATGTTTAGGTAGGTGTTATGTGTCAAAGTAACATCTACATGAATGGCAGGACCCAAGGTTTCCAAGCAGAACATTGGTGCATCCCGGTGCCTTCTCTTCCCCTGGTAAGTGACACAGGCACCTAAGCATCCACATGATGTAAAAGATCCATCAGACCAGGCCAGCTTCTTCCAATGCTTCATGGTCCAGTTCTGATGCTCACGTGCCCTTTGTTGTCGCTTTTGGTGGTGGACACGTGTCAACATGGGCACCCAGACCGTTCTGCGGCTACACGGCCCCATACACAACAAACTATGATGCACTGTGTGTTCAGACTCCTATATATCAGAACCAGTATTATATTTTTTTAGCAATTTTAGCCACAGCAGCTCTTCTACTGGATCAGACTTTACGGGCCAGCCTTGGCCTCCCATGACCCTGTCACCGGTTCAACTGGTTTTTCTTTCTTAGACCGCTTTTAGTAGGAGCTGCAGTTTTGGAGTTGCTCCTACCCAGTTGTCTAACTATCACAATTTGCCCCTTGTCAAAGTCACACAAGTCTTATGCCAGCCCTTTTTTTTTTTGTCGTTGCTTCCAACACATCAACTTCAGGGACAAAATGTTCACTTTCTGCCTAATATATCCCCCCCCACTTCCAGGTGCCATTGTAATGAGATAATCAATGTTATTCACTTCACCTGTCAGTGGTCATAATGTTATGGCGGATCGGTGTAATGTTCATAAGCTCATTATAAGAGGGTGTGGTACATCTCCTGGCAGTAAGCCTGGAATAGATAGCTGGGTGTAGAAAAAGGAAAACAAAATCTGCTTATGTTGCATTCTACTGGGAAAATTTGAGTATATCTATGACATAGGTTTGTAATATTTAGTTTTTAAAGTAAAATCAGAAACCTGTATTAAACAAATTACACGTGGTACCTTATGTCAAAAGTGGCTGGATTATTGGGTTCCTTTGATGTTCTTTAGGGTTTCAGCATACGGTTGTCCTTTACACGGCCCTCTCTGTGTTATTTTCACCCCTGTCTCCAATATACAATATACACTGAGTGGCCAGATTATTATGACCACCCCATCAGTACTTCGTTGGGCCACGAGCTAACTTCACAAGATGATTTTGTTGGGCCACCTCGTGACTCCACGAGATGACTTCGTTGGGCCGCCTCGTGACTACACGAGATGTTGAAAGGTGATGCGAGGAATCTGACACTGCACTGTTGCCCTTCTGTTGTCTTGTACCAGTCTTGCCACTCTCCGTTCTGCCCTAACATTGACTAGTCGCTGACGGCCACAATTCGCACGGTCAGACCCAGATTTTCGGCTGACACTCCAGTCTTTAAACACTTTAACAATGAGCCCCTCTTGAACATTTAACGAATTCTGCTGTTTTGCTGATACTCACTCCATGGCTCCGAGCGCCAACAATCATCCCACGTTCAAAGGCTGTTAAATCGCGTTGTTTACCCATATCGTCTTCTACTGTCGTGGTAAACAACCTGCTTCCCTATTTATAATGGTCTGGCCCTCTAGCAACTTCAGCGTGAAATTATAGCTAATTTGCCTACAAATGTCAGGTGGTCATAATAATCTGGCCACTCAGTGTATAATATATATTACAGAAAATCACAAATTGAGAGGCTGTCATTGGTGCAGACTAACTACGGGGGACTTCACCAATCACTGTGTGAGTCTGGGCTTCTGCTGCGTTGCTGTACATTTAGCGCAGTTGCTTCAGATCATCTCCTGCCCCATATAACCTTGTGGAAAGCTACTGTGCTTTACAGCCAACGCATGTAAAATCAGCAGCCACGAGCATGGGTGCAAGGTAAGTATACATTACGTTCAGACCCAGATTTTCGTCTGACAGTCCAGTCTTTAAACACTTCAACAACAGCTGCTCTTGAACATTTAACGAATTCTGCTGATTTGCTGATACTCGCTCCATGGCTCCGAGTGGCAACAATCATCCCACGTACAAAGGCTGTTAAATCGCGTTGTTTACCCATATCTTCAGAAACAAATCACTTCTACTGTCGTGGTGAGCAACCTGCTTCCCTATTTATAATGGTCTGGCCCTCTAGCAACTTCAGCGCGAAAATATAGCTAATTTGCCTACAAACGTCAGGTGGTCATAATAAACTGGCCACTCAGCGTACACTCTCAGCGATACCATTTTGGGTCTGGCACTTCTGTATGTGATGTTTATTGGTTAATCTGTATTGTACGTTGAATGTTATTTTACTTGCTGTACAATTGTTCTGAATACCGTATGACATGTTTGTACTCAATACTTTTCAATAAATATTATATGCAAAAAGAATTTCGGCCGATTCAGCAGGAATATTTCATCAGCAGAAGTTGATCAGTAGATTGATTTTTGACAAAGGAACATGTTGGAAAATCTTCGGCTGAAAGGTGTTTGTAGTGAGTTAAGGTGCCCATACACCTTACAACCATCGCAAGACTTTTGTCTTGCGATGGTCGTAAGCTTATTAAAAGCTTGTACGATCTGCCCATCTTGGATAGGCAGATCGTACTTGCGATCATCGAAAGCCCGCCCCGCTGAGGGGCGGGCTTCCGATGACCGCAATGCAGAACGGGCAGTGCGCACACCGGCCCGTTCCGCAGCTGTCGAACGAGCAGGCTAGAACCCGCCGACAATCGTACGATTCTCGGCGGGTTTTCGAGCATGTTGGTTCTACAAAAGACGTGCGACCGTACAGTAAAAACGGTCGCACGTCTTCGTTCACACTGCTTGATTCTCGTACGATCGCGGGATTTCCCACGATTCTCGTACGAGAATCGAGTAGTGTATGGGCACCTTAAGTTGCCAGCACCATTTGGGTATTCTGACAGCGGCCTGCACCACTGTCAAAATACAAAGGTCACAGTGGGAGATTCGTTCATCCATGTTGTTCAGCATGGATGGAGGAACCCGTTATATTTCCTTTGTTCAGCCCACAGGTTTACCCGTTTTTATCAGCTGATCTGCATGGTTGATCAATGGGTTCCTGTGCACACACAGGGGGTCAGTAGGCTCAGCAGGAAGCACAGGTTTCAACATATTCTGTACCAGCATATAGTTAGGTTGCTCGGCACTGATAATTTAGGCTCAGTTCTCAGCTAAACTCGAGATATAATATAACAGCCAAAGAAAAGAAACAGAGTAAACTGAGGATTGATTTACTCCAGCGATAAGCACAAAGAAACCCATGGCAGCAGGTAGAAGCTTAGAAATATAAGGACTTATAGATAAAAGACTTTACATATATTGTTCTTGTGACATATGGTTTCTAAGATATCTCAGTTTGGTAACATACATGTTTTCGATAAAGTGGTTTTCAGCATTCATTTTTAGACAATGAGTAATTGTCACAAGACTCACAACTGTGTAAGCCAAAAAAGCCACAATTAAATATATAAAAGAAAGTTGTTAAAGTACAGCTATGTGCAAAATAAAAAACATGGCATACAGTATCTGATGCAGGATTTACAGATACTTGTGTTGACCTGCAGAAAAGACAGGTCAGCTTTGGAAGTGGACTTTTTCTCTGTGTGGTTGTATTAGTGTGAAGTTCTATATGTAGATTTTTCAGGACACACTTTCTCTTTATCTCATTTTGTTTACTCTGCTTTTTCACTGTTTCAAACTTTCTCAGCTTGTTATCCTAAAGCTGATCTCCAACTCCTGAAAAGTTGTTTTTTTTTTTTTATTGAACATGACTCCGTTTTGATAATTTTGTAGTAGAGATGTTGAGCTGTTTCCCAAAATCTCTTGGAAACAGTGTTCCCATTAAATGGAATGTATATTAGTTTTGTATATATTTTTTTACTATGGCCAAGAATCAAAAATATTGTTTTAAATATTACATATTGATGTAATGTACAAGCACCCGGCAGGTGAAGCCCTCGACTACCTTTTAACATGTTTCACAGGCTCTCCTAGCACCTTTTCATGAATTTACACACACAAGTGATTGAGCAATAACTCCTTCTCACCACAGCTCCATCTGATATTTCAGCCAGAGACAGCCTTATAACATGTTTTGTATCTCAGTACACTCTCCAGCTGATTAAACGCTAAACATTTTAGGTTAAAGCAGAACTACACCCCCCTATCCTTTTTGTATCCCTCCAGGTGAGAGCAGAAGGTCACATTACCATTCTGAAGAGAGGCTAGATCCGTACCGTGCGTCTTCAGTTTTGCAGAGACCATAAGGGTGAGACTCCAATGCTGAAGTTCGTCTGACAATATCCCTGAACTCTCAGCTTAGCTGGTACGAGAGTTTACATTGACATTTTCTCCATAGTATTCTGAAGGAAGACTTCAATGTGGGCTAGCAGGTCAGGAGCAGTATATGGGGTGACGTCAGAAAAGCTTTCAAGCACTGGCGGTTGTTCCGTTAGATACGCCTGGGTAGGCGAGGCAGGTGGGATGGAGGCTGCGAGCGCCATCTTGCCGGCCCATTCCAGCACCTCACACATGGTCTTGGGACCGGGTTTAGGCTTTATTTTTGTGCTTTGCAGAACCAAGAGTGGCCAAAACAGGTGCTCCAGATCATCTGGAACAGGCGGAAGATGGTTGAAAGGCAAAAGATCAGCTGTAATAGGCGGCAGTTAAAAGTTTCCCCCAGCTGATGTGAAGCACTCGGGACACATGCATCCAGGTGACTGCTCGCATGCACCCCTCTCCTATCCTTTTAAAGCCAAGGAAGGTACCATCTTAGCTTCTATTTAGATTGTATTTACCATGGTGCTACACATGTGATCAGCTATGACACCAGCCCTTTGAAGGGTTGAAAGTTCAGTTGAGAGCTGAAATAAGCACAATCTAATAGGTCCCTGGTTTATTTGGCAAGCCAGCCAGGAGAGATGAGAGGGCACCGCAGGATCCATGTGCAGACAAAATGGCTGCAGATCTCTACTGCCAGCAGGTAAGTCTTTGTTAGTGCCTACTTTCTGTCTTCCACCCTTTCTCTGCTGATGGTCTCTGGGAGTGTGCCCAGCTCTCTCCGGGCCTTGTCTGGTGGTAAGTGGTAAATGTATGTATTGCTGTATGAATGCAAATGCATGGGGGAGTGTTTAAGCTGCAACAACTCCAAAGCAACTAATAAAGGAAAGTTATTGCTTGAATGATAATCTGAAGTATACAATGTCAGAAAGCTCCAGCACATGTGGTAGTGTGACTGCTTTAAGTAGTGAATGCTCCAATACTGCTATACTAGTTTAAGTTTAGGTAGGAAAAGGAAAACATCAATTGTCCCCAGAGAGAGATTGTGCTACCACCGCTAAAAGAAGAGAGAAAGTTATTGGCAAGTCCAAGAGATGGGGAATAGGCTTGGGTGTATGTCTGGGTTAGCCTAGGGTACACCCAAGGATCAGGGTGCCTGTGAGAATAGCCTCAGCAAGAAGCAGATGACTGCTGCAGCATGTATGGAAACGTGATACAGTCCCTCTTGTTGCAAACCCCCCTAATGGGTCAAATGGGCAAAGAAGGAAGCAAATTCCTTTAGAATGGAATGGACTTTTGATGTTCAGCAGCGGGAACAATTTATTCAGAATTATGGACCTTAATTGGTTAGCACTGAAAGTTGGCAGCAAGCCCAAATCTGGTTGAGAGAAAGCAAAGAAATGTCAGCTAAAGCACTGACTGAAATGTTTAACCCTAACACTGCAACTATATTATTCTATGCCTGGTCTGATGAAAGTATAATTCCAGATGATGACTATTCTCCTCTTTATGGAACGTCCCTGTGTCTCTAATGATAAAGGTTACATTTGAGAGTCCAATGAAACCTGAGCTAACTCCAATGACTCGTCAAGCTATTTCACTGGAAGGGGAAATATCAAATTTCCACCTACTGTCACAAAGAGAGAACTAATAAGAAAGTTGGAACGGGATAGATTATGAACAAAGTCCGCATGGAAATTTTGCGTGGTTGACACTGCTGAAGTAATAAACATATGTAGGAAAAGAGGATTGGCAATCGTGGCAAGATCTAGATAATGGGGAGCCAGGAAAAGATGTAGTGTCTTCTCTAGGAAATCAATTCAGAAGTATGACCTTGCCCGAAAGAGAACAGCATATTTATAAAACAGCATGGGGAGGAAAAGCAATCAGGAGAAAGCATTAAATGGTATGTCCCTTTCTCCCCAACCAAACCTAGATCTATTTTAGAAGGACTGCCTGTTGCCAAGAAGGACGCTAGGGGGTTTCTCAAAAAATGATGAGTATAACGCAAGGAGCCTATAATGCCTCATCAAAAGATTGTGCAAATACACTAACACTGCGGGAGACAAGAATATGGTCAAATCCATTACGGAGCAGTGTGAGATAAAAGAAGAAAGTAAACAAGAATTAGAAGATGGGAAGGAGTTCATCATGGCCCTAAGGGATAACCTACCTACAGTGTACGGGGCCAGTCATTAAGCAGAATTTATGACAGGAGTATAAAGTAAAGGGAAACCCGCAAGTGCATTTTGGAAAAGGACAAGGGAGGCAGCAGAAGATGCAGGAATGATTGTAGTGGAGGATGAGGATACAGCGTTGACAACACATACATTTTTAGAAGGCCTAGATCCTAAAGTTACAGAAAGATTATACACAAGTATACCAGAAGCAGAAACTATGAAAATCAGAGTTGTGACGTATAATTGTAGCCATAGAGAACTCTTTGAATAATAAAGAAGTCAAACCTATACATCCTTCTTCCTCAGTGATACAAAGAATAGATGTCCCAAGATTTCCTTGTCTGGGACCACCCCGTGACATTTACACCCTGTGTAGAACTGCTGCATATACGGTGTATAAATGCATATGAATGCTTCCGGTACCTGCACCTTGGTAACATTTGCACCTGCTGCTTATGTCACGAAGGAAGACATAGATGGTGTATATCACCCTCAAATAATATAGAGGGGAAAGGAGGACAAAAGAGAGTTATTTGAAACAGCTGATAGAGTGTGGACCTTCTTCCCTCAGTACGCAGGGTGGGGGGGCCTATGATGAAGAATAAATAAATAATTTGTCCAATATCATAGATGAGATTGTAAATTAAACCACAGATGCAATCTTTTTACTATCTGAACTCATGCTACACAAAAAGATTGTCTATTGGCATCAGAAGGAGAATTTTGTAAATTTGTAGGTAATAAATGCTGTACATAGATATCTGATAAGGAATATTTAATAGAGGCACACTTACAGAAATTACCTAATACAACATAAGGCAGGGAACATTGCCAAGGATGGTTGGAATCCATTCAAAGGTTTAGGAAGAATAGGCAATTTCCATCATGCCATAGGCACTTAGTTACAGGAAGTAGGAGTTTACATACTTATGTTCCTACCACTCACCACTCATACCTTTCATTTATGCCTGATTAGGTAGATATATCTGTGGAATCATAAAGTGTTCTACCTCTAATGCTGGGCACACACCTTACAACCATCGCAAGACTTTTGTCTTGCAATGGTTGTAAGGTAATTAAAAAAACGTACGATCTGCCTATGTTGGACAGGCAGATCGTACTTGCGATGATCGCAAGCCACACACCCCTGAGGGGCGGGCTTCCCATGACCACAATGCCGAACGGGCAGTGTGCGCTTGCGCACACCAGCCCGTCCGTCTTTTATCGTACGAACATGCTACACACCCGCCGAACATCGTACGATGCTCGGCGGGTTTTCGAACATGTTCGTAAGTTAAAAGTCGTGCGACCTTACAGTAGTAGAGGTTACACGGCTTCCACACACCTTACGATAATCGTACGATCGCGGGATTTCCCGCAATTACCGTACGATTATCGCAAGGTGTGTGGGCACCTTAAGCTACATATTATGTTTATATCCACTACACCTGATTCCGAATGATTTGTAATCCTTAAAATTACACACTGGACTTTTTCCACATAATTCTTCAGATCTATGTATAGTCTACGTATTGGAAGAAGTATCTGGCTATCAACTATATTGTGTAGATCTTTAATAAGGGACAGTAGAGGGGAAGTGACAAAGATTATAAATGTATTATGTATAAATTGTATTGACCTATGTAATATGGAATGCAAATGACACTGTTACTTTCACTAAGATCTCTCACCTAGAAATTCTTTCTTATGTGTCTGCTTGTCAGCTTGTACTTTGATCAATGTTTCCCATGTCACCTTGTACCTTGATATCACATTGTTCTATTTGTTTTGTCAAACAGTATAAGGGCTTGTTCACACCATGTCCGGACCAGATCTGCAAACGCAGTGCAGTGCAGTGCATTTTTGCTGTTTTTTTTACCGTGGGTTTCTTTTAGCTTAAAATGGGCTTTCAGGTACAGTCCAGTGCATTTGCATGCATTTTGGATGCATTTCCATGCGTTCCAGTGCTTTCCAGCCCAGAGAAAATGAGACCAGCAGTATTTTTTTTTTTGTCTGGACCGGAATGGATTGCGCTGCGGTGAACAGAGCCCAATACGATAGAGATACATTGGGGTGCTTTTTAGGTCCGGGAACAAACTGTTCTGGACTGGACATGATCCGGACATGGTGTGAACAAGCCCTGAATGTACCAACTAAACTCATTAAGGGCCCATTCACACCACATCATCTCCAGATTGTTTCCAGACCCAAAATGCATCCTAATGTATACCTATGCTATTTCTGGCCTCTGTTCACACTAGCGCAGTCCGTTCCAGACCAGACCAGAAAAATACTGCACGTCTCATTGTCTGGTCTGAAATGCACTGGAACTGCGGCAGGTTCACACTATTTTCCGAACCAGATCTGGTCTGGAAAATTGTGTGAACTTGCCCTAAAGCCAGAATCAGAATTCAATGAAGTCTGTGCTATGTGATATCACATACGATTGCACTACCAGATAGTTTCCAAAGCCATACTGCCGCATGGAGTCACCTCTGTAAAGTGGGGTCCCTAATTCTAAACCACTTCCTCCTAAAACAGGAGTACTCATATTTCGGTTTTCCAGCTGTTGTAGAACTACAAGTCTCATGAGGCATTGCAAGACCGACAGCCACAGGAATGACATCCAAAGGCAGATCTATGATGGGATTTGTAGTCGGCCCACATCTGGAGGGCCTCAGTTTGGCTACCACTGTCCTATTTGGTAAGTGCACTTTCACAATGCACTTATTATTTTTGCCCCTGCCCTCCACAGTGCTATACTAGCCCCCACTTCCCTGATGTATACTTACCTTGCACCCATGCTCGTGGCTGCTGATTTTACATGCGTTGGCTGTAAAGCACAGTAGCTTTCCACAAGGTTATATGGGGCAGGAGATGATCTGAAGCAACTGCGCTAAATGTACAGCAACGCAGCAGAAGCCCAGACTCACACACTGATTGGTGAAGTCCCCCGGAGTTAGTCTGCACCAATGACAGCCTCTCAGTTTGTGATTTTCTGTTATATATATTATACACTGAGTGGCCAGACTATTATGACCACCTGACGTTTGTAGGTAAATTAGCTATAATTTCACGCTGAAGTTGCTAGTCAAGCATCAGTTTAAACTGAAAAAAAAAAATCAAATGACTCCAAATCCATTATAGTTACTAGGGATGCACTGATACTGATACTGGTATCGGTGTCGATGCCGAGTATTTGGGCGAGTACTCGTACAACCCGATACTTCTGGCATCAGGAAGCCGGGCAGCGAGTCATTACACGCTGCCTGGCTCCCTGATTGGCCAGGAAACCGGCTCCATGCTCCTTGTCACTTGACTCGCTGCCAGGGTTCCTGATTGGTCGGGAAGCTGGCCAATCAGGAAGTCAGGCGCCGTGTAATGACGCAGCGCCCGGCTTTCTGATTTGCCAGGAAGCCGGCTTCATGCTCTCTCGTCACCTCATGACGAAGGGGCGTGGAGCTGGCCTACCGGCCAATCAGGAAGCCGGGCGTGGCGTCATTACATGGCACCCGGCTTCCTGATTGGCCAGAAAGCCGGCTCCATGCGTTCTCGTCACCTAGTGACGAGAAACATGGGGACGGCTTCCCTGCTAATCGGGAAGCCGGGTGGCTAGTCTTTACACACCGCTTGGCTTCCTGAATAGGATCTCCTGTATCGGTATTCGGTATCGGCGAGTAAAAAAAATAAATAAATATCGGTACTCGTACTCGATACCGAAATACTGGTATCGGTGCATCCCTAATAGTTTCCTTTACTTTGAATATATAACAGAATATTAGCTCATATCTTATTATTTCTCATTGACCTAATCCAATCTGGAGCAGAGAGCCCACTGCATCAAGACAGGACTTGCCACGGGCTATACTGTTAAGCTTAAGCTATATACGTTGTGATTTGATGGAGCAATCACACTTTAACATTCTTTTGTTGAATACGTAAAGCAATTGAAGGCATAAAATAGTAGTTTCAGTCAACTGCAAGTAGACGCCCCAAGTGAACCCAATCACTTTAAAAAGAAAAAAAAACAACTGCTGTAGGTTTTTTTTTCGCATTTGAGATACAATCAATAAACTATATTGAAACTCTCCATGACTTTATGATCATCCAACTTCTGGTGGTCGATCTTACTTCTGTGTAGTAGATGGCTACGTTTTTAGTGATTACTGGCAATCGTATTGGAGATTCTTGGTGGATGGATGTTTTTGAAACTCAATGAAAATTGCCACAGGTATGGTCAGCTTTAGTCTGATGAACGTGCTGAATTTCCAGCGGCCAGCTTTTTGTATTTCCACTTTTGCAGTCAAGATTGAGGAAGACCCTCTATATGTTTATGTTTTTCTATCCACACAGCATATCTAAAAATAATGTTTTTAAATGTTTTCTTACAATTTAAGGATCTCTGAATTTCAGTAATGGGAAGCTCTGACTGTCCTAATACGAAGACCAGGGACAGAATGATCCTTCCTTTTATTAACATACAATTCTTCTAGATCCCCCTTTGTTAGGACAGACAGTGTTCAAATCTAGTTTACACCTGACAAGGAGATCTGGAGCCAGCACAGTACAGACAGGGGTCATTATCCTCCCCACCCCCTTGCATGCCAGAGAGAAATTCAGCACAGAGAACGTTTCTTTTTTGAATGGAGCATGTTTTGTGCAAACAGCACTTTATTTAAGCTATGCTACATTTACACATACCCAGACTGGAGAATCAAAGTACCCCACCTGGATCCCAATACCAAAACAAGGGCTTTTAAGCAAACAAAATTGGACCTTCACGTATTATATACAGTAACAATTCCTCTTTATTTAAACACATTAATGAAAACATATGTATTAAAATAGATTTTTCACATTAAAGCGAATGAAAGTGTTGGTAGGGAGGACAAAAACTGAAGTGCTTGTGCGTTAAAAGTCAGTTGCAAAAACCATGTTATTGACTACACATGGTAATTCTATAGAGACTGCGACTTTGTGTAAGAGGGTCGTATGGTCTGTCATCGCTTCCGGTGATGCTGCTAATAAACTGTCCATGTGACTTGTTTTATTTTGTCTGGTCCCACAAGCTGTTCCAAGGCCTCCCTAGAACGATCTGCAAGAAAAAACACAAAACAGTTTAGGATGGCAGAGGATGAGGTGGGTGGGCTCTGATAATATCTCCCACGTTCAGATGGGTATTTGCTCTGAGACTAATTCAAGCATCCCTTTTGCTAAGCAAGGGCGTATTCACACCAAATGTGGTGCGTTCTGGAGTGGTAGCTGCTGGAATGCACCACAATCCCTCACAAAACTTACCCCTGCGTTCTGGGGCAGGAAGGAGCGTGGTGGTGCATTGAATTCAATAGCACCGCTTCCCGCCGCCTCCCCCCTCCCCCAGCCCACAGTGCGATCGGACGCATGGCAAAACTTTGCTTGTGTTCCGTTCCACTGCAAACGCAAAAAAATAACCCCTCCCGCCCAAGAGCGCAGGGGGAAGTTTTGTGAGGGATTACGGTGCATTCCAGCAGCTACCGCTCTGGAACATACCGCATTTGGTGTGAACAAGCCTTAAGACTTGGAGAGGGTCGATGTCAGATACCTGAAAGAATCATTGAACTGATAATGATACAAACAGCTGAAAACAGCTACATAGAATTAGAGGGGTGCACATAAGGTGCGCCAGCTGGTGTGCGCTGTGCACGTGCTCTGCCGCATGCTGCAGTATTGTTAAAATGCATTGCTGTGCTTGCTTTTTGTTGTTGTTGTGATACACTGCAGAAAAAATGCAACACATCCTACTTCTCTCAGCACACACCAAAGCCATAGGACATAAGGAAAATTGCCTAGCTCTTGTGTGATCTTACACGAGTCCCTAGTAATCCCCAGTGGGTAATCTAATGGTTAAAGTGTGTCTATAGCCAAGGCTTTTTTTCTTACGTTTTGGATAGACTAAGTAAGAAAGTAACCCCCAGCCATTTTATTCTTTGCTGTCTATGTACATTTAGAGAGATTTCCCTACATTTCCTTTCCTAGGGACCAGACTGGAAATATAAAGTAAGGAATTCTTCTCTTAAGCTAACTGTCACTGGAAAAGTTGTCTCCGTTGAGATATTTACCCTCCCCTCTTGTTCTGGTGACAAAATGTTTAATTTGCCATCACTTTCTGTCCCAGTGGCAAGGGCCACCAGGACTAGAGGGAGGGTGAATCTTCCCAGCAGGGACACAGACAGCAATTAAAAGCTAGCAGGGGTTCTAAACCTTCCCTACTCTACACAAAACTAAAAGAAAAAAAAGTTTTGGGTTTGGACTCACTTTAACATAACAGGAACAAATGATGAATCTTCCGATAGAGACACATGTACTGTTGACAACTGTCTAAGCGGCACTTACTATGGAGTATCTGGGACAAAAAGGAAAGGGAAATCTCCCCAATGGAGGTGTTTTAACTACCCTTACTATAAAGCACCACCAACAAAGACAGATCAAATTTTCTCTGATTCAGCCAAAATTCAAACTGTAGGTTGCCCTATAAGCACTTGGCTCGACTTAAAAATCAACTGAGCTGGGTGAAGAGTTATCAGCGTTACACCACTGGGGGTTAGCAAGGATCACATTGTAAAATGGAATGCCAGTGGCGGCAGCTCCCCCTCTTCCTGTCTGCAGGCTTTCACCACATGAGTCAGCCACTTTCCCATGGCCCATGCGTGCTACACAGGCCTGAATACTTTAGGCTGGCCTGGTCACGGCTCCCAAGGCCCTTGGAAAGTCACACCTGCAGGTTCCTGATTAGACTGGCGCCAGACCAAAACAGTTAGAGCGAGGCAGAACCAGCTAGCATCCCCTATGTCAATTACTGACATTCAATAGCCAGCAGTGGAGATTCTGCTGTTTTTTAGTTTCTCCTTATTGTAGAAAGCCTGTTATTTATAGAGATCAGTAGCTCGAGCTAGAATGTACACACACAAGTCACTGAGTCAAGGGAGAGAATCCTACCCCTCTCTCCCCCTCTGATAAGACAGAACTTCATAAGAAGTTTCAAAATAATTGGGAGGTCTGCAGCATGAATGTACAGCAGACAAATCTGCAGAAATTGTCTGATATAATCATGTCACCATGCACCAGAACCTCAAAGGAAGGTTTTTGGAATGTGGAAAGCATGCAAAGAAAAATTTAGGGTGTTTTAAGAGCAAAGGGAGGCTCTTCCCAGTATTGCGCAGTAAAGTGTTACTAATAAATAGCTCTGTATGTGTATATAGGGATGTTCCCTGATGATGATGATGATGAGCATAGCATGTAAACAACTGGATCATCTGCAACAGGAAAAACTGAGATCATTTCTAAGAGCACAAAATATATAAAACCACCAAATCAGCAGTACACTAGGGATACACAATGGATAAACACAATCTGCTGCCAAAAGATTCAGGGTGGAGGAAATAGAGCTTGCCATTTTCCTGGAGCGCATACAAGGAATGACCAAAATCACACAGACTAAGGAGCCTAAAAAAGAATTCATAACACCGTAACAATCTGTTTCATTGTTTGTAACTGTTCTCAAGGACAAAACTGACAGAACTTTCTCCAAAAGACACAGGACACGCCTCAGCCACTTTGCTTGTTCTTGATTCTCATGTATTGCTGTAGCTTGAAGTCACAATACACAAATATTTATAACCTTTCATGTCTAAAATGATATCACACAACTGCACACATTTTTTTTTTTTCATGCTCCTTACAGAAATACACCATTATTGGCCATATATTTTGTTTTTACAGGGAAAGTATAGCACATTTGGGTCAATTTGAAATGCTTTTCTTTCTAAGTTTATATGTTTCTATAAACTGATGTTTTATATTTTCTATCTATCGTTTTACAAATAAATAGTTATAAAGGATTCCCAAAGCACTGTGGGTTACTTCAACAGAAGTTAACTTGTACCAGGCACGATATATATCTCACTGAGACTCCAATCTGTTCTAGAGAAGGTAAGGAGGCTCGGCTTACTCATTCACTTGTTTATGTGTAAGACGTAGTTTAAGCTATTGAACTGTATAAACAACGGTTTGCTTTTTATTTTTTGATATATACAAATGAGGGATAGAGGCTAACATGTAACTGTACATTTAGAATTACACTCATAAGCCTCCTGTTACATATATTTAGAAAGTATTGTACCCTCAAAAAGGAGATCCCACCATAGAGCAAAAAACATATCATACCATAATAAATATATATCACAGATTTTAATCTCACAAGAAAAAACAGATAAATACATATATACACAGACATCTAAAATATCTAAAATGCTTCCAACCCCATCAATGGCTGATAATATAATGTATAGAAAAATATATATATGATACATGATTACCCAGCACGGCTGGTAGTGATCAGTAACATATGTAGCAACTGATGTATCATCAATCCAGCAGTGTATCCAATACTTGAGATCTCTTTGCAACAATACGGCTTTTGATGTATCACTCCAGTGTCTATTTGTTGATGCAAATATATTAAAAGCATTATTTTGCACAAGACAGCAATCAACGTGTATCCTTGGAGCAGTGACTCAGAATCAGCATGATAATTGAGTTACATACACTGCCTGGCCAAAAGAAGTCACCACCTGGATCTCGGGTAGTGTTATGATCAGGGGTTTCTGCGGTCAGGTTTAGGTTCAGCAACGTTATGTCCCCAAAAATTGAGGTCAGCTGCCTACCTGAATATATTGAATGATCAGGTTTTTCCATCAAAGGATTTTTTCTTCCCTGATGGCACATCGGGCATATTCCAAGATGACAATGCCAGGATTTGGCCTCAGATTGCGAAAGAGTGGTTCGGGGAGACATCATTGTCACACATGGATTGGCCACCACAATGTCCAGACCTTAACCCCATTGAGAATCTTTGGGATGTGCTGGAGAAGACTTTACACAGAGGTCCGACTCTCCCATCGTCACTACAAGATCCTGGTGAAAAATGTATGCAACTCTGGATGGAAATAAATATTCCCCGAAAGTAAGACCTACCCCGAAAATAAGACCTAGCACTATCTTCAGAGCAGTGGCACATGGTGATATTTAGGAAATTAATACGGCGGATGGTGAAGCGGATCAAGGCACCAATGACTGCTTTGTAATACACACTTTTTGGAAACAGGTTCAGATTTATATTGACTTTAATGGGACTGGAAGCACACATTTTGGAGATTTGCTCTCCTAAATGCTGGTTTCCTGGCTGCCTCTGGTTCCAGGAAGTTACTGTAGTCAGAACACCTTAATTGTATACTGTTCTGGGTCAGTGACTTGCGAGCTATTGAAACTAAAGAGCATAACAACCAGGCAACTATGTTTGTGATAAAGACCGACCTGTAATTTGTGGACAGCCATGGAAAAGCAGGATGTAAATGTTCGGACAACACGTCAAGATGGCTTCCACCGAGTCATCAGTAAGATGAACACAGCGATCCATATGAACTTCCTATGAAGAATAAGAGAAAGAGTTAGGGTTACACCTAGGGGATCATTTATTCAAGTTTTATAATCGTTAGCATCTAGAGCCCCTAGATCGTGCTGACGGGTATGAGAAACTCCTGTACTCATCAGCGCCATCTAGGGGCACTAGTGCCATCCTATTGGCATCCTAAGGGCCCGTTCACACCACAAAGAGTTTGTTTCAGAACGGTCAGGCCCTGGAACGCACTGTTGCACTCCAGCCGGCTCCCTGAGTTCAGGGGAAGGAGGGGGGTGTGGCAGTGCATTGAAGTCAATGGCACCGAAGCCACGCCCTCCGCCCGCAGTGGGATCACCCGCACCCAAATGCGTGGCACATTAGTGCCTGCATTCTGGTCCAGTGCAATCTGCAAAAGTAGTGCTTTCTGGGGCCACGTTCAGTGCCATTCATGTCAATAGCACCGCAGGCATGCCCCCCACCCACAGTGCGATCACCCACAATGGAACGCGAGGTACAGGAATGTCCTCCGTTCCAGTGCAGTGCGATTGGAAAAAATAGTGCATGCAGCCTTTTTTTTTCGATCGCACTGCACCGGAACAGAAGGTAATTCCTGTACCTTGTGTGGGTGTTGGCACTGCGGGTGGGGGGGCATGCCTGAGGTGCCAATAACATGAATGGGACCGCCACACCCCCTCCCGCCCCAGAACGCCACCCCAGCTTGATCTATGTGATCCAGTGCATTCTGGGATCAGACCGTGCCGGAACGCACTAGATATGGTGTGACTGGATCGTAAGTCTTATGGTTTCCTGTAAAAACATGAAGCCCTTTAAAAGTAACATGAATTTGAAACCAGAGCAGATTTAGGCACCTCAAAACAGACAGGTCCGGTTTTTGAGGTTGGAATAATCCAAATTTTAGGGGAAACTTTGTGATTTTGGACAGTTAACTATTTCACTGCCATGCTAATTAATCAGTTTCTATTGGATGATATACATTTATGTATCCAACCATTGGGGGATGTAACTGGAATGTATTTCATGAAATATGCTAAAATCTTTTATTATACAAACCCATGTAACCAATTGTAATATCACATAATGTCCATCTGGCATTGTGACCAATACATATTGATGATTAAAACTTGGGTGATCTACTTGCTTTTCCCAATTATTTTCTTCTCTTATCCTCCCCATTTTTCTTTCCCCCTTTAACTTCTTCTTTGTTTTCCTTCTCCTCTTCTCCCTTTGTTTTCTTTTACCTCAACCCCTCCATTCCCATTTAATTTCCTTTATTTTCTCCCTTCACTTCCTACCTGCCTCCTTCTCTGGCCCTAGGCCTAGAATTCCTGTTGGTTCTTAGCCTAAAAAATAAAACAAAATGTAGCCAGGGTGACAACGCTGCTGCTGCTCGCAAGGCAGTAGCTTGCTGTTGTCAGCCTGAAACAAGAAGTGCTTTTACTGGCCAGCACTCCAGGTAAAAAACCTTGCCTCAGATGAATAGAAAGAGAAGCGTGGTTACATACCACAGATAACTGTGCAGTCATACCTTTAGATTTTGTGAACATCTTCCTGCCGCAAGAGCCAAAACCCCATCATCTGTCACCTACAAATAGTGAGGAACACATGTTAAATGAGATCTGGTAGTAACCCTCATTCATAAAAGACAGTTAGCAAAGGAACCACTGGGATCTGCTATACTTTCTGGGAATCTGGTTCTAGCAGGCCAAGTTTCCCATGAGCATGGTGGGCGTGCTCTTTTTAGTACATGGACTATTCACAATCAATCTCTTCCTTAAATAAAAAGTACCTGCACCCTTTCTAATCATATATTTAATTACAATGACATGAGACCTTTAAAATTTGAATCCCTAATATGATTACATATCTGTAATGGTCTCTGATTATGTAGATGGGACAATAAAGCTGGACTGCGGGCACCTATAAAATCTCACCTGCCAATACTTCGGCGCTGCAAGGGTTAAATGCTCAGTAGGCTGTCTAGGCGTAAGGAATAAGGTGACATAGTTATTCCACGTTGCTGCAGACTTCCTTCTCTATGTACAACCAGATCCTAAAAGCCACTTCTGCTCTCCGATGTTGTCATGTACAATGCACATTTTGGGAGCCCTGGAGAGCAGAGAATGGTGCCGGCTTCTGGGGAATGATGAATATGGCAAGTATGGCACTACCAATCCCTTCAAACAAAAGGAGCATAACCTTTGCATTGCAGGGGTAAGGCCCCATCACAGCTTTATTGTCCCGCCTACATAATCAGAGAACATTGCAGATATGTACTCATATTAGGGATTCAAATGTTAAAGGTCTCATGTCATTGTAATTAAATATGATTAGAAAGGGTGCAGGTACTTTTTATTTTAATGAAGAGATTGAATGTGAATAGTCCATGTACTGAAAAGAGCACGCCCACCATGCTCATGGGAAACTTGGCCTGCTTGAAACAACTCCATCTAAACTGATATGTTAGTTTTGTAGGCAAGAGAAACTACTTGTCTGTTTATAGGCACTCCAGTTGTGGGTTACCCCCATGAATCACTCTTCTGCCCGTCCACTTCAGACAAATGACAGTATTACTCATCAGTACTTGCTTATCTGTTGTATAAATTCTGACCCATAGCACAGTGCTGAGACACACGTTACTCAAAGAGTCTTGTATCGTTCTGTTTATTGCATAGGCAGCTCAACATATATAGAGATCCATACACAGCTTTACTTGTCACACAGCAAGGAAATGTATAGGTATCTTTGGAGTTAAAAGAAAAACTTAAAAAGGTTAAAAGGGCCACTTGCTGACCGGAGAAATTTCGTAATATTTGCACACACGTGATAAAATCTGATTTTTTTTTTTAGCTAGAAAAGCAGCTTAAAACCCGCAAACAATGATATATTGTCTGACAGCAAAGGTCCTGTACAATAAAAAAAAAACAGTTGTAATTTTTTGTGTCGCATGGTATTTGTGCAAATGTTTATCAAACCAATATTTTTATGATAAAATACACTAAAATGACATTTAGTTTTCAGAAACAGAATATAATACCCAATTTGTTGGTAAAATATAAAATATGGGGTCAGGTCGGGTAAATTGATACCAAACATGTTAAGTGTTAAAATTGCATACACCTGAGAAACTGCAAAAAACTACAATACCCCAAATTCCCCATAGGTGGAGCATACTCTGCCGCACCATACAAGCAATCAGACGGCTGTATAGCTGCCAGATCACTTGTAGGTAAGCAGCCGTAATCTTGGTAAAACTGCTTCAGGAGCATTGTAAGCATTCTTAAAAAAAATTATACTTCTAAAGACAAGACAAAATGGTTGCTTTAGAGTTAAATGGAGTTCACATACAATCACCTATACGCTTTATAAATAGAAAGATTTTTTTGGCACAGAAAGCAAAGTTATGGATAGCGGCTGCTACACATTATGGAGAATTGGTGGGTAAAGACAAAATGCCCAGTTATTACACTGCTCATTCCTATCTGTAGCAGTACAGGGCCTCCTTATGGGGTGAGAAAAAGGATTGTGAAACTTCAAATTGTTTATGTTCTGAATACTAGGTGGGGAGCAATGCCTCTAGATAAGGATGTTCAGCTGCCCATAAACTGCTGGAATTTCGAAATTTGAGCTCTGGGTGGCCCTGCCTGCCCCACCCGACCCAACAGGAGTCAATTCTTCAATCAACTTTTGTCTCCTGTACAGCGAGCTGCCAGAATACAATAGAAGATTTTTCCATCCATGCTCCGTCCATCTATGCCTACAGGCTAAGCGAAAGAAATCTATAAGTGTATGGCCAGCCTTACACTCATACTGTGCACCATTGGAGTCATCTCCAAATAAAGAAGCAACATCAGTGAAAAAGCTAAGTACTGAGAAGAATTATTACTAATGTGTTCATGTTATCTCATTAGGCAATGATGGGACATATTCATGTGACGTAGAATTGTATTAGGTATAAGGAATTTTATTTATTATGTTGGTGCCTCATCAGAGTTTGGTAACTATATATCTTGCTTGTGTTATCAGTAATTAATGGCCCTAAAATTATTGCTCTCACTCCGACGTTCGCAGTGATATGTAACATGTGCGGCACAATAGGCGCAATCATTGTTTTCGCACGTAGGCGCACCCGACGCATGTTTACGTGTGTATGTGGGGGGCAGGGGATTTTAAAAAAAATGTAGTTTAAAAAAAAAAAATTATGCTTTTTTTTATTTTTGTATCACTTTTTTTTATTTTTTGTCACTCAACTTTACTGCTATCACATGGGGGGGGGCTATGAATCCCCCTATGTGATAGCCAATTTATATGACAGGTCCTCTCCATGGAGACATCAGGGGTCTCCAAGACCCCTAATGTCACCTAGGGACCCCCAGAGAAGCTGATGATGCAGAGATCTGCTTCACCAGCTTCTCGCTAGCTTCTGAAGCTGGAGAGTGACAGCAGAATGCGGAAATTATGTAATATACATCACTTCCTGCATTCGGGCACTGGAGAGGAGCTCAGAGGGAGATCGTGTACCGATCTCCCTTTGATCTCCTGTCACAGAGCAGCCGCGCCGGTCCCGGCCGAATCAGGCACGGCGGATCTCTCTAGAGACACCCGATCTCTTGAATGTAAAGCTCCCGGCCGGCCATTTAATTACAACGACCGCATGGGAAGCTACTCGTCTAGCTCCGGCGTCCTCTCGTTACATGAAGAAAGAGGAAATTGTGCAAGTGAGACATTGGGACATAGACTGTAACAAAAGCTAAAACAATTAGCTACAGATACACTTTAAGAGCGTATTTCTGATCACAAGGCGATACATACCGCTGTTACAGAGAAATCCACGCTATGTAGAAGAGGGCAATTCTGTCCCAGAGCCTGCAGGGAGACGTCGGAGATTAGGGTGCAGCCACTCAGGTTGACAATCTGTAGCAGTGGGCAATGCAGGGAGAGGGACAAGATGCCATCGTCGGTTATATTGCGGCATTTTTTCAGTGTGATCTCATGGAGGTAAGGACAAGACTGTGCGACTGCTTCAATGCCTGCAATAAAAAGGGAGAAAAGTGGACGACGGCCTTGGATAGCAAATTCAGTGCAGAGAGCAAGATAGTTCCATTATGTTTTCCACTGGACACTTGACGGAAAGTTTAATTTCTCCCTTCTGAGCTGGAAATCTCTATTTTTAGTATTTTTCAATTAACCAAATAGGCCTTTTCACTGGCAGTTCAGGAGATACAGATATTCAGGAAATAATTTATAGACCCTACCCCCCTAGGTCAACTGTCTTTTGCTGCCCCCGTCCTACTGAAGTTGCTTAACCTACCTTAGTATTATACTTACAAGATTAGGTATTAAAGCTGTACATGGCACAATGAGGGTGAAAATGGAAAGGTTAGAAGGGACAGTTCACCCAACCTGCATGAGTACACCTACAACTGATGACTAGACAAGTAGAGGAAACTGTACCCATGGCCTGCAAGCATGGGTACAAATAAGAACATAGAATGATAGTCCACCAACAAAAATGCACTGACTATGCAGGGACAACAGATACAGTCCACTGGCATTTAGGGCAGAAGACTGGAAACCTTTATACACAGGGATGTGTTGCTGGCAATTGGCAACCTGATATGGATGGCTGGTTGCCACCTATGACAGTCCTGCTACCCTAGGCCACAGCCTATCTTGGCTTTGCAAAAATCTGGCCCTGCAGACTTTAGTATTAGCCAACTTGTAGATACAGAAATAACCAGCAGGGCACTCATAGAAAGTCCAATGCTTTATTATGGAGTAGGTTTAAAAGCCACACACATTTAGATCTTACTTTAAGTTTAATCTGCCAAATCAGCAGAATTAATCAGAAATAACTTATGTATATGAGAGTCAACCTAAACAATTTATATCCCAGTAGAGAGACCCTCAAATATGGCCACTTTCACATGGGTGGTCGGATCAGGTACACCTGTCAGTTTCTCAGAAGCCCAATGATAGACTATGGGCAGCCGGATCTAAAAGGACGCAGGTCCGTTTACATCCAATTACTCCCAACTCCGTCCAGGCCAGGAAATCAAAATAGAACAGGGTTCTGTTCTGGCAAACTTGACTGCGACGGATCGGGGGTAATCTGATGTAAAGGGACACATGTCCGTTTACATCTGCCTCTCCATAAACCTAACATGGGTCTGGTAACTTCAGGATGGACACTGATGTCACAGCTGTGACATTCATTCCATACTTCCGTGCACGGATTCCCTGGTGATTGGAACTGACAGGTGCCTGTGTGAAATGGTCCTTACACAGCTGTTGGTGAATTCTGTAGATCAGATTGATGACATCTGAAACAATGTTGGTGTGGCTTAGGTGTAATTTTCTGAACAAATGCTCAAATCCTCCTCCTCCTTCTTGTGATCTGTACTGATGAAGGGGTCAGTGGGAGCAACCACCAAGTGCAGTGGGGGACATGGGAGATCAACACTCCTGGGAAGTGGCGGTTTAATAAATAAACTTTAGTAGACAATTCATCTTCAATAAAGCTGTGTTTGGCGGCACAGTCAGCAGGAGAGGGAAGTGTTACTCGATTCATTATAGGTAGAGTAAAGTGAAATCTTAAAGCTGCGCTCAAGTACCTTAACTATCAACAAAAATGTATCTTATTTGTGCAGCACTCGGCTGTAGATCCTCAAATCATCTCTGAATTGGTGCTGACACTGTCCTTCCTTCTGGAGGGTGGCTACTTTGATCCCCATGGCCCCTGTGTGTGCTGTAAAGTAGCCACCGCTCCGAGCTCACTCCCGTGATGGACTACAATCTCATGTTTAGTTTACTAATTTGTATTGAGATTGTAGTCCATCCCGGGAGTGAGTTTGGAGCGGTGACTACTTTACAACGCACACAGGGACCATGGGGAACAAAACTAGCCACCCTCCAGAAGGAAGGACAGTGTCAGCACCAATTCAGAGATGATTTGAGGATCTACAGCTGAGTGATACACAAATAAGTTTTTATTGTTATTTGGTATTTGAATGCATTTTTAAGATTGATCTCCTGAGTTTAGTGTCACTTTAAGTCTTTATAAGTACATTAAATGATTATTACATCACAATCAAAGATACAATTTGCAGAAGACTTTTTTTGTAATTTCTGCTTACCTTCTGAAGTGACTGAAGTTCTTTCCTCCCCTTTGCAAGAATTTAAATTGATTTTCTTGAGCTGCTTGCATAGCGATATCACTCGCAGGGCATTGTCTGAAACATCACAGTCACGGAGGTCCAGTTTCTTGACTGATGGATGCAACACCTGGGGAAAGAGCCACAATATGAGGGAGATGCATGTTTACTAAAGTCACTAGGAGATAGCTCTTTGTACTGTATCGCAACACCTTCCAATAGCGAGCAAGATTTACAACCTCCCAATAACCAATCAGAAGATTTGCCATGGTCCAGACTGTGGTAGAGGTAAACCTGGATTGGATACTCAGTGTTTTAACACAGCATTCTATGGCCTGCCCTATTAGAGGGACAGTAACACTAACAAATTAGTTATTCTGTACTGTAGGTACTAGTAATATAACAATACCCATGCGCATGCACAAACTAACAAACTCTGCTTTCATGTGAACTTACTATACATTTTACTCTATTTGTAGTTTTTCACAGGCTTTAGGTTGGAGCCTGGTATAAGTTTAAATGTTATACAGAATTAAATATGTGATGTAGTGTAATTTTGATACTGACCCATATATTTCATATTATTTATATTAATTAGCATCTGCATTATTATTAGTAATATTATGAAGCAGTTAAGTAATTTAGTTTTAGATGCTGCAGAGCATCGCACAATATAGATCTATACATTCAACAGTTGAACTTTAGTTGAACTCTTGCTTTCACAGAAATAAATTCAAGTCCTTTTAAGGTGCCCATACACCTTACGACCATCGCAAGACTTTTGTCTTGCGATGGTCGTATGCTTCTTGAAAGCCCATACGATCTGCCCGCCTTGGACGGGCAGATCGTACTTGCGATCATCGAAAGCCCGCCCCGCTGAGGGGCGGGCTTCCGATGATGGCAATGCAGAACGGGTAGTGTGCGCGTGCGCACACCGGCCCGCTCCGCAGCTATCGGGCGAGCAGGCTAGAAACCCGCGAGAATCGTACGATTCTCAGCGGGTTTTCGAACATGTTGGCTCGACAAAAGACGTGCGACCGTACAGTAGAAACGGTGGCACGTCTTAGTTCACACTGCTCGATTCTCGTACGATCGCGGGATTTTCGCCCGATTCTCGTACGAGAATCGAGCAGTGTATGGGCACCTTTACAATTTATGGCTGTGGTGAGTAAATAGAATGACATTCAGCGTATTCTTGCAGGTTTGGATGATATAAAGTCCATGGTGCCAGACAGTTGTCAACAGGTCACTGATCTTGGGATGGGGAAGTCTTATCAAGATAAGAGGAGTCTGGTTGACTTTGATTTAAACTTGGCTGTAAATTGTGAATGATACTGTCTGCCAGTGGAGATTTTTATTGATTAGGAGAGTAGATAAATACATTTTAATAGACATGTAGGAATTTGGAAATCAATAAGCGTGTCTAACTGTATGAAAAATAATAACATTAATGTTAGTTATATTGTAAGTAAATAAGTTTGGCCTAGAATTAGAATCAGTGCACAACATCCCCAAACTGAGAAGAACTGTTGAGAAGAGTGTGAAGAGACACAAAGACTTAGACACTCTGCCACAAAGAGTCTCTTGACATTGACGTAAGTCTTGGGAACCAATCATGTTGTAGCCTATAGCGTGGTTATGTTCAATCTATCAGATTAAGGCCTGCCAGTCACTTTTTTTTAAATCTTTCCTGTTGCTTGTTCCTAGCTGTTATCATTAAACTTCATTTCAGATTCTGCCTGGTCTGGTTCTTCATTATTCCTCATTTGGTGGCCTGCACAGGGACAGCAATACCTCAACATCTGGCTGACCTAATTCCATGCTGGCTAGGCAATGGCTTCAATACAGTTCTGTATACTAAGATATATATATATCTATATATATCTACAGGTGAAACTCGAATAATTAGAATATCATGCAAAAGTAATTGCAGTAGTTGCTGCAAAAGGGGCCCAAACCAAGTACTGAGTACATATGCATGCTTGTACTTTACAGAGGTCCGATATTGTTCTATGTACAATCCTTGTTTTATTGATTGCATGTAATAATCTACTTTTTTGAGGTTGTGGATTTGGGGTTCTTGGGGTTTTCATGAGCTGTAAGCCATAATCATCACAATTATGAAAAATCACGGCTTGAATTATCTTGCTTTGCATGTAATGAGTCTATCTCATATATTAGTTTCACCTTTTAAGTTGCATTAGTGAAATAAATGAACTTTGCACGATATTCTAATTATTCGAGTTTCACCTGTATATATATAGATATATATAGATATATATAGATATATATATATCACCTGCACCAAAAACAGTAGCTGCTCCTGAAAAAGTCTCCAAAAACACAGGGGCAGCTCCTCACATTTAAGGGAAACCAGAAGTCTAGTAAAAACAAAGCAAAAGGAGCGCCTCTATAGTGTAAAATTGATTTATTATGGATAAAAAAAGACAGCTGTAAAGGAACTTACAAACCAGCCAGTGTAAACGAGCATAAAACGATATAATCTCAGGAGAACATCAAGATGGATACACGAAAATATGGTGAGGCAAAGGAAGTGCTTGTGCTGAGCCGAAGCCATCTGCACGCTGAGCCCATCAGTATCCTCCCCACAACCCGGAGGTTTGGGGAACGGAGGATCACTTCGGACCGGCGGCGGGGACGAGCACAGCTGACAGGTAAGTGTGGAGGGGACTGGGGGAGAAAAAAGGTGCTGGGCCGTTTTTACCCTAATGCAGAGAAGGCATTAAGGTAAAAAACGCCCAGACCTTAACACTACTTTAAGACTTTTAGCAGTAATCTAAACAGCATTTCTCAGCACTTAGCCAGAACATTGAAAGCCAGAGATTGTTATTCAAGCCATTAGCCAAATGGTTCAGCCAAAACATTCCCTAGTCTGGTGTTTTCACAAATGGCTCATTGGATGTCGTAAAATCCAAACCAAGAGGATGTGGTTTACTCAAGAGTTTGTTAATAACCACCGTAAAGCCACTCAGCAGGAATACCTTTTGTTCCTGGTTTTACTTACTACATGTTTGGTGTCTATTTACCTGACATGATCCCATCTTTTATATTTTAGCAATAAATTGGGTAATAATAAATGTTTCATAACAATACGTAGCGAAAACATTTTTTTCCCCAAAACTTTCGGTACGTTTTCTTAATATAGTAAAAAATAAAAACCCCAGTGGTGATTAAACACCACCAAAAGAAAGCTCTGTGTCCCCAAAAAATGATGTAAAATTAATTTCAGTACAGCGTTCCATGACGGAATAAATGTCAGTCAAAGTACCGCAGTGCTGAATACTGAAAAATGGCCTGGACAGGAAGGGGGTGTAACAACGCGGTCAGCAAGTGGTTAAGGTTAGTTACATTGATGTTAGCTTTGGCAACTAATCATCTTGTGGCCTATACGGTACTATTTTTCAATTTCTTATAAAATAACCTTTCTATTCCTTAAACTTGCCTGTTGCTTGTTTCCAGCTGTTATAATTAAACCAGCTTCACTGACGATTCTGCTTCATTATTCTACTTCATTACATACAACTGTGACTGATGGTCTTTATACATATGAACTGATAAGGGTATATTTATTGTATTAATTAAATCTGGATCTAAAGAAGCGGGGGAATACTTTTATTGCCTTACTTAATTGTCCTAGGGTATATCATTCATTCATATCACTGATTACCCATTATACTTAGATTTGGAGAAGGGAATTGTTATTAAATCTTTGTAATTGATTTGAATCATTGTGTGTTGTTGGTGTCTTTTAATATTTCTTAATAAATACATTATGATTTACATTTCATCTTGTGACTAGTGACTCATTACAGGGGATTTCACTAGTTGTTTATGAATATTAAAGTTATAGCCTGGTCCAAGCGTGGGCATGGTACTGTGAGTTGTAGTGCCCATATACTTTAAAAATAAATATAAAAACACTACATGTGAATAAATATGATTTACAAGTAGCAGCCATAGCACAAAAGCAGTTTCCTACAGGCTCAAAAAACCATTATGAAATAGACCTGAATAGCGGGGAGATCAGATTATAGAGATACATACAGAAGGGATACCTTCCCTCTCATCAAGCAGAATGTTTGGGTATAGTCAGTTATGCACAGGCTGGACACTGTGTCATTGATGCAAACATATTAACAGCTTATGTGGAAAAATAAAGATTCTGTATACATAATTAAAATGTTATTATATATACGGTATACGTTTTCTATTGTGTGTAAAACATTTAGCTAATTGAAACCAATGCAGTTACTCCTTTAAATACATTCCAAGTGCATTGAAACAAAAGGCGTATAAAGTGTTACACAATGTTTTATTTCTAAGGCCTTGTTCACACCAAATGCAGAGCAGATCCGGTCAGGTTTCTGCACATGCACGCTAGTCTTTGACGCGTTTTTGACGCTTTTTTGGTCGCGGTTTTTTTTTTAAAGTGTTTTTTTAAAAAGTTTAAAATGGGCTTTCAGTGTGTTCCATGCATTTGCATGCGTTTTTGATGCGTTCCAGAGCAGATCCAGGTAAAGCAGGTAAAATAGGGTCTGCTGCAGTTTTTTTCACCTGCTCTGGATCTGCTCTGCAACTGCACGCTGATCCGTGCTTGGTGTGAACTAAGCCTAAAGCAGCCACAGCCTGAGTAGAAAAGCCTGTCTCCTGCCAACAGCTGCAGAGTGGGATCCTTGCTCTCTGTGTGAAACCAGATGTCTCTCTGCAGAGGTCTGGCAAACCTTCTACATAGTCAGACCTACTTCTCTGCAATCAGCAACGCTCATGTTCCCTGCTAGTTGTGAACTCTTGATCTAACTCAGCATGAGGAGTGTTGGACCTCTGCAGAGAGATAACCGCTTACCCACAGTAAACAAGCATGCTGGCAGCACACAGCCTTTTCTACCCAGGTCTTTCTAAAGAAAATTAACTGTAAGATTTTGAACACTTTAAGGGGAATTTATCAAAATTGGAGCAGCAGAATCTGGAGCAGTTGTGCATGGCAACCAATCAGCTTCTCTCATTTACAAATATTAACGGAACAAACGGAAAATAGAAACTGATTGGTTACAATGGGTAACTGTTCCAGATTCTGTCTGCTCTCATTTTGATTGAATGTATTTAGTTTCTTAAAACTGAAGGTTTCAATGGGCTTTAATGAAAATAGAAAGTGAAGCATGCAAAACTGTGAAAGACACCAAAAATTACAGGTACCAAATTATTAAAGATAAACACATAAAATAACCACAAACAAAAAATGTAAACACATAATGAAACAATTTTCTGATACCACATAACATGGTGCTTTGGATCTGTACTTAGAGATAGGGGCCTGGAGATTTGCGCAATATATTACATAACAGGGGAAGTGAGAGCACAGCCAAGGCAATGTTTCATATCAACAGCAACAAAACTGTGAACTAATCTCATGGGTCAACCTGCAGGAAAACAGTAACATTTTCCTTTATTATGAAATCAGAAGAGACGAGAATCGGTTTACATTCGCTTTTCTGATGGTGGCGCTAGAGACTGGAGCAATGAACATCGTACCATGTTTGAGCCTTATTTTGGATGAACAAGTAACAGCTCTGATGTTCTTTGCCCCAGTTTTCAGGCAATCAGTCCTTGCCTGTAATCTAAGCTGGAAAGCAGTGGTTTAGCAGTACTCCCATGGCTTTCGAGTGTAATTCCTAACAATGAACTTCTCTTATTTGGTCCTATTTAGTCTGTTAAATATATAACAAGTGTTTTGTTCATATGACTTCTGGCAGCCGGAAGGTGTATGAGAGCATGGCTGTCTGTAATTCCTGAATACTGTAAATACTAAGCCCTCAAATCACACGAGAAAAGGCCGGCATGTACAGCTTCGTGCATGGCCGTAACGAGCAGCTCCCGGGAAGGACAGGTGCTGCGTGTGATTAGTAGCCCTTGTCCTTCTCTATGGGAGTCCAGATAGCAAGAAATTGTGCTGCAAGTTTGAAAATGACTTGCTAAACTATTGCATTGCAAGTCTCCAGACCAGCGAGCAAGGACAACCGCACGGACCTGCACTTCAGGTGAGCGTAGGGTGCAATATTGGCAGCTTCTAAGGATGGCATGGGACTTGTGGAATTAATATTTGCTTAAGTGAACCAATTAATATGTTTAAATTTGTATATAACTAACGTGTGTTTTCTCGAGTTAAACCAAGCTTTCGAAACTGCAAGATCAGCTTAACTACAAAGTTACAGGCTTCCTGCATACTGATTGAGCAGACGTACACGGAAAAACAGCATTAAGGAAATCCTCCTCGCCTCATGACTGAAGTGACTCAACACAGGATGTACTAAGGAACTGTATAAAACATCGAGATAGGAAAGGGGGGGTTGAGACTCTTACAAGACTGAGTGAGGAACAGTTCCAAAACTCTTCATGGTCTGTATTGAGTTTCCCGTGCACGAATAAAGTATTTGTTAACCCCTTCGTAACGGGAGACGTAACCCATCAACAGACTCTAGGTAACTTTCCAGTGGACAGTCTGTATTCATAGTCGATATGCTCTCCTACAGCAACTTGCCCCCATCCATGTCCAATCGCCCCCCTGTCCTTACCCTTATCTTAATATAACGAGCAGAGCACTTTTTATGCTGATACACCTAAATATGAAGTCATATTAATAGTCATGAAAATATTCTGTTCAATTACTCGCCGATACCAATTACTGATACCTTTTTTTTTTTAAAGTGTCTTGTGCCAGTTTTTTAAAAAACAATACAGACTAATGATTTTAGGACAGTTGTGAAACGCCAGGGCCCAGTCACAGCTGCGACCCCAGTAGCTCTGTCAGTGACTCCAAATCCCAACAATACATTATACAGCAATGCAGAATAATAGTATATTAATTTGCTACATACTCTGTGCTGCCGCTCTGCTTTGGGCTGCCGGCCTGATGTCTCGGGTGGAGGGTCTCAGGAGGGGGAGAAGGGCGGAGGGTCTCAGAAGGGGGAGGTTTGTGAGGGTCTCAGCAGGGGGAGATGTGCGGGTGGGTGGAAGTGCTGTAAACAAGTGCCATGTGGTTACCAAGAAGGCTGCTGTGAGGTCCCCAGCAAGCGCGGGACTTTAGGCAGCTGCTTCAATTCAAATAAGTGCTGGTATCGGTTTTTGGTATCGGGGCATTTTCACGAGTACGACTGCTCGTGAAAATGCCCAGTATCAGCACAGATTCTGCTACTGATGTCGGTATCGCTGCATCACTAATAATAACAATAATAATGATACAACCAGTTTTTGGTTTACAGCCATTCACTCTGTACACCTTCACTATTGTCTACAGTGTTGATCGTCAATGCATTAGACATACTATATACCTGCATCATGTAACACATATCTGTCAATATGTTTTTCTCATGTTTTCCTGTGTTCTTGTTATATGTAATGTAACATTTTGATGAATAAACAAAATAAATAAATAAAACATTTGAAAAAAAAGTTTGTTATATCTGTTTGATAAGTTAAAAAATAACTATTGATCTAGCTGGAAATCTTAAGGGCTGATCATTTCCTGTGCTCTCTGTCTGTGCTGACTGTTATCAATTACATTGCTCTTTGGGGACTACAGAACCACAGCGCTCCGAGTTATGGACACTAGATGAGGGGCAGGGTTGCATAGTCCTAACTTGTTTCTCATGTCCTGAAACAAAAGGGATAGAAGGGGAAATCCTCTGCACACCTTGCAGCAATCAAGGCCTATGTAGACAATGGTGCTTGTAGTGATGAACACGGATGGCACCGTCCAGATACAATGTAGGAAGAGGAATCACCGGCACTCAGTAAAATAATCCAACATGTCCATTTATTGGACATAGACGTCACACAATCACAAGAGCCAACGTTTCGAGACCACGCAGGGTCTCTTCCTCAGGGCATAAAGAGTGACGGTCTGAGTGCTGGCGATTCCTCTTCCTACACTGAAACAAAAGGGGACGTGAGCATTGTCATCTGGAACTCTGTTACTAGCAGGATCACCAGGTGAAAAAAAAGGAAATAAAAAGGTTGAAAAAGAAAACGAATGCAGCTGCCACATCTAATGACCAGTATTCTGTTATATATTACATTTTTCTATTAGGTTTAGACTAGAGCTGCAACAACTATTCGATTTAGTCAACTAAAATCGGCGATGGAAAACGTTGTCGATTAGTTGGCTATCAATTAGATTGCCTGTTCACGACTCCACACACGAGCCGCCCACCGCACACGCCGATTAAGCCTCCCTGTGAGCTTCCTGACTCACCACTGCCCGCAGACAATCAAGGGCCCACGATTCAAAGTAAGTCATGGTCTCAATTCTCAAAGTCACTCAGCAACGAGCCCAGGTCAGCATTCAGCCCATGTCCGGGCCGTGGGCCAGAAAGGCACAGGCAAAATTCCCACGTCTGCCCTATAGGAACACTGGGGGTAATAGATGATTTTGAATATTTGATTCCCCAGACAGTCCTCAACGGCTGTGTTCTGCTGCAGGCTCCTGAAGTATATCACCCCCAGTGTTCCTATAGGGCAGACCTGGGCATGTGCTGCTATGATAATTCTGCATTGTGCCACTGTATAATGTATTATTGCTGGGATTTGTTGTTCCTCTATAGCTGGTTGTATTCTGCATTGTGCCGCTGTATACTGCATTATTGCTGGGATTTGTTGTTCCTCTATAGCTGGTGGTATTCTGCACTGTGCCGCTGTATAATGCATTATTGCTGGAATTTGTTGTTCCTCCATAGCTGGTGGTATTCTGCATTGGTCCTTGTGTGTGTTGTAAAGTGGTCACCGCTCCAAGCTTGCTCCCGTGATAGACTACAATCTCAATACAAACTAGAATTCCATCACTGGAGCATTTTTTTTATTTTTTACTATTTTTATCCAATTAATCAAACTTAATAATCGGCTAACTAATCGATTTGGAAAATAATCGTTAGCTGCAGCCCTAGTTTAGACACACTTTAAACGCTACATTCAGACAAAACAGACTATTGCTGAGACATCAGCAGTCCAGCACCTATAAAGAAGACATGTCATAAATCACTTTGGTTGCCTGATGAAGGGATCCACATGGTTCCAAAAGGTTGCCATACATTGTGGCACCTGTTTATGTCAATAAAGAATTGGCAGAATGAATATTAGAGTGGTGGTGACTACAAAGAAGACATAGCATGCACATCTAGTGCCTGAAGAAGTTACATTCCATGTAGGTCAAACAAAATATTCCTTAGTTCATACTTGCATATAAAGTGGAACCAGATGGAGATTTGCCCCCTTATTTACCTATCAATGTACTAAGTTATGCACTCCAGGAGTTAAAGTACAACAGATCTGGCCTACAAAAGTGCCTTGGATAAGACTAAAAACCATTAGACAGTATCATTGAAGAATATCAAATTATGATCCCAAATGTATGATTTGGCTTGTATAAAAAGGAATAAAAGAATGGGCCCAAGATATTTACCTCCTTGCTAGGCATAAGTGTATAAATGGGGGTTTTGTTTAGTTGAGTGGTTCCATAGGTGCTAATTACTCTGGGCCTGGGACAGTAAGCTAAGTAGGGAATGGAAGGATTTTCATGATGGACGGTAAGACTTATTATATCTTTAAGAATTTATCTGTAATACATACTGTACCCTATTATGGTAGAATGTAGAAAATCTATGCCTATGTATTGTATAAATGCAGCTGTTCAGTTACTCATCACATAGACTTTTTTCTTTTACACAGAACTTATATATATATAATTAGGAACGATTCAGAAGTCTTTGACACTTGGGTCGTGTATACACGTGTCTATCTTTTTTCATTCAACCTGCGGGCTGATCTAAAAAAATAGAACAGATTCCTCCATCAACGTTTACGAGCATTGATAGATGAATCCACTGCTGTTTTCAGGCGGCAGCTGCTGTGGGAGTACCTGAATGGGTACTGCCAGCTCCATTCGGCAGAGAATTTCCCAACCAGCTCCTTTGATCAGGTGATCGAGGCATGCCGGCCAAAAGGGCACCCACTGGGGTCTATTCACTAAAGGGTGAAGAGTTAGAAGAAGGCAGGAGAAGTGAACAATCTAGGCCAAAAAAGCTGATTTGGAGAAATTCTCCAATTCAGCTCCCTTTCGAGTTCAGCTATTTTGTCCTAGATTGTTCACTTCTCCTGCCTTCTCCAAACTCTTCACCCTTTTGTGAATAGACCCCACTGTATGAATACTGTGTATACCAGTGATCATTTTGACAGTGAATTTCAATTTAGTTTTAGTCAGTCTTTTGACTAAAATGCCATTTAGTTTTAGTCATATTTGAGTCATATGAATTGTTATAATCTAGATTTAGTCGACTAAATATCATAAGATTTTAGTTGACTAAAACCTGTAGTAGATTTAGTCTACTAAAATCTAGTGGGTTTAGCTAAAGGGTAATTTCAGAATTTCTCTAGAATTTCCAATCTCATGATATACTTCTGGAGTAAACATCTGTTAACCTGTTATTACTTATGGTATTAAGGTTTGAACATGCAATACAGACACAGATTTAACTGTTGTAATATATATCATGTCTTTATTTATCTTAAAATTAGATGAAACCAACAGGGTTATTCACAAAAAGGGTGAAGAGATTGGAGAAGGCAGGAGATGTGAACATTCTAGGCCAAAATAACCAATTGTGAAAAATTCTCCAATTCAGCTCACTTTCTAGTTCTGCTATGTTGTCCTAGATTGTTCACTTCTCCTGCCTTCTCCAAGCTCTTCACCCTTTTGTGAATATCCTTTCTGGTCTTATAAAGAAACAATACTACTGAGTATTTTCAACAAAGGACCATCAATTAGATCTGCATCAATTATAACATCTTGGATAGGACATTCTTCATTCTTTTAATAGGAGTGGAACTCTAAAATATTCAAATGAAAAAATATATTGGCCATGTCAATAGATAAAATCTGCCTCCATGTCATCTCCTCCCTATTCCCCTTCTTCTGTATTTTCATTATTACATCATTAAATGCATTTATTAAATGCAAGCACTATACAGAAAATACCTGAACTGAACTTGCTATCAGCATCTTGCAATCCCTGTACAGCAAAGCTCATAGAGGGGGAGGAAGAAGTAGCGCAAGAAGTAAATCAGATGTGCTCCTATCGTGCTAATAGGAGGAAAGAGCAGAGTGAAAGAGAGATGAGTTAATCGATGTGCTGCTTCCGGGGCGGATTTACTTTCTCTGCTGCCCCAAGACCAGGTTCCTCTATGCACCCCCCTATATGTAGGCTGCATACAAGTGAACTTACCGTGATCACTTGTACAAAACAAGCGGCGGCTTCCCCGCTGTACATTTAGCTCTGCTTGCCCAAAGCAGAGCTAAATGTAGAAAACAACTACCCGCCCAGTGTCCAGAACTGCATGTCCCGGACGTGCAGTTCTGGACACTGGGGCCAAATCTACTTGTCCTTCATAACAATCTACTTGTCCCAATACAAAAAAAAATAGTTTTCATTAAAACTAGGGATGCACCAATACCGGTTTTTGGGTATAGAGCACAAGTACCGATATTTTGCTTTCGGTACTCACCGAGTATCGGTGCTTCCGTTTGCATGGAGCAGGCTTCCCGGGCAATCAGGAAGCCGGGCAGCGGTTAATGAGATGCTACCCGGTTTCCTGACTGCCAGGGAAGCCGACTCCATGTTGTTTGGCCGGCTTGATTGTGAATGGATTTTTATTATTTTTTTTCCCCCACCTAATTTTATTCCTATCACATAAGGATTTAAAATCCTCTAAGTGATAGTTTTAGTTTCTCTTTATGGAACCTGCCCTCCAACACAGAACAGATGTCCTATGTAGTTCCTGACAGCTGAGACAGGTGGCGCTGTGATCACAGTGCCACGGTCTCAGTGATAACACAGAGCAGACGAAAAATTGACGTTTTTCGTCTGCTCTGCGGGCTCTATGGGGAGCTCATGTTCCGCGGTGTGGACAGAATCGCCGCTTCTCGTTTCATACAAGTGATCAGATCACTTGAAAACGAGCAGCGGCTCCACACTGTACACTTAGCCCCGTTCTGGACAAGCAGAGCTAAGTGTACAAAAAAAACTACTCGCCCGGCGCCCGAAACTGCATGTCCCGGGGGTCGGGCGATAGGAATTCCACACCCCTGTGTTCAGTATGGCTGCTTTCTCACTGGGAGCAAAGAGTTATGATCACACCTCATCCTTTTCATTCATCTGGACAAAAACTCCATCCACGATGAACTTTTGTACGACCTGTTGGTTGAGTCTTCTTTAATCCCTTAAAGGAGCTGTAAAGTCCCAGCATATCCTCTCCTGTTATGACATCAGCTTTGTATTAGGAATACATACTGGAGACGTTTTTGATGATGTAATCAAAGCTTACTTGATAAAATCCCTTTTATATACTGAGTGCTGCCTTCCATCCGCCCATCACTTTCATCAACTTCGTGGACTCCCAGTGTCCTTTGTGTGTCTTTCCCTGCTGCTTGATGTGATGCAATCACAGTATCTCAAGAATACATATCCCATCATGCATTACTTACAGCAAGCACTGATAATGTTACATTGTTCAGACATTTATTGTAGTTCTGAAGGGCGGGCTCTGTGAGTTGTGACACAAGGCTTAGTGAAATTGTGTGTCACGGTGCCACGGATGTGAGCCCACAAGCGAGCAGGTGGCAGGTGGCCCAGGGCAGAGGGGTCTAAGGGCCAGCTTGTGTTCTGCCACGGACCCCCTCATGGAAGTTTGGGCTTAGCTGCGTGCTGACCCCAGGTCACGTCCCCCAGGCTCTCCCTGCTTGAATGTGGAGAGTACCCATACACACAGGAGACGGAGAAGGGAGCTGTGTTCCAGGCAGGGCTGGCAAAAGCGCGACGGCAGAAGAGAAAAGGGAGATCTGGAAAAAGCACCAAATGTCAGCAGACAAACATAGCCAGGAGAACAAAGCAGACTTGGTGCACAAAAGTTGAGTCGAAGGAAAAGCAGGTCAGTATAAGAGACACAAATAGGAGCTCAGAGGCAGCAGGAGTGTTGCTCAAGCAAAGCAAACTGGTCTGAACACGATTTCATTAGGAAAAGAGATAGGAGGCTGCACAGAAAGCAGCAGGAAGGAAGGTATATTAAGCATCAGTTGAAGCGGGTGACATCTATAGCTGCTAGCTCTGAGCAGCAAGAGCAGAGCATATGCGTGTAGCAGGGATCTCAAGTCTCCCTGATGTTCAGGGAGTCTCCCTCAATTAGACAGCGGCTCCCTGACGTCCGCGACAGAGGCATTTTCTCCCTGAAAGGTTTACTCTGAGTAAACCTTTAGCTTGGCTCTGTCTCAGAAGGAAGAAGCTACTTGCTACACAGAGAGGGCGGACATAGACTACTATTGAGAGCAGGTACAGGCACTGAGATCTACTGCTGCAGGGTTGAGAGAGTGCTGTTAACCCTTTGTGAAAGCGTCTCTAGAGACGCTCGATCACTTGACTGTGTTAAGCTCCCGGCCGGCCGTGTAATTACAACGGCCGCCGGGCGGGATGCTGCTCGTCTGGCTCCACCGTGCTCTCGTCATTATCATTATTATTTCTTTTATATTCTGACGACGGCCGCTGTAAAAAAAAACAAAAAAAACCCAGAAAGGGCACCTCCCTGAAATGAGATGGGAACCTCCCTGAAATAAGGTTTTGCAGGTTGGGATGTCTGGTGTAGACCACAGGTACCAGCAGACCCACAGCAGCAAACAGGTAAAAACAGATGCAAGCCTGTAGAAGCACAGGTAACAGATAAGCTCTGCAGCTGCATGGAAGACGTACATCATAAGGGCAACTTCAAAGGGTATGTGGGATAGAACTTATGGAAATTCAATATAGAAATAAACATTGATTTAATTTTTGACTATAGATACCCTTTACCCTTGTAATTAGAATTTATGTATATCCATATTTGCAAATAAGCCAAGCCCTTTTTTAATCCCTTCATGACTGAGCTTGTTTTTACTTTCTGTTCGTAAATGACTGACATACTTTTGAAATTTGCTGTGTGATTTTTCCACGTCGGTAATATACTTTCTTACAAAGTGCACCCACACATATTATATATTGTTTTATAGAGGACAGATAGGGCAATATACACTGCTCAAAAAAACCTAAAGTAACACTTTTTCATCAGTATAGCATCAAGCTAATTAAACTCCTGGGGGGGATATTGATCAGGTCAGTTAAGTAGCAGAGGGGGTTGTTAATCAGTTTCAGCTACTTTGGTGTCAATGAAATTAACAACAGATGCACAAGATGGGCAACAATGAGACGACCTCCAAAACAGGAATGGTTTTACAGGTGGAGGCCACTGACCTTTTTTCCCTACTCATCTTTTCTGACAGTTTTTCACTAGTTTTGCATTTGGCTAGTCAGTGTCACTACTGGTAGCATGAGGCAATACCTAGACCCTATAGAGGTTGCACAGGCATGCCAACTCCACCAGGATGGCACATCAATACGTGCCATTGCCAGAAGGTTTCTCCCAGCACAGTCTCAAGAGCATGTAGGAGATTCCAGGACACAGGCAGTTACTCTAGGAGAGCTCAACAGGGCCGTAGAAGGTCCTTAACCCATCAGCAGGACAAGTATCTGCTCCTTTGGGCAAGGAGGAACAGGATGAGCACTGCCAGAGCCCTACAAAATGACCTCCAGCAGGCCACTGGTGTGAATGTATCTGACCAAACAATCAGAAACAGACTTCATGAGGGTGGCCTCTAGTGGGCCCTGTGCTCACTGCCCGGCACCGTGGAGGTCGATTGGCATTTGCCATTGAACACCAGAATTGGCCGGTCCGCCACTGGCACCCTGTGATTTTCACAGATGAGAGCAAGTTCACCCTGAGCACATGTGACAGACATGAAAGGGTCTGGAGAAGCCGTGGAGAACGTTATGCTGCCTGTAACATCGTTCAGCATGACCGGTTTGGTGATGGGTCAGTGATGGTCTGGGGAGGCATATCCATTGAGGGACGCACAGACCTCTACAGGCTAGACAATGGCACCTTGATTGCCATTAGGTATCGGGATGAAATCCTTGGACCCATTGTCAGACCCTACGCTGGTGCAGTGGGTCCTGGGTTCCTCCTGGTGCACGACAATGCTCGGCTTCATGTGGCGAGAGTATGCAGCCAGTTCCTTGAGGATGAAGGAATTGATACCATTGAATGCCCCTACGCTCGCCTGACCTGAATCCAATAGAACACCTCTGGGACATTGTCTCGGTCCATCCGACACCGCCAGGTTGCACCTCAGCCTGTTCAGGAGCTCAGTGATGCTCTGGTCCAGGTCTGGGAAGAGATACCCCAGGACACCATACGTCGCCTCATTAGGAGCATGCCCCGATGTTGTCAGGCATCCATACAAACTACTGAGTACCATTTTCAGTTGCTGCAATGAAATTACAGCACAATGGACTAGCCTGCTGCATCATTTGTTCACTTTGATTTTTGGGGTGTCTTTGAATTCAGCCCTCTGTAGGTTGATCATTTTTAATTTCCATCAAACGATGTGGCATCCCTTAGTTCCTAACACATTACCCAGTCCAGTATACAGTAGATATCCAGCATGATATTTTTCCCCATTGAGATCTGATGTGTTTTCAAAGTGTTCCTTTAATTTTTTTGAGCAGTTTATTTATATCACATATGTGTACCTAATGCCTCACTTAGGACAAATAAAATATAAAAAAAGAGGGGAAAAAACATAAAGAAAACACTTTTCCCCCCAAATTCGATTTGTAGTATTTTTTTTAGAAAAATAGCACAGGTAAAAATGTTTATGTACTTATCGGCCTAAAACCTAACATTTTAATCTTTTTTCTCTAAAAGGTAAAGCTAAAAGTGGTCACTATCACTAAGTGTCACACTTATGTCAGAATGTTTACTCTGATAAAATAAACAGTTTTCTATTTATGAAAATAGGCCGGGATCTGTAATTAAGGAAATTCCCAACTTACTTCCATAAATCAACAAAAATAACTTGAGTTTGTTTATTTGCGCTAACCTGAAGACAAAATGAGTACAATAGTGTGCAAAAATATATATTTATAAAATAAAATCAGTGCAGAATAATAATCAAAATATAATTAGTGATGAACAAGAAATAAATTGGAGCGAAATTTCAATAATATTGATCAACACAGATAATGAGAAAAATAAAACCACTGGATATTATTTCAAATATAAATGAAACAAGACTAAGTAACTCCTGGAATGCAATTATTAACTTATAATTAGCTCAGCAGAATGTAACAACATAATATGCAGATTTGACACGTGACCTCTGCCAGCCAACAGATTCTTGACTAGCTCAAATTTATACTGCGCAAGAACTAACTTGTTATATCATGCACAGAACTGGCTATTAGCCAAGAATATATTTAAGGTAGATATGTGCGGCCGCAAAAAATTAGTTTTGTTTCGGATTTCGTTTATTTTGTATTTCCGAAATCGGGTCGTGTTTCGTTTTGGGTTTCGGATTGGATTTGGAATTCAGATTTTGAATTCGGACGAATTTCCGAAATTTGGGGTTTTGCGCGAACGGACGAATGTTCGTACGTACGTACGTGGCAGAATTGGCAGAGTTGACATTTCTGGTTGCTGTGCTCTAGTCTTCACTATTAAAGGGACATTAAAATCCTTTTCTTAATTGTTTTTATCCGTTTAAACGTTGACGGTGCATGCACAGGAACATGAAGTAATGTTTTGTTTTTATCTTCACATGCTAATTTAGTTTCTGTTAGGACGAAATTCGTACTGAATGCGAAATTCCGAATTCGAAATTTCAGATGAATTCGGACATGGTACATTTCGAAAATTCGGATGCTCTGAATCCACGAATTTCCCAAATTTCGTCCGAATTTCGATTCGGAACGAAACGCACATGTCTAATTTAATGCAAAGACAAACTTCCACTAAATTATTTTAATTTTAAGTATACATCACAACCGCACCATTGACTAGAAACTGAAATCAGCTTCAAAGAGATTATACTTATATGTATATTTCTCTCAAGATCGGTAAAGAGACCATTCATACTGCAGCTAGAATTCTCACAATTCAAATCTTGATGCTACAAGGATTAAATGGTCTAGTCAGATGTATATGCCCAGTCAATTGCCTACAGATAAGTAGAAATGTATACTTTACCAAAAATTGCAAAATCTTTTGTATGAGAGATGTCAGCTTTCTGTCAATTCCCCTGGTCAGCCCATCAATCAGCTTCAGATCTCCCCCTCTCGTGTGTATGTTCCCCCGTATACTCTTCTCCTAACTTTTTATCACCCAAAATGTGGGCATAGTTTGCTTATCTTTACCTTTAATTATGATGCCAGAGGGGCGTTTCTTTTTCTAAAAACGATCCCTGTAACTACCGGAAGAGGGCAATAGTGGACTATAAATAATCTTGGACTTTTCTTTAAAATGTCAACATTATTGCTTTAGATTGAAGCAATTTGCTGACACACTGGTTAACTTAAAATCCTTCACTAATACAACATTATACCCACATAGCCTAATTATTCGTACTTAAAACAAACACATGAAACTGATAAAATATGCTAATATGTTTCAATAAGTATAACCACATAATGTATAATGAATATAGGTTGAATATATATATGTGGCCAGTGCATGCTGATGGCACAGGTGTGCACAGCCTTTAAATTAAAGGTGTTGGGAAGGGTTCAAGACTCCACCTAGAAGACAGGAAGGGTCCACCCAGGAGTCAGAGTGGAGTCCAGTGCAGCAGGGTGCTGCAGATTGAGAAAACACCAGTGTGCAGGTGAGCACACGACTGAGGCTGTCTGGAGGAACAGACAGTGGCCTGAGGCCGGAGCAGCGGTGATCTTTTTCTCATAAAAAAAAAAATCAAAGACTCTATTATCCATTGTTAGGCAATATGTGTGATTCTAACACAGTCTAGCTCAAGGCCAGTCCTTATCTTATTGATGATACTTCTCACGATGTATAACCTGGGAATATGGCTCCATGGCTATTCTGTATCTTGTTGATGGTACGTCTCATCATTTACTAGCTGAGAATGTGTGGGATAAGAATCCAAGAAAAATTGCTGAAAGAGCTTTTGTCCAGAACTCATAAACTTAAGTTCCATTTAGATCTGTTAAGACAGTACAAAATGGCTTTCAGGATGCCAACTTATAATGTGTAGAAGAACATGTATAGGCCTTATTGTTCAATTCTTTTAGCCTCAATAGTTCTGACAGTCACCTGGCATACAATGTCACTGTCACTAAGTGTCACACTTAGTGACAGCGACATACTTTGAACATCACTGTCATGAGGGGGTTAAATTTAAAAAAGTTAACCCCTTAGGGTGAAAAACAAATCTGCAGCTCACGTGAGCAATCATTTGGGCACTTCGTGGCGGGACGTACAGTGTATGTGAGCAGTCATTTGGGCACTTCGTGGCGGGACGTACAGTGTACGTGAGCAGTCATTTGTGCACTTCGAGGCGGGACGTACAGTGTACGTGAGCAGTCATTTGGGCACGTCGTGGTGTGACATATAGTGTACATGAGCAGTCATTTGGGCACTTGAAGGAGGGAAGTACAGTGTACATCTCCTGCCACGAAGGGGATAGGATCGATTTGTCCCTCACTATAATCAAGGCACCCCAAGAGCATCACCTACATTCCCTACAACATATCTCATCCCCGCCTTCAGTTCTTCTCTGATATCTCTCTGCTCTATGTTCTCATATAGTCTATATTCACTCTAAACCTAAGCCTCCTCATCCCACTAAGCAGGGTTTCCTGCATTTAAATGGCACACCAGCCAATCCTCACCATACACAGGTGTATATATAATCAGACAGTTTTACTTGCCGGGAGCGCTGTGAGGAGTGCAGAGGGACTTACTATTTTCTACGTTGTAAATCACACACACACACACACACACCTCTACTACACTACACAGCCAAGTCAGTATAAAACCTGTTTCCTGATTCAGCTCTGCAGGTTCCTGTGTTATTGTTTCACCTCCAGCCTGCTAATGGGACAGAATATCAGCAACATTTCCTGATATCAATAAGCAGGGAAGTGACTCAGGGAGCAGATAAAGTGCTACAGTTATATTTTTCATGTGACCGCATTAATGCTTTTCATAAAAAAATAAAAAAAAGAGGATAAAAGTATTTCGCCATCAATACAGAGAAAAGTGTTTAAAAAGCAGCCAGAGACCAAATATGACTCTGAGAGTGTACATTTGTAAGTAAACAATATCCCATAATAGTGGACCTAGATCACAATACCTCCCCGGACAATGCCTCCATCTGCTCTTCTCTCCATGAGGAAGGAGTCATCTTTGTTCAGGCATCATCCAGGGTCACATCTACTTCCTGGACTGAGATGCCGGCTCAGAGACAACACAATCCTGTAAATCCTGGGGCCTGTGTGGCTCTGGGCTGTTTTTACAACTGTCTGACACAGATCAGGCTCTGCTGCAACTTCTCACTGTAACTTGCTAAAAAGTTACAATGTACAGTCAGATCACTGAGAGAGGAAACTGAGGAAATACTTCTTCCTGCCTGTACCAGAACAATTACTTCATCTCAGCCTAGACAAAGTCACTGACTGATGCTCAAGAATGGCTTTTAAATTACCAAAGTTTAAACATTTTTGAAAAATATGATACTGCTGCTGTAGATTGTGGAATGACAGGAAGGTTACTGAAAGGTTCACTTTAACAGGATCTTGGACTGCAGAAATCAAAACATTGGAGGGCTTCTTCACACCAAATGCAGACCAGATGTGCACGAGTTTCTGCATTTTTGCTGCGCTCCAGGACTTTTTAAAAAAAAACTAAAATGGGTTTTCAGTGCATTTCTGGACATTTGCATGCATTTTTGATGCGTTTGCATGCGTTTTGGTGCATTCCTTAGCAGAAAAAATAGGGCATGCTGCAGTTTTTCCACATGCTCTGCAACTGAACTCTGTGGTGTGGACTAGAGCACAAAATACCATTGGAATACATTGGATGCAATTTTGATGCGTTCTGTAACAGCTCTGCACCTGCTCTGCACTTGGTGTAAAATAAGCCCTTAACCACTGAACATTTCCCCATTATCCTGAACAAACACAGAGGATAAGGCATTCTTATCATGTACGGATAATGATCTATACAAGCAGTTGAAACTGCCTTGAACTAGCTTGTTAGTGCTTCATAACATAATATATTGTACGTCTCATTAGTTTTAACATGTGAATTAGTGTCAGAGGAGAGAACATCTCATGATCTAGAACTACAGGAGTGCGGCATCTTGTAAAGCAGATAAGAGAGTAGGTGCTGGGGTTTTTATTCTCAGATGTTAAACGTTCATTGGTTCCCTTGTTTTTTACTGTGCCGCTATGTAAGGGCTTTTGATGATGCAATAAATGATTCTACAGAAACATCTGTGCTTACCTACACACAATGAATTATGTCTGTCTTACCGGCTATGCCCAAGGACAAAAGGTAATACGCAATAGTATAACAATCTCAACAGGAAGAAGATGAAGTTGTAAAGTTGCCCAATATATTGTTCTCTTAGTTTGCAAATACACTCTAATGGCTTGACTATCAATTGCTAGGAACTACGGATGCACCGATACCGATACTAGTATCGGTGCCGAGTATTTGGGCGAGTACTTGTACTGGGCCAAATGCTCCGATGCTTAGCCCAATACTTCCGGTATCAGGAAGCCGGGCAGCGCGTCATTACACTCTGCCTGGTTTCCTGATTGGCCGGGAAGACAGCTCCATGCTCTCTAGTCATTTGTGAATAGAGAGCACGGAGCTGGCTTCCTGGCCAATCAGGAAGCCGGGCAGCGTGTAATGATGCGACGCCCTGCTTTCTGATTGGTTGGGAAGCCGGCTTCATGCTCCCTCGTTGCCTCATGACAAGGGAGCACCTAGCGATGAGATGCATGGGGACGGCTTCCCTGCTACTCGGGAAGCTGGGTGGCGAGTCTTTACACGCTGCCCGGCTTCCCGGCAAATCAGGAAGCCAGGTGGCGAGTCATTACACTCCGCCTGGCTTCCTGAACGGGACTTCCTGTACTCGGTATCGGCGAGTACCGAAAAAAATTATATCGGTACTCGATACCGAAAATACCGGTATCGATGCATCCCTACTAGGAACCTATATGTAAGGAATGATATTATGTAACAGTAGGAAGAACAGAGAAGACAGAACAAACATAGGCACGAAGGATGCACCTTTATAAAATGGTAAATATCGTTAACAAACTTAAATCCGTTTTGCTTGAAGGCTTGAAGGAGAACTCTGGGCAAAACTTTTATTAACCCTTGCAATGGGGCTACTCCCGCACTGCAAAGGGTTAACTACTCGTTTTTGTCTAAGTGCTAAAATAAAAATTTATACTCGAACCGCTGAACTGGCTGCCTGCTGCTCTGGTCTCTGAAGCCTGTCTCCTTCTACGTTGCAGCATTGGAATGTTCCTCAGCATCCTTACATCTATACACTGTGTATAGGACGTAATGATTTAGACAACCTTAGACTGCTGAGGAGGAGGAGGAGGAGGAGAGACATTGGAAGGGTCGGTCTAAGAAGAAGCCGGCTTGGAGCTTCAGGTGAGTATAACTTTTCTTTTTTTTACCCTAGGCTACCCTAGGCTAAAACAAGCATTTAACCCTTGCAGTGCAGGGGTAGCCCAACTGCAAGGGTTAATACAAGTTTTGCCCAGAGTTCTCCTTTAAATGCCTCGTTTTTGTCTAGAACACTGAAAAGCAGTTTTATTTACCGTATCCCTTGCTGCCCCAGCAGCCAGCGCTCTTCTCTTTCCTGCCACACTTCATGTAGTAGGATGTCCCTTGGCGTCCTCACTTACAATGCAAGACTGCTGGTCCTGCACTGTAAGTGATGGTATCAAAGTGTCTGCTTCCGTCAGAGTGGTGAAAAGGACCGGTTGCCTAGCTGTGAAAAAGGCCGTGGGAGCAAGGAATAAGTAAAACTGCTTTTTACTGTTCCCCCTAGACATAAATGAGCATTTAACTCTTGCAGTGCAGAGGGGGCCCCACTGCAAGAAAACATTTGGATTTGACTGCACATCCTTACTTCCTTCTGTTCTGATCTGTTAAGTATCCTAGAAATCCTATGCTATATACATTATATTGCCAAAAGTATTGGGACACCTGCCTTTACACTCACATGAACTTTAAAGGAGAACTATGGGGTTAAGGCTTTTCCCCATAGTTCTCCTTAGGGTAACAGGAGGACACAAACTAGCATCCTACCGTCACCCTAGGATCAGTATACCGCAAGCTGTAGCTCGCTGTATACTGAGACGCCGCAGTATACAGCGAGCAGCTGCTCGCGGTATACTGAGACGTCGCAGCTGAAGCGGATCCCGCTAATTGTGCCGGGATCCGCCCAGCTGCGTGACTGACAGCTGGCTCTGCCTATCTAGAGGCAGAGCAAGCTGTACCCGCCCCTTCCCCTGTCCGTTCCGCCAGTCAGTGCTGTCCCCTCCCCCTCCCCCGTCCGTTCCGCCAGTCTCTCTATGCACTGTTGTTGTGCCAATCTGAAGGCCACAAGAAGTTTGGAGGTCTGTAGTTCTGAGTTTAGTTGTTGACTTCGGCATACTGTGCACTTCAGCATGTGTTGACCCGCTCTGCCATTTTACGTGGCCTACCATGTTGTGGCTGTTGTTCCCAGTTGCTTCCATTTTATTACAATACCACTAACAGGTGGCCGTGGAATATTTAGTAGCAAGGAAATTTCACGGATGGACTTATTGCACAGGTGGTGACCTATCACGGTACCACGCTCTAATTCACTGGAACTCCTGAGAGCGACCCATTCTTTCACAAATGTTTGTAGAAGCGTCTGCATGCCTAGGTGCTTGATTTTATACACCGGTGGCCAGGTGTGTTGGCCACAGGTGACCAGGTGATTGAAACACCAATGATTTGGAGGGGTATCCCAATACTTTTGGCAATATAGTGTAAAATAAAAGCTGATCTTTGGTTAGTGTTCCCTGTGAACCCTCTGTGTTTAGCACAGAGCTCCTGTCTAGGAAAGGGAGGGAAAGGAGAGATGAAATAAAAATTAAAAATAGATTAAAGGAAACCTATATAGAGGCCGTATGGAGTCTCCCAACATTCCAACACTGACCTCGCATGTGAACATACAGGTCCCGTGGCTATCATGCCAAATCATTAGCTTTATTACTGTTCAAGTCTCTGACCTAATACAAGAATGCAGTTGAGCAGTTCTGATTTTACTCTGAATGAATTAAAGTCAGAAAAAGCCAGGCATTTCACATTTTCAGAATCTGCAATGGCAGCCTAGGTGAATCTCTCATGACAGTAGTAAAAGTATTTTGCAAATAAAAATTCTTCCTTACCCGCCTGATGTTAGAGTCTGTGAGGAGCCCCTTGACACACAGAAGCTTTATTAGTTTGTCCTTTAGGTTTGGTGGTAGAGGCTCTATCTCTGACTCATACAGAGCGAGGTTCTTAGAAAGGCAAATCAGACACCTGTGGAAAAAAAAATCAAAGATAATAAACCTATTAAAACAGAACAAAAAAAACAGCTCTGGCAGCAAAAGGGTTAAAGTTTATCTAACCCAGGTAGCCTGAAAGCTAATATATATCGCAGCTTACCAGTCCTTAGATGTGGAGGCTACATAAAATTTTTGGGGGGACTTTAGGCTTTTCCATTTTTTTCACCTAGTGATCCTGCCAGTAACTGTCCTGGAATTTTGCTGTGCAGACAGAAATGTTTTCCCTCTTATTAGTCAGTGAGACCAAATTCTATTACAGAGGTAATATTGCAGTATCAGGATCAAAACACGCATACAATGCTGGTGCATGTACAAAATGATCTGTTTTTATCTTTGGTTTGTATTGAGATTAAATAACCAAACTTACATGTAAAATATAGGTTGGGTCAGGTTTTAATAAACCAAGTGAGTTAATATCCTTGTGATCATGATTTAATAGAAATTATTAAATAAGATGAGATAAATGTCTTGTGACTTCTATATTGCTGAAGGGTCTTTGCCAGGTCTTTGCCAGGTCTTTGCGGTCTCATGCAGAAGAGGAACTTGGCCATCTGGCAGCCACAGGTTCCTTTCTTCATAAATCAAAAGTTGCTCAAGAGTTGCCCAATCATATAAGTAAGGAGAGAATACAAAAGGGATATATTAGTACCAGCTATTTTCTTTTTAAGCTGTAACATTATAAACGCCATTTTGAGCATCTTTCTCCTTCATAACGCACTTCCTATCCTATGTATCTATGGAGAAGCAGCGTTACATTATAAATGCCATTTTGAAGCAGCTTTCTCCTCCATAACACACTTCCTATCCTATGTATCTATGGAGTAGCAGCATTGTCACCATAGGATAGGACCACAGAACACCATAACATGCGAGAGGTGTTCTGTAGTCCGCAGTGAGAGCTTGGAACAATGTTACTAATATGAGCGCAGCAGAGGCAGAAGGAACAGGAAGATATCAGCTGACAAGGTTTCTGGTAGAATCAACAAGTATTTTTTGGACTATGGACTTTGGACTTGTCAAACATATGTAGTAAAATGCTTTCAATTGTTATGCTGACCTGCTGCTAAGTTATATCATAATCTTTCCCCTACATATACCAACATAATTTGAACCTGAGACAGTTGATATCTACAGGACATTATGACTTGATACCTATCTGGTGAAGAATATAAAATAATCTTAAATGTATGATTCAGTTCGTATTAGAAGAATTAAAGCCTGCCAGAGATTTGTCCCCTTATTTAGCTGGCAATGTACCCAGTTATGCACTCCCAGGAGTTAAAGTACACCAGATCCGGCCTACAAAAGTATCACTGAAGAATATTGAAATATTATCCCAAACTTATGATTTGGCTTGTATAAAAAGGAATTAAAAAATGGGCCCAATATATTTACCTCCTTGCTAGGTTTAAGAGTATGAATGGGTATTTTGTTTAGTTAATTGGTTCCATAGGTGCTAATAACGCTTGGCCTGGGAGAGTGAGCTATGTACTGTATAGTCTGGAAGGAATTCCAGTCAACATTTCAAATGATGGATGGCTAAGGCTTATTATATCTTTAAGAATTTATATGTAATACATACTGTACCTCATTATGATAAAATGTAGAAAATCTATGCCATAGGTAAGTCTATGTAGGGCAGGGGCGCCCACTATTTTTCGTCTGGAGATCTACTTTTCAAATGACGAGCTCATTGAGATCTACCAACGAAAAAACACCTGCATTCAGGGGCGGGAGGGGGCGTGGCGGTGCATTGAAGTCAATGGCACCGCAGCCAGGCTCCGCAGGCAGGCCCCTCGCCCACAGTGCGATCGCCTGCATTAGTGCCTGTGTTCCAGTCCAGTGCGATCCGCAAAAATTCTGCGAGCACTATTTTTGCAGATCGCACTGGACCGGAATGCAGGCACTAATGTGCCTGCGTTCCGAGTGCGGGCGGTCGCAATGTGGGCGATGCCATTGACTACAATACAGCTCCACACCCCCTCCCGCACCTGAACGCAGGGAGTCGGCCGGCTTACATTCCAGTGCGCCCTACAGGTCCCGGCGTCCTGTCCTCCTGTGGTGCTTGTGTGGCCGACGTTGCACATGGGGTGTCCTGCACCTTTCCATCTGCAGTGTCTGACATTCAGCCGGCAGCTGCACGAGCATCACGGGAGCATAGCCATAGCCAGCTACTTTTGCGCCTCAGGCAAGAAAAAAAACGTTTTTTTAATTTATTTTTTACTATTTTTTATTTTATTTTCATTATTT
>NW_017306306.1:369307-375580 GCF_000935625.1 Nanorana parkeri
GCATTAGTTCTGCGACAGCGGCTCCGTCCTCCCCGCCGCCAGTTCCTTCACTTCTTCTCGGATCCCCCCTGGGGAGAGCAGCGGGGATCCAGAGAAGCGGCGGGAGGAGAGGACAGTGTGATCTACCAGTGATCGCTACGCGATCGACTGGTAGATCGTGATCGACCTTGTGGGCACCCCTGATGTAGTGTATACGTGATGTAATGTGATAGAAATGTGCTTGTGGGGCAGACTAATAACACTACCAGACCAAGGGGATGTTCAGTTACTCACAATGCCTTATTTTTTTTTACACAGAACTTATATATAATCACGAGGGGTCAGAAGACAAGGAAACCTTTCCCACTTCCACGCAAGCTACCCGCACACACTTCTCACACACTAAGGATTGCTGACAACTTCTCACAGCCATCACACATTTTCATACACTTCAGAAACACATTTCCTTCCATTTTTATATAATATTTCTCTGTGTTTCCTTCTTGTATTTTGGACTATTATCTGCATATATTCTTGCATTGATTTCTGTAAATTTTCTATACTTTTGATAACTTTATGTGTTCTAATTAATCTAATTGGCCATTTCATCAAATTGTATTTTATAGGATCACCTTAAGACACACAAGGGTTTAGTTATAAAATTTCAACCCAGCGTATAGCTGGGCAGATGCCGTACGCAGGGCACTAGAATCCCTAGATGGTACTGGGAAATATAGGAATTTCTAGTTTTATAAATAAACCTGTTAAATAAACATGATATCTATCATTTGGAATCTAGCCAGGGGCACAATATGGGTGATTGCTTATGCTAAATCTTGAAAAACAAATCACACTGTCTCCTTTCTGTATGGAATCTGTACATTTTAATGGCTATCCATTGTTTTACATGCCCTTTCTGGGTTGCATTCTTCCATCTATGTTCATTTTCCAATTTTACAAACTGATGCGCAGAGTAGAGATTTTCAGAACAGCCATATTTGATTGTTCTCACACATGTTAAAAAGAGCTTAAAATCCCATGGCAAAAAGTCGTTATTCTGGAAAGGGGAAACGTCTATCCTGGACAGTTTACCTGCTGCCTCATCTAAAGAAGAACCCAAAATCCAGAGGAGCGACAACCTAGTGAAAGAGAGTGAGGTCAGTCGAGACACCCACACCTTTATTAAGCATTTTTACTTTTTCTGTCTACTCTTAGGTAAGTTCTTAAAGTTTGGGTTGCTATGCAAGGGGTGACTTCTAATAGCGGACTGCAGAGTATAGGGGTGGCTGCCATGTGCCAAGACTCCCCCGCAATTTTTGTAAAACCAGTTGGCAGTGTCACCTACAGTGGACTTGTTGGGAATGCTCTATATTCCTTTGTAATTACAAGAAAGCCCTTTTTTTTTGCTTGAAACCCATTTCACTCACTTAAAGTCACTGAAGTGAGCAAAACTTTCTTCTATTACTTTTGCTATTTCTTTTGCATCTCTTCGCCTTTTAGGGCTTTTCCAGTAGAACTTAACCCATTTCAAGGTTTCTTCAAAACAAACAATATAAAGAGTGTTCTTTACAGCGTCTAGAATCCCCAGTTGAAGCTTGTGTGCTACACAGTGTACAGGCAGCAGAAATGGAATGTCGTTCTTTATCAGTGCTGCCAGACCACCTTTTCAGCCCATCATTACAGCAGCATCATCAACATTTACAGAGATAAGTGATAAAGCAGGCTGTTCAGGAGACCTCACAGGCTGGATGTCGAAAGACAGGTTTTTAAGACCTTTCACAATCGCATCTAGCACACCTGCAGCATGTCCATGCTCCACTGGGATAATGTCTACAATGCTGTATAAGGTTTTTCTTTCATTGACAACCCTGAGCAGCACAGTTTCCTGTTCAATTATGGAACTACCAGTGCTGCCATCTGCAATAATACAGATAAATCTTGCATTTCTGACAATCTCTTTGATGTCCTGTCAAATGATTTCTACTTCACATTTGATGAATTCAGCAGCTTTTCCAAGATTAGAGTAGTTTTTCCCTAAGTCCACACCAGCCTTTATCATTGCTCAGCACAACATATCCATGTCTGAAAGAAGCTTTCCTTGTTTTGCAAGTGAGTATGCGTTGTTAAATAAAACAGTACGTCTCTTCCCTTCTACCTCCTTCAGTTTTTGTAGCGCTTCAACAATAATGGGCTGACTGACTGAACTGCAAAACCAGCATTGTTCGTTGCTGTACTTGTTGATGCCTCTGACTGCACAAGTGCTTTTTTATTTTCTTGTTTAAACACAAGCTTTGCTTGTTTCACGAGCTTTAATTGGTTCAATGTGAAATTTATCACAGCCATTTACAAAGGCATTCCTACCAGATTCAGAGTGACTCATTGCTATGGTAGGGCATTTTAAGCAAATTTCACAATACATCTTTTCTTCCCCCTGGCTCTCCTTCAAAACAAGCCAAGACTCTCTTCAGTATCCTACTTTCTGTATTTTGATGCAGCAGTAGGATCTGTGTTTCTACTATCACAGGGGCTATGGCTTTAAGTCCCATTGGCCGCATCTTGTTTGGTCGCATGCTTTTCTTGAAGCCAAAATTAAGAAGACTTTGAGATCACATGATACGCTTTAACAAAAACTGCTATGAAACCTGCCTTCCTGGGAAAACTGGACTCTATTCTTAGTAGACCTCCACACTCCTGAGTGTTGCATCTAAAAACTCTAATAAGATTGCTGGATTTCCAAAAATATCATAAGACAAAGTAAAGATTATTTATCTGTGACTGCATCCAGGTCTCCCTCAGAGACAAGGGGATTAAAATCAAATTCCTCATCCTAGGACAGATGGAAGAAATTTGCTAAAGAGCTCCTGAATATTAAGACAAGCTATAATGCAAAATGGATAAATATGATTCAAATAAATCAAAAGGATTTGTGGAGAGGGAGATGCCAAGGAAATAATCTGCAAAATCAGGCATTTCTAGGAATGTGTTGCTTGACTACAGCCAGCAGGGACATACTTGGACACAATCCCTAATCAATCAAATTAGGGCAGTATCCACTTCAGTCTTGGACTAAGGTGTCTGAAGTGACCCAAGGGCTGACTGAAGAGTGTATGGCATATTATGATACCTTATGCAGGCTGTAGAATCTGCTTAGTGATGACTTGACCAGTATTGTTACATAGTCTTACTATAGGATTGAGAGAAAAACTCAGAAAGAAACTGACTGTAAAACACTGAAGAGGTAAACCTCTCTCCTCCTTACTCTCCCTTGCAACCGCTATAGAAAGAAACATAGCAGGCTTAGAAGGAAAGACACTTCAAAAGGTCTATGTTATTCAGGAACAGACAAAGAATAAGCAAATAAAAGGATTCTCCAGTGGAGATGGTTTTAGCCCAAGGAAAAAAACGTACATGTTATAACCGTGGTAGCGTGGCCATGTTGCAAGAGAACTGCGGAGCGCCAAAACAGCAAAACCAGCAGCAGCAGGACAAGTAGTCTGATGGTATTGCCTGTGATCTTAACAAATGAAGAAGGGATTTCTTATGTGAAAACAAAATTGAACAACTGGACCCTAAATCACAGAGATGACACTGCAGCAGGGTGTTCTGTTTTGAAATTAGATGACGTGTAAAGGAGAAATAAGATTTTGCTTATGGTGGAATGCGGCCATTTTGTTAATCCCATATCATGCGTCCTGGCAGGAATTACCAGACCTCCTGATAACCAGGAACAGAGATTCTGTGTTCTTGTCAGAAGCAAAGTTTAATCAATATGTATTGGACAGGATGTCAAGATTAACATTCTGTGAGGTTACAATTAGTTGCGTGAATTTTTAAAGCAAAGCAACATTAGCATAATAAATGAGACACAACTCAGTGACATCCCACACTGGGTAGGAGCGGAAATACAAATCATCCAATAAAATGTAGTTATTTGTCACATCAATGAGAGAACAATGGGGTAAGTGTTTCTAGAGGCAGAGCTAGCTGTGCCCAAGCCCCCACCCCTGTTCCTCCACTATGCACTGGAGGATCGGAGAGGTAAGGGGAGGGATCCCTGCGGGGAGCGCACTCTCTGCAGGAAGATGATCGGGAAGTGAGCGAGCGACGGTATGTGTTCGCTCACTTCCTGATCTACAGGGCCGACGTGTGACAGTTTCAATGTCACACGACGGCTCTATTAGGATGAGTGAAAATCAATCACTCACCTCACCTCATAGTCCTGCTTTAACTCTCTAAAACTGCAAAGTCACTCCCAAAATTTACCTATTTAAATACCTATTTTCGCAAAAACCTTGAAATGTCAATTTTGAGGAACTAAGTCTGTTTTAGTGGACTTTGTTGGAGAACTAAACCCTGTCTAGTTTCTAAAACCATACCATTTTATAAAGTTCTTTTTTTCAATAGGCCAAAGGACCTGAACATTGCAGAAAGAGGAAGCCTTGTAAGACATGTGCACTGGAAAAAGGAGAAGTATTCAAGTTTGAGTTGGTTGCAAGACAGGGACTTCAGAGTGTCACTAGTTCAAATTCAATTTTTATCTTTTGAACAAAATGGAGTCTTGATCATAAGATGGATCCTTACTAACATGAGCCTAACTAGCTTTTCCACCTCACATGTATTGAGCTGATAATTTGCGAGTTGTTTATATATGCTGCAAATTAATTTCTGCATGTGTATATGACTGATCAACACCACAGACTCAAGTTAACCACAAAACTGTGATAAAACATCTGGAGGAACTGAACAAAATGTCAAATGGAACACTCGTGGGAGTGATGCAAACCATATTCGGCTGTCTACTGGACTTCCTTCTTTGTGCTATATTTAATCCATGACATGTTACTTGTTATAAAAACACTGCTTGAGCTGAGTAAAGTTAGAATAGATTTTAAGCACAAAATGTATGTGTGGTATATTCTCTTACAATTGCAAAATCAACTTCTAATATTTAATTAGGATCCACTGACTAATGTGGTTTTAAATCATCTGTCACCTATGGCCACAACTGTGGACCCTCTATGCAGCCTGCCCAATAGGTAGAGCTGCAATTTTTAAGAAGGGCTGAGGCACAGATTGAAGAAACTGCCCTAGTGCACCCCGCAAGGAGTGATGGGCTTTTCTGCAGGGCGGCTCCCAGTTTGCAGCCCTAGGAAACAACCATGTAGGCAGCAGCTGGCCTAGAAAGAAACCATAGACAGGGACAGGCTGAAGGTCAGGGCCGGCATCAAAACAAGCATTTTCAGATACGAGGCCGAGGTAGACAACTGTAGACAGGAACACAGTCAGAGAAACTGGATAACACAGTGGTCAGCGGAGACAAAGCAAACTCTGTGTAGGTGAGGAGCAGTAGAACTGCATAAAGAGGGGTGCTTTATGCGCAGGAAAAATACAGAAGAGTCTGTGGTGGTTGCAGGGGTGCAAGGTAGCCAAGGGTTAATCGGGGGTAGCTCAGATTAAATTAACGCAATGCTATATCTGTCACATCAAATGCTGAAGATACTAAGTGGAGGGGACACTGGGGGCACCAGGAGTCTCTGGAGGCACAGGAGTGAAGAGGAAGTTAGACACTGTAGTACAGAGAACAATGGTGGAGTCACAGGTTGTCAGGAGCTAGGAGCACTGAAACAGGACCACGGGGACTAGGAACTAGGGCCTGCTGCTAAGAATAACCTACTGCTCAGGCAAGGAGTCTTGGTATGAAGGGCTTGTTCACACGGCGTCCGGATTTTGTCCGGACCAGATCCGTGCTCTCATGCACCCAAAATGCATCCCTATGTGTTTTATGGGCTATAGTTCTCACGAGCGCAGGCCGTTCCGGGCCGGACGGAAAAAATACTGCATGTCACGTTTTGTCCGGTCCGGGAATGCATGAACCGTCAAAAACGCACCACAAACGCATCAAAAATGCACTGCATGCATAGCACCGCGTCTCCAGATCTGGACCAGAAAATCATGTGAACAAGCCCTAAATTAAAAGGTAGATTGGCAGGCTGGGTGGGTTCTGTTAATGTAGTTATTTATAATAATCAGCAGGTGATATGCAATGAATCTGCTAAACCACCTTGGAGAGGAGGGAAGCAGAGCATCCCTTTCCAAACTGCAATACAAAAAAGGCAAAGAATTGTGTTTTTAGGATATTACATCTACGGATGAAAAACGAACTCAAGACAAAAAAAAAATATGAATTGCAAAAAGCCATAAAATGCAATACAACCAAAAGGATTTCTGGTACTTCTTGGATAACGCAGTGTTAAACTTTTATTTCAATATTTTCATTGACATATTATGAAATAT
>NW_017306306.1:375626-396102 GCF_000935625.1 Nanorana parkeri
GCCATATACATCACAATTATGACAAATCACGACTTGAACTATCTTGCTTTGCATGTAATGAGTCTATCTCATATATTAGTTTCACCTTTTAAGTTGCATTAGTGAAATAAATGAACTTTTGCACGATATTCTACTTATTCGCGTTTCACCTGTATATATACACATTGAAGAAATGGGCCCAATGGACTTTCTCAGTTAGGGTTAGTTCACACCATAGGCAGTGCGTTCCAGTCCGATTCTGGCTGGAACGCACTGCATCGCGGCCGGTTCACTTTTTTGCCTCCGGCTGCAATGCGATTGCCTGCACGGGATCACAAGGCACATTGTGCCTGCAGTGCGATCAAAATGCTGCAAGCAAAAAAGTGAGGCGGCCGGCAGCCGTACGTTCCGCCCAGGATCGGACCAGAACTATGGTGTGAACTAGGGATGTCCCGATGCCACTTTTTCAGGCCCAAGTACAAGTACTTCCCCTCATGTACTTGCCTATACCAATTACCGATACTTTTTCTTAAAGGGACAGGTGACTTTAAATGATCCATAGTACAACGACATGTTGTCAGAATCTTTATACTGCTCTGATATACAGTTTTCTATTTATGGAAACAAGCAAGGATCTGTAATTAAGGAGATTCCCACTTATTTCCACAAATCAAAATTAACACGAGTTATTTTATTTGCGCTGACTTGAAGACAAGATGAATACCATTGTATACAAAATATATCTATTTATTAATTAAAAATCAGTGCAGAATAATAATTAGAAATAATGGGTGACAAACAAAGAATATGGATCAAATAATTTCAATCAATTTGATAACACAGGTTGTAATGTGTAAAATGTAACCACAGGATATTAATTCAAAATATAAATGTAACCAAAATAACTTTTTTTTTATGTAATGGTATCTTATCAGTAGATCACAAAATAAAGAAACAAAAGGTTCAGAATTGACATGTGACTTCTCCCAGCAACAGATATTCACAAACTCAAACTTTTAACAGCGCATGGGCAAGATTTGTCCCATCATGCATAGGGTTGGCTATAAGCCAAGACTATATTCAAAGTAAAGGAAAAAAATTTCCACCAATTTATTTCAATATATATATTAGACTAGACCATTGACTAGAAACTGAAATCAGTTTCCTGGAGATTATACAAATGTATATAACAAATGTATATATTTATCTCCCAAGATTGAAGGACATAATTTGTACTGCAGTTAAAATTATCTCAGATCAATCTAGATCCTACAAGAACTAAATGGTCTATCCGAATATATGTATGTGGCTAATCAATTGCATTTTGACAAGTACAACTACTTGTCAAAATGCCCTGTATCGGGTCCAATTCCGATGCTAGCATCGGTTTCGGGACATCCCTAGTGTGAACTAACCCTTAAAATAGTGTGTGAAAGTGTGGCTTTGTTGTTGATTGTCTCCAGAAGTGCTAATTCCTCTGAGTCTGAGAAGCTTGAGAAAGGTCAAGGAAAAAACCTAGGTCAACATTTCAGATGATGGATGGCTACATTGTATATGTAATTAGAATAATATTCAACTTAATCTGAAGAAACAGGCTAACAAGGTGGTGCTATATAGGGCTGCAGCTAACGATTATTTTCATAATCGATTAGTTAGCCGATTATTAAGTTCGATTAATCGGATAAAAAAACCCACAAAAAGGCTCCAGTGATGGACTACTAGTTTGTATTGAGATTGTAGTCCATCACGGGAGCAAGCTTGGAGCGGTGGAAGTAAAAAAAAAGTGTGGTGTGCATTATACAGTGCAATGCAGCATACCAGCAGCTATAGAGGAATACAGCAAATCGCAGCAATAGTAATTATACTATAATGTATTATTGCTGGGATCTGATGTATTCCTCTATAGCTGGTGTTATTGGAGAGGACGGGTATGATGCAGGAATAAAGAGGATGGGTATGATGGTGGAATGGGGTGCAGAGGACGGGTATGATGGTGGAATGGGGTGCAGAGGACAGGTATGAAGATGGAATGGAGTGCAGGGAAGGAGAGGACGGGTATGATGGTGGAATGGAGTGCAGGGATGCAGAGGACGGGTATGATGGTGTAATGGGGTGCAGTGAAGGAGAGGACGAGTATGATGGTGGAATGGGGTGCAGGGATGGAGAGGACGGGTATGATGGTGGAATAGAGTGCATGGATGGAAATTGGTAACGTTTTCGATCGTTGATTTTAATCGACTAAATCGAATCGTTGTTGCAGCTCTAGTGCTATAAGTCACGTAAATTGGTGGTTAACACAGTTTCATGGTTATTCCAATTTAACTTGCAGTTTCTTCTTTAGTACTTGTTTCGGGAATAGAACATTGTGCCTATACTACAATCATTCTGGGTATCAGACAAGGCTACATCCAAGGTTGTATCATGACCCGATGGAGTCGCTTAAAATGATGGGTGTTGGACTATGACACAGACACTGATTGGTGCTGGAGAAGGGAAAATGTTTCACCATGCCAAGGAAAACAAGATAGAAGTGAGATAAGGTGTCCTTTCTGGGACTCCAGTGGTTCCCTTAAATCCGGAGTGTAGGAACTGATGGTGTTTTTGCTTCAGTCTACCTCTGGATTCAACTTCGTTCTGGGAGAACCTTAATTGTTTCATTTAGTCTGACTACAATCCAAATAGGTATTATTAGAAAGGGAAGTCAAACCCCTCGGGATGGACTATACTCCCACTATGGACCTGTTGCCCACTACACGAAGAGGAGTAGCCTTAAGCAAAAGTGAAATCACAAGGGGTAGCTTACTTTGATTGCCCTAGTTAGGAAGGAGAAATTCCTTCCCTACATGCTTTCATATACTATATTTCATATATATTCATATACAGATGTGGACAAATTTGTTAGTGACCTTGATGAAATTAAAAACAATTGTCTCATGTATACCTGAATGCCTTTGGTATGTCATAGAGTAAAAATAGTATGTCTGAAAAGAGATGAATTATTGCTTATTCTACAAAGAAATTCTAAAAGGGCCTGGGCAGATGGTACCCCATGAAAAAGGAATACATTATTGGATCGTAGTGATATTTCAAACTAATTGTTCCAGTAATTAGTATTCTACAAGTCTTCAATCTTGTAATCAGTCACACTATTTAAATGAAGAAAAGTAGTCACGCTGCAGTTTGGTACCATGGTGTGCACCACACAGAGTATGGATCAGAGAAAGCAAAGGAGTCATTTGAGGAAATCAGAAAGAAAATATAGACCAGCATGCCATAGGTGAAGGCTATAAGACCATCTCCAAGCAGCAGCTACTACAGTTGCAAATATTAAAAGTTTAAAGATTCAACAGAGTGGTAGACAAAGAGCCACGGAAAACTAAATGAAATCCAAGGTCAAGGTACATCAGTGTCTGATTGCACCATCTGTTGCTTTTTTAGACTCCACTGTTAAAAAAAATACATAGAAAGTTCAGTTTGGCAGTTTGGCAAAATGCATACGGACAAGTCATAATGCTTCTGTAAGAATGTCCTTTAGACAGATAAGACATAACTGGAGATTTTGTGGCAAATCACATCAGCTGTATGTTCACAGATGAAAAAAATGAAGCGCTCAAATTAAAGTACACTGTGCCTACTGTACAAAAAGAGGCTTGGTCGTGTTTTTGGACTTCTTTGCTGAGTTTGGCATGGGGTGCCTTACATTTGTGGAGGGCACAATAAAAGCTCAAGACTATCAGGGAATTCTGGAGTGAAATGTACTGTGCCAAAAATCTCTGTTGCAGGACATGGGTCCTCCAACAGGATAATGAGCAAAACATTGGACTATTCTGAAGTGGCCTTCTGTGATCCGTGATCTGAATCCTATTGAACATCAACATTGAACACAACATGGAAAGAGCTGAAATGGTCTGGAGAGCAGTCTGGAGAAGGCACCATTCAAACCTAAGACAGCTGCAGCAGTTTGTTCAAGAAAAGTGGGTCAAACTACCTGCTGGCAGATGCAAAAATCTAATTGAGAGCTACAGAAATCCCTTATTTGCAGTGGTTACCTCTAAAGGTTGTGCAAAAAAAATATTAGGTTGAGGGTCCCATCATTTTTGTCCATGCTATTGGCATTCATTTTATCTTTATAATATTCCGTTAAATCAAAAGCAGTCTGATTATTATTAAATATGGAGTAAACAATGATGGATGGCAATTTGTATGGCCAGTTTGAAGTTATTGCATTTTTTCGTCGAAGGGTACCAAGAAATTTGCCCATGTCCATAATATATATATATATATTGTGGCATTGTGAGGCAATACCACGGTGTTAGGTGGCCACATATGAATGTCAGATCAATATGCCCTAAAGGACATCATCTGGTATTTTGTTTATGTTTGTGTTCATCCATGATTGTCTGGAAAGTGCCTGGCCCTGATGTGCCCCACCCGAATATTGTTTAAAGTACAAGGTGATGATCAACTATAGCAAGGAAATCATTTATACTTTTGCAAAAGCCACTGGAAGTCCTGAGATAAGCCTGATTAAGCTGCTAGACGATTATATCATCCACCGAGAGCACAACTCCACTCTTCTAATGCTGAAAGTTGAAAGCGACTCTTGTGAATGTGGAGCGAAATAGACATGATCCAAACTTGAGGCCCAAACGCAAAGTCTAAAGGATTACTCACACCAGAAAATTTGGATGCCTTTCTATACAGAATCTTTGTTTATGCATTACCTATTTGAATCTATCTATGTGGGTGTTGTCAATGGTTCCCTTTTGAGGACAATGTAGAGTGACAGGTTTTTCCAGTCTCATGCATGCAAAATCCTCGAAAGTTAAAGTGACACTAAATTCAGGAGTTAAATTTTAAAAGATGCATTCAGGTACCTTAACTATTACCTTATTTGTGAATCACTCAAGCTGTAGATCGTCAAATCATCTCTAAATTGGAACCGCTCCAAGCTCACTCCCATGATGGACTACAATCTCAATACAAATTAGTAATCTAAACGTGAGATTGTAGTCCATCAGGGAAGTGAGCTTGGAGCGGTGACTACTCTACAACACACACAGGGACCATGGGGAACAAAAGTAGCCACCCTCCAGAAGGAAGGACAGTGTCAGCACCAATTCAGAGATGATTTGAGGGTCCACAGCCGAGTGATACACAAATAAGATACATTTCTGTACATTTCTGTTAATAGTTAGGGCACCTGAATGCATTTTTAAGGTTTAACTCCTGCGTTTAGTGTCACTTTAATATAAGCTCAAGGAATTAACTTGAGGAAAACGATATGTATTTTATGTTGTTGGAAGTCATAATTATAATGAGTATTGCAAGGCTTTGCCCTCATATTATTGAGACTCTATGTGTCATGTTATGTTAAGTCTCCATTTGCTAACATACATGGACACATTCATTCTGTATCTGGTGATCTGCTGCTAAGATATATCATAACCTCTGCCCTACATATACCAAATAGATCTCGTGACAGCTCATATCTACTGGACATCAGGATTTTACCCTTATCTTGACTCTCGCCAGGGGCACAATACGGATGAATGCTTATGCTAAATCTTTAACCCCTTCATGACTGGACTGTTTTGGCCATGATGTGCAGTATGTATTAAAAGACAAATTATTTGTTTCCTCCCCCTGTTCTAGTGTAAGGACTGCTTGATTCGATCATCTTCTTTCCAGTAGTTTTCAGGAGTCCCTCCAGCGCTGGTGTCGGTATCTGATCCAGCGCTGACTGCTGTGTCTTCTGTGTCCCACGGTGTCTGTGCGGGTGCAAGCAGCCAAGCTGCGTACATTGACTTACTCTGTGTCTCTCCTCATCTTCCAGCCAAAGATCTGCACTGCGAACGCCCCATGATCCTTTGCGGCTGCCCGAGAATTTTCAGAACTTCAGACGGGAGCCACGGGAGTGGAGACACAGGCAGGTTTGAACCTTTTTGGTAGATTTTTAAAAAAATGTTTTTACATTTATCTACTGCTTGCTAGCAGTAGATATATCCACAAAAACCCAGAGGGTTTAATTCTATTTTAAGGACCGTGGCAGTTTTAAACACTTCTGCACACACGCGCTAAAATCTGAATTTTTAGATAGAAAATTACTTGAAACCCCAAAAGAAAAATATATTTTCTGAAAGCTGAGGCCTTTTAGAATAAAAAAAATGGCAGCTGCATTTTTTTATGTCGCACTATGCAAATGTTTTTCAAATTTATATTTAAAAAAAACAACAACATTTACATGAATCTTAGTGCAGACAAATACAATTGAATACCTTTTTTTGGTCAAATATAAAAGACGGGGTTACATCAATACCAAAAATAGATACTAAACATGTCAAGCATTAAAATTGCGTGCATCCATGCAATGGCAAACATATATAGTACTTAAAATTGGCCATAGGCGACGCTTTTAAAGCCTTTACAACTCAGCAGTTTAGAGTTAAAAGCATGTTATGGACCTAGAATTATTGCTCTAACTCCAATGTTCACGGCAATACCTAATGTATGGTGCAATTGTCGTTTACGTACATGCCCTACAAGTGCGATTTTGTTTGCATGCAGTTGGTGGGGGCGACGGGGTTAGTTTTAATTGATTTTTTTATTTTATCATTTTTTTAACTTTTTTATATTTCACTTAATTTTATTGCTATCACACAGGGACTAACAAGCCACTATGTGATAGCATTTTGAGGTGACAGGTCCTCTTTTTGGAGATATCTGAGGTGTTTTAGACCCCTGATATCTCCCCTGGCTGTCAATACAGGGAATCCAGCACAGCTATGTGCCCGATCCCCTGTGTAAGCCGGCATCTGACAGCTGCGACTCAGCAAGTGCTGTGAGCACAGTGCTTCCTAAGTCACTGCTCACAGAGCAGATCGGGGAATGGACTTTCCCCAGTCTGCTATCGCTCTCCATCCTGACCGTAACTGCCTTGGTCCCAGGTCCCCTAGAGGAGCGGGGGACCCCAAAAACCAGAGTGGGAGGGTGCAAGGAGGGGCACCACCTTTGCCGGCTGCTACAAGTGATCTGGGTGGCTGTACAGTGCCACTCTGATGCAAGACAGCTAGTAACAGGGGGAAGCAGTGGCAGCGATTACCAATCGCTCCGGCTGCTTGTTTTTGTTCATGACGGTCCACGGCCGTCACCAGTCATCAACACGTTTTTTGCATTAACGGCCCTGGACTATCATTAGTTGGGAAGGGGTTAAAGCCCATCTTTATTATAATTTTGACCTACCCCTCCCCCAAAACTGATTGCTAGATGAAAAAAAATCCTAAAAGCCCTTTTTACCTAACCTAAAGCCAATGTCACATGATGCTTAGGTCCCAAATCTTCTATCTTCTTTTGTTTGCTTCCTGCAAGGTCCTTCTTCAGCTGTCCATGTCACTGCCTGCAGGATGTGGACACCTCCTATTGGTTATCCAGCAGCAGGGTCCTCTCAGGATCCGGAAGAGGGGTGACGTCACAAGGGTCTTTCATGAGTATCATTTGCTTGAACAATTTCTTGCGGTATGGGTTACCTTGGATTGGGGCTTCAAATATGTCATATTACCTGTCTGCTTTCTGCATTTTGTTGGCTATACAGAGTTTTACAAACCATTTCTGGGTCCTATTCATCTATCTATGGTCAATTTTTGATCTTATAAGCGGATAAACAGAGGTGAGATTTTCAGAACAACACCCATATCTGATTGTTCTAACATGTTCTAAACTGAGAGTATTTAAGTAAAAAAATGTTTAAGCTATTTCAGATACTGATGAAATGACTTACAATGTATGCGGCTGATGGTTAAAAGTTTTAGCTTCCTGCAGAATCAGCAGGTCTCCTGAGCACTGGTCCTAACTTCCTGTTTTAGGGTCCTATGGAGCCACCCTTGTGTGTGCTAGAAAGCTGTGTGTGCCTCTACAAACACACAGACACAGCAAGGCAAGTCATTCCTCTGCTCTCTGCTCCTCCAAGCTAGTAGATGGATGGCTGCTGGGGACTTTGCTATCTCTTGTACTAGAGACGAAGTTCAGGGAAGCAGAACTCAGAGTTGGAGCGGTTTGGAAACATGATGGCTGTAAGTGATTGGGGCGAAAATTGAAGGAATTACTTTGCTGTTCGATGTACACTCACCGGCCACTTTATTAGGTACACTTTGCTAGTACCGGGTTTGACCCCCCCTTTTGCCCTCAGAACTGCCTTAATTCTTCGTGGCATAGATTCAACAAGGTGTTGGAAACATTCCTCAGAGATTGTGCTCCATATTGACATGATAGCATCACGAGCCCAAAGTGTGCCAAGAAAATATCCCCCACACCATCACACCGAACCGTTGATACAAGGCAGGATGGATCCATGCTTTTATGTTGTTTGCGCCTAATTCTGACCCTACCATCTGAACGTTGCAGCTGAAATTGAGACTCATCAGACCAGGCAACGTTTTTCCAATCTTCTACAGTATTGTACAATTTTGGTGAGCCTGTGCGAATTGTAGCTCAGTTTCCTGTTCTTAGCTGACAGGAGTGGCACCCGGTGTGGTCTTCTGCTGCTGTAGCCCATCTGATTCATGGTTCCACATGTTGTACGTTCAGAGATGCTCTTCTGCACACCTCGGATGTAACGAGTTACTATTTCGTCCACATGACTGCCGCTCACTCGATATTTTCTCTTTTTAGGACCATTCTCTGTAAACCCCCGGAGATGGTTGTCCATTAAAATCCCAGTAGATTGTGAAATACTCAAACTAGCTCGTCTGTCACCAACAACCATGCCATGTTCAAAGTCACTTAAATCCCCTTTCTTTCCCATTCTGAAGCTCGGTTTAACCCTTTCGCTGCCAAGGACGTACGGCATACGGAGCTACAAAAGTGCTTTTGGCTGGCCAGCTCAGTATGCCGTACGGACCTGGCATTTACAGTTCTACTATAAGCTCATGGTCGCTTTAGCGACCATGAGTTTATAGTAGAACTGTTCCCTGGACTGTTCCCTTCAAATTAATAGCTGTCATCAGCGGCTCACAAGCCGCTGATGACTGCTATCATCAAAAATACCGGGCGCACCCCCCTCCCCGCCGGCACCGCTGCTGCCAAATAAAATAAAAAAATTATTAAAAAATAAATAGAAAATGTAGAAAAAAAATTTTTTTTAAAATGTAAAAAAAACTAATAAAAAAAGCACATCCCCTCCCTCCCCCACATAACATACACATATTGAGGTGTATGCCATACACATGTGCTGCAGTGCGTTGTTAGAACGCATCGCAGTGCATGATTTTTTTAATGAATTAAAATAAAATAAAAAATGTAAAACAAAATAACATTTAATAAAAAATGTGTAAAAAAATAATAATAAAAAAAGCACAACCCCCTCCCTCCCCCCACATAACACACACATAACCTTGTGTTGCAATTAAATATACACCTGTATCATTTTATCACAACACAAACACCAAAACAATTTTTACGTAAGTCGATTATTTACAGTTTTTTTACCTTTTCGCAAAAAGGCGCAATTACAAATGTATTTATTAACTCAATACAGTTTTATCTTTTAGATTTAGTCAGAAAATGATTTTTTTTGTGCACGGATACTGATTTTGGTGCGTTTTAACAATTGAATTGTGTATTTTTATCGGTTTAATATTAATTTGAGAAACATTTGCGCAATTATCGCAGGGCCTACAAATTTAGTATCACCATCTTTTTATTCTACCGGGCCTGCGCTTTCAGAAAATATATGGTTTGGGGGGTCTTTTACAAACGCTAGCAACGCAGCAGTTGAAAATCAAATCAATAGGAAAAAATTGCAGAAAATATCTGACCTATATTACACCGCTGACCTCTGCACTGCATACATACTGACTTCTACATTACACCGCTGACCTCTGCACTGCGTTATATACTGACCTCTACATTACACCGCTGAACTCTGCACTGCGTTACATACTATCCTCTACATTACACCGCTGACCTCTGCGTTGCGTTTTATAATGACCTCTACATTACACCGCTGACCTTTGTACACTACGCCACACCACTGGACTCTGCTGTACGTCACACCTCTGTACTGTGCGTCCCACTGCTGACCTCTGTACTCTGCGTTATTGCTGACCTCTTTACTGTGCGTCATACTGCTGACCTCTGCACTGTGCATTAGATCGATAACCTCTGTACTGTGCGTTAGACTGCTGACCTATGTAATGTGTGTTACACCACTGGCCTCTACACCATTGACCTCGGTTGAAACCTTAAATCATAATTATCATTTACAACATGATAAATAGTTATATATTTCATTTATTCAAGTAGGCCCTAGATATTCTCAGTGTTAGAATATAGTGCGTGAAAGAGAATCTTTGTTATTGATTTGCCTCCAGATGTGCTTATTCCTCTTAAGTCTGAGAAGCTGAGAAAGGTCACGGGAAAGGTCCTAGGTCACCATTCCAGAGGATGGATAATTAGGCTGCATATGTAATTGATACTTCTATATAAGCTATATTCTGTTTATTTTACTATCTCTTGGCATCCTAACCATCAATATATGTAGAATGATGGACAGGTACAGAATGCTTCAGTTAATGACATGCAGATATTTGTAACAGATGTTTGTACGTGAATACAATAGCTATACTATTCACATTACGCAGTTTGGATTACACTAGGCGGGAGAAAGACTAAGACTGATATATTGGGGCAGAGTCATTCTTAAAGGGGTTCTAAAAACTCTGGGGTTTTTTGCCTATATCTACTGCTATCAAGCAGTAGATATATGCAAAAAGTTTTTTAAAAAACAAAACCCGCTTTAACGGCGGTTTAAACTTACCTTGTTTTCGCTGCATGCTCCCGTCTGAGAATCCGAAACTGCTAAGGCGGCCGCAAAGCATCTTGGGGCAGGCGCATGCGCAGTTCGGATTCTCGCCCGGGAGACGAGCAGAGACGCAAGGTGAGTCTTTGGACAAGTGTACCCGCATGCAGACACCGCTGGATCGGAAGTGCCTGCAAGCAGAGAGGAGTCAGCGCTGGATCGGAGAGCCGCCGCACCGCTAGATGGACAGATGAAAACATCAGGAAAGAAGAGGAAGATCGGATTAAGAGGCATCATTTAAGGTAAGTGCTGACATTTACATTGGGGGGAGGGGAGAAAAAATTATCCTTTAATGTCACCTCCACTACACTCCAGCAATAGAGTTACAATTCTACCCTGCTAACATGAATAGGTTAAATCATGATCCATAGTACATAACATGTAGTTGTACTATGGATCATTTAAAGTCACCTGTCCCTTTAAGAAAAAGTATCGGTAATTGGTATCGGCAAGTACATGAGGGGAAGTACTTGTACTTGGGCCTGAAAAAGTGGCATCGGGACATCCCTAGTGGGTGCATTTAAACATTATTTTGGGCTATACTCGTCTTATACGTCGAGTATAGCCCAAAACCTATATTTTAACACAAAAAGTGGAGGATCGTCTTATACGCCGAGTCGTCTTTTATACGCCGGCAAATACGGTATTTAACATACTTTGCTACATTTTTACAAACACTTTTCTTTTATTCATTTGAATATTTTTGTATTGGACTATTATCTATCTACATATTTTTGTATACTTTTGCATTTTGAACGAACTGGCCGTTTCAGCAAGTTCCTTATACAATCACCTGAAGACACTTGGAAATATGAAGTGTCTAAAATTATAACAGTTACCAAGCAATTGAACAGGTGCACCTAATACAGTGGCCTTTTGGCTAAGATCAAGTGTAGTATCTGTTTTTATCAGTTGTCGGGAATAGAACGGCCGCTGTCACCTGTGTGGGGCAGATGGACGGCCATGTAAATTCCTGGCGTAATTGGTAGGGAGCCGGATGAGGTTCCAGGCCCTCTGAGTTTTCGACCCTAGTTAATGGGTGGGCTCCGGCGGAGGGATCTCTGAAGGTGAACTGCCTCCTGATGGGAATGGATACGAAGCTTGGTCGAGGCTAAAGGGTTGGGGGCGGCAGAAGCCCGTGGTGTTGTGCCCCCTGGGGGTGGCGTCCCTGGGGTGCTCAGGAAGTCACTTGGGTGTGGGACCCCACATTGACTCACTGATCACTTGGTCACACACCACCTTGCATTTTTCTGCACAACGCCTCTTGGACAGGCCTTATGGCTAGTCCGGGGCAATTTTTTTGCACTCGGCCCCTAAGGCCTGTCAGCGTGGTGCACTGGCACTTTAGTATTACTTATGCACTCTATGCACGATTGGCTTTTTTTTCAAAAGCTTTTTGACCCACAGATTGCTGAAGGTGCAGGTTTCTTCGGGGACTATTCCTGATGCTGGGAGGAGATTCTGTGCCTCCTACGGGGTTCTCTGTCTCCTCCCACCCAGGAGGGGGGTTTCTCTTCGGGAGATCCCCCCTGCCTAGTACTGTGTGGGACCTGTTTCGGCAGGTCCCCGACGGAAATGGTCCACCAGCCTTCGGGTTGGTGGACCAACAGTCTCAACCCCTGTCAGGAGCCTTGCGCCCCGGGGGGTCGGGAAAGTAGGTCCCTTCTTTTGAAGGACCTTGCACCCTTGTGCACATTTTTGTGTGCTGTGATTTCACGGTTGCACTTTTTTTGTTCACAGGGGGAAGTTTGTTTTGATGCACGTCCACGGGCTAAAATAAAAAGTGGCCGGTGGGTGTATATTTGTTTGATCCGGACTCATTATTCAAAAAAGTTTGTGAGTTTAATACTACTTTGAATAACGCTTTAACTTCCATAACAAGAAGGCTTTGTTCCTCAAAGGGGAAACATCCATCCCAGACAGAAGGAACACTGACAGAATCATCAGGTAAAAATACCATGCAATATATATCTATACATTAGATTTCTCTACTTAGGTTTTATTTATTTATTACAGGTATTTATATAGCGCAGTTACACAGTGCACATTCACATCAGTCCCTGCCCTCAAGGAGCTTATAATCTAAGGTCTATTTAAGGGATGCACTGATACCAAGTACCATACTCGGTACAAGTACAGATACTTTTCCAGCTCCAAGACTAGACTAGAGAAAAATTCCAAAGTTAGGAGGCTGCTGTCATTTGTAAGGAGCACACGGAGCTCCCGGGATTTGTACATCTCTGTTTTATTGTATGATATTGTTTTTATAAATATAAATAAAGGGATGCACAGATACCATTTTTGCAAGTGCAAGTACTGATACTTGTCCAAGTACTCACAGATACAAGTACTGATACATGTTTGTTTAGTGACAGTCTAAAACAATACAGACTAATGATTTCGGGACAGTGGGGGAGCGCCAGAGCCAGGTCCCAGCTCCAACCGCTGCAACCCTGCTAGTTCTCATGAAATTGCCAATTATCAGCACTGGTACTCGAAAAGTATCGGTGCATCCCTAGTCTATACCACACATACTGTATGTGCATACAGGGCTGATTTAGACTGGAGACAATTAGCCTTCCAGCATGTCTTTGGAGTGTGAGAGGAAACCCACACAATCACAGGGCAAACTCTCTTCTATCTGCCAGGAGCTTTCCCTGTGCTTGTGTGGGTTTCCTCTGGGTACATTGGTGTCTTGCCCAGGCTTTGAATTGTGGACCCCAGTGCTGCAAGGCAGAAGTGGTAACCACTGAGCCACAAAGTCACCAAGCCTAATGGGATTTATAGTTGCACCACAGCCTGCGTTTGCCCACCCGTTGAGGATTTTGAAACGCACTTGAGTTGCCATTCATTTCTAAGAGCACCCAAATGCGATCAGGAAGATGTGCGTTATTCCTCCACGTTTCCATGCGTACAAACACGGAGGCCAAAAATGCCAAACGCATGTTGCAAAATTTGCTACATAAGCTTTTTTGTCTTTTGCAATATCACGAGAAGTCGCCGGCCAATGATTTTCAATGGCGCTGTCTTCATGTACAGCTCCGTGTCACCTGTTGCTCTCGCAAGTCGCTTCTACAGGACCCTTTTTTCGGCGGATTTTGCGCCATCTTTCGATCTTTTTTTTTAATGCAGCCCGACGGTGAAGGTTGCGCTACTGTCGCCACAAAAGTCGCGCTATCCTGGCCGCGCGGATCCGCTCCAAAAGGTGTGTCGCTTAGTGTGAATGGGGCCTTAAGCCTGGATTAACCAATCAGAGCCAGGGCAATAGAAGGCATGGTGTCAGTCAATGTCGGTGTTGAGTACGGTCGGCATGGTGAATCTGGTTTCAGGTTGGATTCACACCTTTTTTTCCCCCTTGATACGCTTCTCTTTAGAATGAATGAAAACACATGCATGAAGAAGCATGCCAACACATGTCACCGCACACATCATTGCATGACATTACATGCTGATGTGCGATATGTCACGTTTACATTTAATACCAAGGGCAATGCAATACATGCTAAAAACGCACACTGAGCTTGCCACTAATAGAAAAGGCATCAGGAGGAAAAATGCGCAGGCGTGACCAGGCCCAAACCTTTAATATTTTCCTCTGATAACCAGATGTCTACAGTACAACTTCCTGTAAGTTATCTATTACAGGTGTTTATATAGTGTCAGCACTTTTACATATTCTGCATTCACATCAGACCCTGCCCCCGAGGAGCGGTCAGTCTAAGGCAGGGATAGGCAACCTTGGCCCTCCAGCTGATGTGGAACTGCAAATCCCATGAGGTATTGCAGGACCAGGACAGCCACAGCAATGCCTCCAAGAGGCAGATGCATAATGCGATTTGTAGTTTTGTCACAGTTGCAATGTTGAAGTTGCTTGATCAAAAGCCTCTATCTCACATGTGTACGGTACATAGGAGGGCCAATGAAACCACCAGCATGTCTCTGTCTCTATAGGCTAAACATGCACGGTTGTACAATGCTGCCATTTGTGACATTAGACATAGTCGCCTTTGGTTGTCACAGGTCCACCTACCATTTTTTTTTAAATCTTTGTGCCTCTCCCCAACTTTATTTACAAATTGTCAGCACTTCCCGGCGATTGCATAGACTTCACACACCGTCCCTCCCCCAGCTCAGGGAAATTAATATTCCTAGACATCTCCTTCTCCTAGGGGCCCCAGCCCCCTCCACACAAAGGGCCCCTCGACCTCCCTTACCTGTCTAACAGAGGGTCCACCCCGCGGCAGTTCATTGTTACGATGGAAGCAGCGGCGTCAACAAAGTCAGGGACTGTCTGCAAAGACTCGCTCTTCACACACACCGCACCTTGCACGCACCGAGCTCCTTCACCGACTACACTAACGGTCGCTTGTACTCATACCTTTTTGCTTCCTTCCGTTTGCAGAATCAGGAATAATCACGGCGGGGAGAACTATTAATGGCCATGCAGGGGCGGTAGTTTGCAGACTGTCCCTTATATTGCAAGGCTTCTGGGAGTTGTAGTCTTGTTACAGTATGACAGCATGTATTCCCTATGTGTGTGCTCTGACACATAGTGGGGGAGGGTAACGCGAGGCTGCTAGAAGAATGAATAGCACTGCATTCCTATTATATGAGAACAGTGAATTAACTCTTTTCATTTTATCATAGTTATTTATTTCTACTAATATGTTATTTAGTAGACTCGAAAACAATCTCAATGAACTCCAAACTACATTACATGAATCCAAACTAGATTTTTTTTCTAGTGACTTAAAGAGACCCTGTTACCAGTTTTCAAACTTTAGGTAACAGCTCAGAAAAATCGAGTATTTAAAATGCTTGTTTTCTATAAATAATTTTTTATTGACTTGCAATCAGGGCCGGATCTACCCTCTCTGCTGCCCCAAGGCCAGGTTCCTCTATGCGCTCCCCTCCCCGTGCTAACAAGCCCTGTGTGAGAGCATTTGGAGGTGACAGGTTCTCTTTATTGAATGGACGTTCTCCACTCTACACGGCGCTCTCCGTCCTGAACTACCTTGCTGTTGTCCCAGGCCCCCCAGAAGAGACGGGGACCCCGAAAATCACAGCGGGGAGGGAGGCGGCCAGCAGGTAGAGGCAGCCAGAGATGGGGGCAGACCATGGAGGAGGGGGTAGCAGGGGAGGATGGACGAGCAGGCTAATTACAAGTGATCTCGGCAACACCGAGATCATTTGTACAAAATGAGCTGCAGCTTCCCCGTTCTACATTTAGCTCTGCTGCTTGCCCAAAGCAGGACTAAATGTAGAAAAAACTGCATGTCCCGGGCATCGGGCAATAGGAGTTCCACAACTCTGCTGCCCCTCTACTCCCTGCTGCCTCGAAGACAGGCCTTGTTGACCTTGTGGGAAATCCGCTCCTGCTTGCAATGTGCCTCTAAACTTTCTAACATATCTGACTGCTTCAGAGGAGACGCTAAATTCAGGAGTTAAAGCAAAATGCCCCAACATTAGGAAAAAAGTGGCCGCATATGTAATAACATACAGTACCTGTGTCTGTGCTGCTCGCTCCCAGCTGCAGAACACAGCTTCCCAAACGGCCATGCAGGAGGATGATATTACCGAACGGGCCTTGAAACCATTAGGCTGCCCATACACCTTGCGATCATCTGACGACATTTTTCGTCCGATGATCGAACCGTCGTACGATGTTCGTACTGCGGCCCCATCGTGCCCTGATTATCGCAAAGTTGGATCAGCGGTAATTAGGAGAAAGCACCTGGACGAATTGCGGTAAACGACCGAATGTATTTTTGTCTGCAAATGTGCAGTGTAAGTCGTACAAATTTTGACGTTCGGAAATGCCACCAACCTTGCGAAAATCGTACGATCGACCAAAGTTTTCTAACCTGCTGGATAGTCAAAAGTCGATCAATTGTACAGTATTTGCGGTTGTACGCTGCCCATCAACCTTACGAATATCGGACGAAAATGCGATCGCATTGGAAAATCGGCCGTTATTCGCAAGGTGTATGGTCAGCTTTATAAGAGCTAAGAGGCCCGGCCGAGGATATCATTGAGGGCTCGTTCTTCATAGAAGAGGAACAAAAAGAACCATTTGATTAGTCTTGTGTATACAAAATGGAGAAAATAGCTGAAGGCCAATTGTTGTGTTTTGTAGAGTAAGTCCAATATAATCAAAAAAAGATTAAGACCAGATTTATGAAGTTCAGCTAAGTGATATGTAAATGGTTCATTGCAATTTACTGAGCAATGCATCATCCAAGAATTATCCTGAGAATACAATATCAACTTACATTACTTAAAGGAGAACTATGAGATGAGTGATTTCCACTCACCTCATAGTTCTAGCCGACCTGTGACCATGAGACTGTCACAGGTCAGCTCAGTAGATCGGGAAGTGAGCTAACACATACCGGCGTTCGCTCACCTCTCGATCCTGTCACGGTTCTCTGCTGTGACAGGGAAAGGGGCTGGATTCCCCTCTCCCCGCTCCGATCTGCCAGCGCTGACTGGCGGAACGGACGGGGGAGGGGGTGGGTACAGCTGGCTCTGCCTCTAGATAGGCAGAGCCAGCTGTCACTCACGCAGCTGGGCGGATCCCAACGTCCATGTCGGCATCCACTCCGGCTGAGGCGTCTCAGTATACCGCGAGCTGTAGTATACTGAGCTTAGGGTAACGGGAGGACGCTAGTTTGTGTCCTCCCGTTACCCTAAGGAGAACTATGGGGAAAAACAATGACCCCATAGTTCTCCTTTAATGAGCACTGTAGATGTTCTCAGACTGTGGGAAAAAGCACAGGGAGAGTGATTGACTCACACACATACAAGAAGATTGAGTTCTCATCATTGGACTATGTAATGAGCCACAAGAAGAGTCGTCTGGTAAATCAGGTTTTTATAAAAACAGCAGAAATGGTAAAATCCACAGCTGCAAAACCTGAAACTTGGAAGATATTAAACATGCACAAAACACAAACACAAAACCAGCACAAAAAACTATACTATGAAAAATTAGAAAGAACGGTTTTAGTCACCATGTCCCCTCCATACACGCCAATCACACCCACAGCCATCCCTGGAGCTGATAGGCACACAGGCCTAGGCACCCAAAGCGCCCCCATCGTCTAGGGTCACCAGGGCCAAATATATCGTTCTTGTATAAATAGGCCAAACTGGTTTGTGCCGTCATTCCAAACTGTTGACTCGCTAGACCTACTATCTCCCTTTCAAGACGAGATATTACAGCAATCTAGTATTCCATAACAGCTCACATTGCTAACCGCAAGCTACCTTCCCAGCACAAATGCCTGACACATTATGATGTGTTCCTCTAGGTCCTACCGGACCAGTTTCACCAATGGACTTTGTCAGAGGCTGATTATCACAGGAAAGAGTATCAGCACACATTGCCAATCAGGCATGCAGATAGGAGGAGAGAGCAGCGTGACAGAGAGATAAGTTAATCCATCGGCTGGGTGAAAGGACAAGACCTGTAAGCGTTATTAAACTGCAGCAGAGGAAAATCAGGTCTCCTGTCATGTCAGACGGGGCTGATCTGTGTATAGCTCAAGTAGCAGAAACAATTTCCTGACACATGAAGGCAATTGTGTGATTGTGTATACACATTGTTTACATTAGAATACTTACAAAGAGCTTTTGGATTTCAGTCTACTCTTGATTTTGTTTTTTCCAGTTTTTTATCAGCTTTCCTGCATACCTAAAGCTTATCCCTAGCCAGATAACCTTGTCTCAGAAGATGGGGGTTGAATGAAGCTGCCCTTAGGCTGAGGACTGATAGGGTTAATTCCTGTGTCTGTCCTGCTATCTCTACTCTGTGTCCTGGGGGTCCGCCCTTCGAGTACTCGGGAATAAAGAGTCGTGACAACAAAGGGCCGTGGACCAATATTCAAAGGTTCACGAATGGCTGTGAAGGTGGAAGTGTGCGGGCGCATGCGCAGTAGGGCAGAGGGGAGAGAAGGGAAATTACATTAAATAGATGCAGCCTGGCAGCCGGACGCCAAACATTCAATGACCCGAGGAGTCAGCGGTTGATCAGGGATCAGCACCAGTGCAAGAGGGGCTGTCAGAAACCAGTGGAATGAAGAAGATGATCGGATCCAGAGGCGTCAGATAAGGTAAGTACCTAAAGCAGCATGGGAGGGGGGGGGGGCTTTAATGTCACTTTAAGTACGCGACAAGTAACTTCTAAGCATTGTTCTGTTATGCAAAAAGTAAAAAAAATAAGCTTTAAAAGCGCTTTAAACTTACCTGTGTCTTCCCCGCGCGCTCGCCTTTTACAAATGTGAAAATTCTCGGGCGGCCGCAAAGCATCTTGGGGCGGGCGCATGCGCAGTTTAGATTTTCGGCCGGGAGATGAGGAGAGACACAAGGTAAGTCTATGGACGCGTGCACCCGCATATGCAGACACCGTCGAACAGGAAGTGCCAGCAAGGAAAGAGGAGTCAGCGCTGGATCGGAGACCCGCAGCAGCGCTGGAGGGACAGATGAAAACGACAGGAAAGAAGATCGGATTAAGAAACATCATTTAAGGTAAGTGCTGACATTAACTTAGGGGTGAGGGGAAAAAATCTTTGACTTTAATGTCACTTTAAGGGTGAATAGTCCTGCCAAAGCTGGTTTTCTTGTTGTAACATCTAATGAGCTATTCATTTTTATCTTGTTATTTTGTCTGGAGTTTTGATTTAATTTGTACAGATACTCTTGAACTTTGTCAATATAGTAATGAAGGAAGTGATCACCAATTCAGAGCCATTTTGGCAGTCTTATGATTTTTCTCAGTCCAATGGCTTTCCTTTGGATTCAATATAAGAACAGCATTATTGCTGATACATATAGAATACATAGTACATTCAGCATTCTAAGCTGATGTAAAATTTTTATGAGTTTGTACTGATGATGGAATGACTCACCAAGGGGCCCCTGTGCAAGACCAACACCCCCCTGCCCCATTAAATTACTGACCAAAGTAAAGAGATATAAGTAGAATAAAAAACTCTCATTTTTTGTAACAATTAATCTAGGTCAAACAAGTATACATTACCCAGCAAAGTATTCCTTTAAAATTGTGCTCAAGCACTTACAGTCATCATGTTTACAAACAGTCCAAACCCGTCTCAGGTTCCCTGAACTTCGCGATAACAATGAACAGAGCAGTCTCCAGCAGCTGTTCAGCTACAAGTTGGAGAAAAGAAGATGGAGGAGTGGGGAGCAGGGAGATGGATTGCCTTGCTGTACCTGTGTGCTTGTGGAGACACACACGGCTTACTAGCACACACAAGGGTGGCTTCATAGAACCCTACAAGGGTATGGAGCCTCCCTAAAATAGGCACATATTTATAAAACAGTAAATCTAACATTAACCAAATATTCACTGCAGGTGAATCTCCAAGGCGCATTTGTTTTCAGTGACAGTGATTGATTCATCACCTGTGAATGTTTGGTTAAAGTCATGTTTTCTGCTTTACAAATATTCCCCTTAGTGTCCTTGTCAAAAGACCGTATAAATAATGTTATGTCTGTTTTGTAAGCTACTAGTGCCATCAATCACTATGTCATGGCGGACCTAAGGAACAAAGGACCCTGGTGCAAAATTTTATCTTGGGCCCCCCTTCCCGCTGCAGGGGGGGGGGGGGGGGGGGAGCG
>NW_017306306.1:396203-417918 GCF_000935625.1 Nanorana parkeri
GGGGGGCGGGGGCAGATCTCACTGGTTCCCCAACCCTCCCAGCGGTCTCTGCATCAGAGGAGCTTACACTCTAATGTCCCCCCACAGTGACACACTATTATACATTTATATAGCTCGGACATATACTGCAGCGCTGTACAGAGAACATTGAGAAAGTCACATTAGTCTCTGTACAGAGGAGCTTACACTCTAATGCAGAATGGCTTCAGCTGTAGGGGGACTACAAATTCCAGCAATACATTTATAGAGCAATGCAGAACAGTATATGAATTGGACTTTGGAATAAGTGACGCACTGGGCTCGGGAATAAATTACACGCTGGGCTCAGGAATAGGTGACGCACTGGGCTCAGGAATAAGCGACGCGCTGGACTCAGGAAGAAGCGACGCGCTGGGCTCAGGAAGAAGCGACGCGCTGGGCTCAGGAAGAAGCGACGCGCTGGGCTCAGGAAGAAGCGACGCGCTGGACTCAGGAAGAAGCGACGAGCTGGACTCAGGAAGAAGCGACGAGCTGGACTCAGGAAGAAGCGACGAGCTGGACTCAGGAAGAAGCGACGAGCTGGACTCAGGAAGAAGCGACGAGCTGGACTCAGGAAGAAGCGACGAGCTGGACTCAGGAAGAAGCGACGAGCTGGACTCAGGAAGAAGCGACGAGCTGGACTCAGGAAGAAGCGACGAGCTGGACTCAGGAAGAAGCGACGAGCTGGACTCAGGAAGAAGCGACGAGCTGGACTCAGGAAGAAGCGACGAGCTGGACTCAGGAAGAAAGCGACGCGCTGGACACAGGAAGAAGTGACGCGCTGGACTCAGGAAGAAGTGACGCACTGGACTCAGGAAGAAGTGACGCACTGGACTCAGGAAGAAGTGACGCACTGGACTCAGGAAGAAGTGACGCACTGGACTCAGGAAGAAGTGACGCACTGGACTCAGGAAGAAGTGACGCACTGGACTCAGGAAGAAGTGACGCACTGGACTCAGGAAGAAGTGACGCACTGGACTCAGGAAGAAGTGACGCACTGGACTCAGGAAGAAGTGACGCACTGGACTCAGGAAGAAGTGACCCACTGGACTCAGGAAGAAGTGACGCACTGGACTCAGGAATAAGTGACGCACTGGACTCAGGAATAAGTGATGCACTGGACTCAGGAAAACAGTGGACTTAGCAGTAAAAAACAGAAGAACACTTAGAATAAGCCCTCCCCAAGCCCAACTACCTGCTTGTTGCTCTGTCTCCTTAGTTGGTGCAGCCTCAGCCTGGTCACATGTTCCGCCTCCTGCAGAGCCCCACTGGAAGAACAGGACAGCAGCGGCTGTGAAGAGAAAAGTGCCGCTCGCTGTCCACACTGACAGCCCCGGAGCCTCCACGCTGCCCGGCGCCGCCGCAATTGCATTAATACTGTCAGCGAGCCTGGGCCAGCAGGGCGGCATCGCACTCGGCTGTGGCACAGCCACGCCTCCAGTCCCGCCTCGGCCCTTCCACCACGCCTCCTCTTCCTTCACTCAGCCGTTCTCTCAGCTAAATTAGACAACCGTGAGACCCAAGGAGCGGCCTGCCTGATTAGGCAGCTGAGGCTACCTGATTTTGTGCGGCCCGGCTCGCCGCAACTGCCGCCCCCTGCAAAGTGCCGCCCAGGGCAAACGCCTTGTTTGCCTTGCAGTGGATACTCCCCTGCATGTAAGGTTAAGATGGCTCCTGTGCATGCACGTGGGCCTATGCTTCGTATTGCGGAAACATGCTCTAGTGCGCAGATGGGCCGCAACAGGAAGGGCACGCAAAGACGCGGAAGGATGCACACGTCCGTTGCACAGAAAGTGATGCCATTACTTAAATGAACTGGTCTATATAAACGAACCTGCCCTAATCAGGTTGCTGATGGTCTTCAGCCTGCGCTTCCTGTGACCTGTTACCCTGTCTGACTGCCTGCTGCTTGTTTTTGACTCGGATTGCTTTGACTCTTCTTGCTTGTCACCTGCTTCCTCGGCCTGATTACTGGACTCTGCCTTGCCTATCCACTTTGTACTTCGCTGCCTGCCTGGTTTGACCTCTGTCGTCATCTGATTATCCTGATCCTGAACTTCTATTGTACTGTGTTTGGACCATCCACTGGCACTTGTGCTCCTTGCTGTCCTCCGCACAAGCCCTGTTCCCACTTCCAGGGGGTGCAGGACACGAGATGCAAGAGAAGCCTCCTCATCCTACAGGGCAATGCAACACAACCCTACACCCTGGTGTGAACTGCTCCCATTCACACCCATTCATTTTCAGATGTCCTTGCTAATGGATATAACGTAAACTCCAATGTCAGCAGCCTTCCTCTACTGGTACTGAGCAGCTGAGGGGTTTACTTGTTCTCAGAGTTCATGCACTAGGCTTTTCTCTATGTGACATGTGGCATTGTGAGGCAATACCACGGTGTTAGGTGGCCTCAAAGTCACCCAGGGTTCTCAGCCAGAGGGGCTGAGTGGCTCCAGGAAGACAGTACGTGTACCAGAAGAGAACTGCCTTTTCAGTTCTTTCCAGGTTTTCTGGATCATAGTTGGGATCCTGGAGCCAGGAGATTTCTTAGAGCTCTGGGTGGGATGAAATCTCCATTCCTGGGTCCATGCTTTGGTAGTGACCAGCACCTGATCGTGCACCTGTGTACATCCCTCATGAAGAGTGTGCTGGGATGTGTTCAGGGCCCCACCTGTGAGCCAGGAGAGCTCCACCCTGGAGTCAGTGTGGAGGCCAGTGCAGCAGGTAACTGCGGGTTTGTGAACCATATTGAGAGGATTGGCATGTTATTGCCGTTGTCTGGAGGAACCAGACAGTGGCCCTAAAGATTGAGGCCGGAGCAGCAGTGCTGCAAGAGAGACTTATGAAAAGACTGGGACACCTTGAGTGTACGGGACAACTCGAGGATTGGTGAGCCCTTATCTGTTATATGCTACAGCAAGCTATTTATGTTGGATTTCGTGTTATCTACCGTTTTGAAAGCAAATAAACTGCATTTTACTTGCACCTCCGGTCTACAGTGGAGTGTCCTTGTTACAGTACTGAGAGAGGGGGTAGCGGGAGTAATAATCACAGCTGCAGTCTCTGTTATGTAAATCTGAAACACTGCCCTGCACTTTTATCTTTTTAATCTTCTTGAAATCATTTACAGAGTTCATGCACAGGCCAGGTGCCTTTCAGAAGGCGAGACTCTGATTTCACATTTTTCAGTACACTGATGGAATCACAGACTTGCAACTCTCACAAAGCAGTCAGGCAGTGGTGATTATAACTGGTAGAAAAGTATTTTTCTCTAGCATACTAAAAAGGTTCCTTTTAAGAGAGAAGTTATAAGGCAGCATCCTGGGCGTCAGCTTATTCGTAACACTGTGACATTTACCCTTCAGAGGAAACTGCAATAGAAACAATTGAAGGAAGGAAGTTGACTCTATTTCTCTGTGAGCTGCGGCTTATCTGTTTTTCATGTTCGTTCCTCTTTTCAACATTCATTCTGTTTTTTTAACTCAGTCCTACAAAATCAACCAGGCACCAACTATAAAAATAAGTTCTGGTTTTTGGTTTTGATCAAATTTTTTGTCAAACACGTAAAGACATTGAACACATAAGGTGATGGTTTCTATTGACCCCAAGGATGTGGGATTGAAATTGCCCTGATCAAAACCAGTGAAAAAACGCTTTCAATTAGATTGCTGTAAGTTTTCTTTTTCCCATTTGTGATTCAATCTTTAAATAGGCTGTAAGGAAGTTCATCATTTATTGCCAAGATATTTCACAATTCATTGTTATTTTTGTGATCTTATGAACTTAGCTTCTGGTGATTACTTTCAATCATGTGTTAAATCCCAATGGAAATAAAATGACTGTAATTCACAGAAAATTGCCACATGGCTAACTAGCTATATATATGAATCATTAGAAGCAGCAGTGAAGCCTAACCTGTGGTGGGATAAAGTTCATTATTAGTCAACACAGTGATGCCAAAGTGTGCCGCTACAACATGTCACCATCTCGTCCCCACCCAGCAGAAGGGAGTATTGTTTCAACCGTAATTGCAGTGCTGCTGCCTGTGAAGCTAAGTAAAATTGTGGAGGCAAGTTCCCAACAAGTGGGTTTCAGGCCCTTGAGAAATGGGAGTTGAAATAGAGCCAGTGCTAGGTGCAGTAAAGTGCTAGCATTAGAATTACATAGTCACCTTTCAGTTGGACTTGTTCTGTAATGGTGACGATGTTTCTCCACCAAGTGGCTTCCTCAGTGTCAGGAACAAACTCCAGCATTTATAGGGGTAACTTAGCCACCTTAGTTCAATCACTATGTTATCATTAAATATGTCAAAGCACATGTTAACTGTCCAGGAACAGTTTTGATGTAAAAGTCTGTGAAAACACTATGTTCTAATTAACACACTTCAATCATTGTGGTGTAACAAAGTCTGGGGTGGGTGTTATTTCTGAAAAAAACATTTTCAGCCATTATAGAAAAAATGGGTTGGTCTTGCCAGAAATGTAGTGTCCTTGTCAGCTCTTTGGGGTTTAAAAGAAAGCACAAAGATCCCTATATTTATTGTTTATCTCACTAATCCCATCGGTACCCATGTAGAGGAGGTGGATATAGGCAGATATGTTTGAAGTCTATCCTGGGTGGCAAACATGGCTGCTTCCATATATATAGTGGAGGAGAGAGCGTATCCATCGGCGGGCAACCAATGCCGGAAAACAAATGCAGCCACCACATCTAAGGTCTGGTAAGCTGCAATATATTATTTTTTCTGTTTGGGATTTATATATGCGGTAACACTGCAATGTGCTAAAAACAAAAAAATGGTTCTTAATCCTAAGTCCCACTACCACTAATTCCTTAACTCTCTCTACCCTACCCCACCAAAAAATCTAGTATACATAACTTTTTTTCTGGTGTCCTCTGGTGGTGGCTGGTCACATGATGAGCAGGGTCCGTCTATACTTTTTCAGCAGCGGCCCTCACTGCTGCAGAGAATGGTGCTCACAATCATGACTTCACTGACATTTTCTGCATCACTGTACTGTAAGTTCAGGCCAAGATGATGACACCTCACATGTCCATGGCAGCCTGGGCTCACTGAAAATGGATTGAATGATGCTGGCTGGCAGTAAAAGGACAGTGCCAGAGGAGTGGGCAAAGTGTCTGTGGAGGACAGCACTGAGAAGAAGGTGAGTATTGGTGCAAAAGTTGCTTTTTAATTTAACAAGTTGGGCAATTTATTTTTTACTTATATAAGAAACCTGCAGTTGGGCTTTACGTACAGTGGCAATGCTTCTTGAACAACACTAGCACACTTATTTATTGTTTGGAGCCTTCTTTTTTGTTGTCATTTAAAAAAAAGGTGTGTGAGTACTAATCCAGGGGCAGCTAAAACCGTGCTCAGATGGGGCAAATTCAGTCAAAATCCCAACATGATACTCAAGGGCACAACAAAATCCAAAATTGAGGTTCAGAAACCACTGGACACTGCCTAAGAGAGAAATTACTTGAATCATTGTTGTGTGCAGAACCTAAGAACAGACACCACTTTTGGTAATGTCAGAAATCTCTTCTGTGTGCCCCTCTATTTCTGGTTTTGTTACTTGAACTTTGAGGCCAAGCACTGACTCCACAGCCAGACCACCTGCCATATTCTTGTCCAGTAAAAGCACCAAAATGTACAGTATGTTCCCTTTTGTAAACTGGTGGGTGGTTTCTTATGTATATGATGTCAATAATTGCTGATTCTACCAATGACACAATAAGATGTTGCTCCATCTTCAGGCAACATGAAATAAGCTTCTCACCTAGGCTTTTATTCCCTCAATTCTTCTTTAGCAAAACGTGGCAAGATTCAGAATTTAAATCCCTCAGCTGCTGCCTCTGCATACACTTCCTGGTGGCAATCTACAAAATACCTATATTCATCAGTGACAAAGTGATACCCTTAGTTTGCAATGAGTTAATATACTTCAAACTGGTCACAGTTCAAACTTTAAAAAAAATAGTATACTTTGTGAGAGTTCAATTTTACAGAAAGATTTCCTAACTGTAGTTTTAGAAGGTATTGATCCCTGTAGACTATTTGGCCTGTAGGTGGCGCTGTTTTGTTGCTCTTTAGGGGGATATTTAATTTGTGCCCATGCATTTATGTTTTGTATTCCTTACCTTGGAGAAGAAATAATATGCTTTTATTAAAAATGAAAATACACATATTGTAACCATTTAATAAAGGAGGGAAAAAGCAGGCAATAAGAAAATTATATAATTAAATGTACAGTGTCAATGTCATCTTGTAGTCTGTCATAATCTTAAAAGTTAAATTTTGTTCAACCATATCAGTATTACTTTGCTATCTAAATTACAAGTGATAAAACTGTTTGCATCATGATAATGGATTTATGTATATTGAACACCTGAATTTTCTGCATTATACTTGTCAAAGGAAATATAAGAACTGTAGTTATTCTATAATGTATATTTGCTTTACAGTTGGTGTTCTGCATGCAGGTTAACAGAGTCAACAGTCCATCGCCATACACAATCCATTTTATGCACCGGCCACATGGGGATATTACACTTAATGCAAGCCTGTGCCATTGCTTCTATTTGAAATCAGCACTTTGGTGTTCAGGTTAGCTAAGTTAAACACAAATGAATTAAAGATAGAACATTGAAAGCCTTGGCTATTATAATACTTAAAGCCTTTTATTTAAAAAATATTGTGAAACATATACTAACTGCTGGTAGAAATAGAAGTGAATTTGTGGTCAGGAAAAACACTAAAGACAAAAATATGCATAGAGAAGAAACTACCATGAGGTACCAGTATACACCTCCTATTTTACTGCCCATTTCCCTTACTAGAGCGCCCCCTGCATTGCCCAAAATGTCTGTGGAAATGCACTTTTTCTGGAAGTCAACCTCAAAGGCATCCCCCATACCATAATGCAAGGACTGCACGTCTGATAAGGGTACTGCTTATGCTCTCTGCTGCTTATGTAGGTAGTTTGGAGGCCCTATAAGCTCATTGGTAGTGACTGTATAAAGGTAAAATATATATAAACCTTGGGAAAAAATATGATATATTGCTTAACAATAGTTGAATATATTATCTGTCCTTTAGATATGGTGACTGAATTAGTTTTCCTTTTGCAGTACATTTTCTGCAAGTACAGTAAATATTTGTTGCTGCCATAAATCCAATATCCTGTGCACCCATCTGAAATTTCAAACTGTTATTGGCCTTCCCAACTATTATCTGCAAACTAAAAAAAACATCCCTCCATGTATTGGAAATGAGGAGAGGATGAGGTGTTTGTTGTCCAAAACAAGAGAGCAACCTAGAGTGACAACGCTTCATACATACAGTGCAGTAAGTGAGCATTCTAATCCTAAGACATTAAATGTGCTATTGGCAGGATCAAGAGGTGAAAATAAAGAAAAAAGCCTACACAAATTAAAATTAAGCAACTGTATATTTTTGTAACGCTAAGCCTCTGTGTCAGGGCTGAAACATAAACAGAACACTGTTATGCCTGGATTGTTATCCTGATTACAGCACTAACTACAATAGCTGACATGACTGCTGTGTTTGTCTGTGCCAAAAAAAAACTGCTGTATTTCAACTAAAACAACCTTTGGGGAACAGGCAGCTGGGCCCAACTGACTGACTCAGGGTGCCTTTGATAGCGGCTGCCGTGTTTGTGGCATTAGAAAATCTACATTACCCCTTAGACCAGGGCTCCCCACAATTTCTTGTGTTAAGATCTACTTTTCAAATTACAAGCTCAATTAGGTATACCAACGAAAAAAACCTCCCTCACTCTCTTTCTCCTAGCTGTCTCTCCTCGCTCTACTAGCTGTCTCTCGCTCTCTTTCCTGGCTGTCTCTCCTCTCTCTTTCCTGGCTGTCTCTCTTTTCTGTCTCTCCTCGCTCTCTCTCCCCTGACTGTCTCTCCTTGCTCTCTCCCCTCGCTTTCTCTCCTCTCTCTCTTTCCTGGCTGTCTCTCCTCTCTCTCTCCCCTTGCTCTCTCCCCTGGCTGTCTCTCCTCGCTCTCTCCCCTGGCTGTCTCTCCTCTCTCTCTCCCCTGGCTGTCTCTCTTTTCTGTCTCTCCTCGCTCTCCCTCTTGGCTGTCATTCCTCATTTTCTCTCCTGGCTGTCTCTCTTCGCTCTCTTGGCTGTCTCTCCTCGCTCTCTCTCCTGGCTCACCATGCTATATTTTGCAAACAGTGCAGCGCAACAGGCTGTGTAAACAAATTTTCTTTGATGTAATACTTAGCACTTCAACCACCAGTATCCACCAGAAAGGTGTCAGGGAGCTTGGCTCAGCAGACTCAAGCTAATAGGTAATCATATGTGCACAGCTAAATAAATATATTAAAATTGAATAAAGGGGCCACCCTTTATTCCAACCTTTATTCCGAGATCTGTCACATCTGACATGTTTCCGGTGTTCTGTCACATTTGTGGAGCGCATAACATAGGGCAGCAAACGTAACGCGGTCGGCAATATTACAGAACACCGGAAAGCTAGACCTCATACTTCTCCTCCTTTCGTGCTCAGCCCTCCATCCTAATGTCGCTGCTCTCATGCTGTTGGCCACTGCCTTCATGTGTCAGACGCAGTAGATGGGGAGGGGCTAAACAGACCATGGGAGGGTTCTTGGGATAGGGAGCCGACTTATGATAGTGATCTACCAGCATCAGCTTTCTGAGCTACCGGTAGATCGCAATCGACCTAATGGGCACCCCTGCCTTAGACAAACCCCAGCAAAAGCAGCTTAAGTCAATAATCTTCCGAAACAAATCATCCAGTTGAATGGTGTTTCCTAGTTACACCTAGTCTAGCTTCCTTCTGAATTACTTCATCCTGTAGTAGCAGTAATACAGCAAAACTAAGGACTGGTAGCAGTCAGCCACCAGCCAATAAGAGAAACAGGGGCATCCCCATAATGAGGCAACCTGAGGTGGTAGCCTTAGGTGGCATCTCATTGGGGGGGGGGTGGCAGATGGGGGGGAAGGTGGCAGTACGGGTAACTACCAGCACCCCCAACACTGACAGCTTGGCTGTCCGGTTCAGAACTCAGCCACCTGGCAGACAGCACTGCCCCCTTCTCCTTGCTGCCTCAGGCCAGTGAAAAAGGTAGGGGCGGCCCTGAAGAGAAGTCAAGCAGGTGAGCAAAAATTAAACTCTGCAAGTCTATGTGCATAGAGCTCATGTTCTTTCATACACATGGCTGACCACTTGTGCATCGTCCCCAAAACTGGCCTCAGGCTCTTTCTGTCAAGTCTTCTACTGCCAGTCAGACAAAATCCCCCAGAGCAGAGAAGGCCTCCCAGAACCCAAAAGTCATACACAACTGCAACAAAGACATCTTTAATGAAGGACGTGAACTGGGAATTGTTTGGATTAAACCTAAATCTATTGCAAGAAGTGTAAAAGCTTTATTGTGTGTACCTTGACAATTATTCTGTTTCTTTGGCTTGATCTTAATACACATAGGGGATACAAAATCCAGCGCTTTTTGATTTCCATTGCTTAAATACACTGGAGCACACTAAATTATCATACTGATGCTCTAGGAACACCCAACCCTGAACAGCCAAGCTTCTACTTGTCACGGGTTTCCAAGTTTGATCAGAAATCTAGCTATGCATGCGACTGATTATTCAGAAATAAATTTTTCATAACTGCAACCAGTTACCAGGAAGCACCAGAAGCAAAGGGTCTGATGGAAGGAGATTGCAGAGCTCAGAATAAGTGGTAAGAGGCTGCAGTTCCACATATGGGAACTTTAAAGCTCTTCTCCATGTGTATGTAGGCATTTTGTTGTGTTTATAAAGGTATATTAAAGTGTTTGTCAAGGAAAAATAAAAAAATTATAAAAAAAATACCAGTTGATCTTCCAAAAAGGCACTCAACTCCTACAGTAAGTCTTGTTGTGGGATAACAACACATAGCTTTTTTGCAAACTAAGTAGTGTCAGCCTTTCCAGTGACTTTTGCTAAACTACTCAGGCACTCCCACTCTAAACTCTCTAGATCTCTGCAACATAAAGGCCGGTTATTTTGTGGTCCATGATAAGAACTTGGAAGGCTCAATATGCTCTTTGAAACAAAACAGGAAATCTGCACAGACCACATGACAGCAAAATCAACAGGGTTTTGTTTTTGAACTTGCAAAAACACATTCAGTTGTATATTTAGCAGACCAAAAGGAAGGAAATAAGACAAGATAACTCAGAGGTTGCTTTTACATATTGTCTAAAGCTGCTCCATACCAGTTAAAGACCTGGTCAGCACAATAGGCTATTATAAAGTCACATTTTTCAAGGAAATACTGCAATGTATTCACAAGAAGATAGCAATCCACTGTGACATTATAGTTTGCAAGCAAAGAAAACAATCCTAATAGACTACTGCTTTATATTAAAAAAAAGAGGAGAAACATAATGGGCTCTCACAGTAATTATAAATAATACATTGTTTAGACTTGCCTTTGGAAGGGAATGTACTGGAACATTGCCACTGTGTAGAATTGGCTTGTGTTTGTTGTATAAAAAAGATGCATAGAAACTGTACCTCCCAAAGAATTTGCAATTCTACTCAGTTTCGTGATTCAGACAGCCTTCATAGCGAGCACAGCCAGATCTTGCACCTGCAGGGCAACAGCTGCACAATTTGCTCAAGAACACTAGTTTCATAGTTACATAATTAGTCAGGTTGAAAAAAAGACACATGTCCATCGAGTTCAACCTATAGAGATATGAGAAAAAAAAAGCTCCAATTATACAAATGCAATCAACACCAGGTTGCGATTAACCGATTTTGTGGATTGGAGCAACATTCACCACATTTATTCTCAGATATTTGTACAAGTCATTCTGAATTGAGAAAGCTGGTCGGATGACCAGTGAAACATCTGCAAGAAAAATACAGCAAGTCCAGTTGCCTTGACTTATTTTTTACAGATATACCATGACCTAGATAAATGGGAACCTTCACAGACACTAGATCAAGAAAGTCACCAATCAGCTGACAGAACAAAGACCTACCAGCAAAACAACAAGTCCATTCCTCTGTTACTATCAGAATATTCATTGTTAGCACATGTATGCAGCAAAACATTATTTACTCCTAGTATTGGCTCTCCCCCAGACAATCCAGGAACTGCTGTGCAGGAGATAACTGGATAGTTGAAGTTGAAGGGGGGGGGGGTATTGTGGGAATCCTGGGTTCAAGCTATGTGAATGATAGGTGAAAAATATACAAATAGACACTTACTGTAAGTTCTTATGACATTGTTAGGTTTCTTTAAATAATAACAGGTCTGCCTTGCTAGAATGGTTTGCAGAAATATTGTTAGAAGAGATAGTTACCCTCTGCATTCCCGGAATGCCTTGTGGTAAAACAGGGAGAGCGTTAGTCTGCTCCTGTTGCAGTAAGATATTTGAGAGTCTCGAGGTCTGACAGTCTGATTAGGTGTTTTGAGATAACAGAAATGTATGTACCTCCTAATTATTTATATTATTTAAATCAAATGTTTTGAATGCTTACAAGCAGTGTTTTCATTTCCATAAATTAAATTTAATTCACTTAAAGTAGTATTAAGGTCTGGGCGTTTTTTACCTTAATGCATTCTCTGCATTAGGTGACAAATGGCCTAGCACCTTTTTTCTCCCCCAGTCCCTCTCCACACTTGTCAGCTTCGCTCGTCCCCGCCGGCCAGTCACGAAGCAGCGATCCTCTGTTCCCCCAACTTCCAACTTCCAGGTTGCAGGAGCCAACTTCCAACTTCCAGGTTGCAGGAGGAGGATACTGATGGCAGTGGAGCCATAGGCTCCATCTGCCATCAATCAAAGAGAGAAGGGGCGTGGCCTGCCACCGGGCTGTGTGTGTCTATGGATGCACACAGCCACTGCGGGCACGAGCGTGCACGGGTGCCTCCATTAGAACGGAGGTGGCACCCGTACAGTGGGTGGGGGGAAGATTGCTTTTAAAGAAAAGTAACAACAGCCTCCAGCAAAGGTAGATCTTCTTGTAGGAAACATTTTAAAAAAAGGAGGCTTTAATATCACTTTAAATGTGCCTTTGAACTTGCCTGAAAACTTGACTATTCCAAGTAGAGTCAATTCCCTGGCACAGTGCCCTCCCTCCCTACATGCCATAACCCTCTCCGCTTTTTGGAGTAGCTAATTACTCTCTGTGTTGGCCCAGCTCCTCCATCCTTCCCTTCACCCCCCTACAGTATCATAAAGTGTCACTTGAGCGACAGCTCTAAGTTAGCTGGGGCTGCTGAAATCACATCCCAGATAGCACTGTCCAGCAGAAGTCTCTGGTCTTTAAAGTGATATTAAAGTCAAAATCACTTACAGTGGATGCTACTCCTTTTTGTGTAAAAGTTTTAGTTTCCTGTAGAATCAGGAGATCCCTTGATCACTGGCCCTGATATCCTGTTTTAGGGTGGCCTTGCAGGGTTCTATGGAGCCATACTTGTGTGTTCTAGTAAGCTGTGTGTCTCCACAAACACAGCAAGGCAAACTACTCCTCTGCACCCAGCCCTTGCTTTTCCCTTCTCCCTCTTCCCTTCTCTAAATTAGTAGATGGACAGCTGATGGGGACTGCGTTGTCCCTTGTGATCTTGTACTCAACAGGAAGTTCAGAATCGGCCAAGCTGAGTTGGAGACAGCTATTTGGTAAATTTATGACTGTAAGTGCTTGGGCAAACTTATAAAGAAATACTATGCTGGACAAAGAATTTGCAAAGTATGTTGAATGGAAAGGCTGAGAGTTTAATACTACTTTAAGATGTTGACACAAGGGAGGCTTTTTCAGGCAATAACAAGCATAAAATACACTGAAAGTACATAGAATCTTATTGAGAGTTTTTTTGTTAAAATTAATGGTCTGGTGACAGGGTTTATTTAAACCTTAAAGTGACATTAAACCCTCAGATTTTTTAACATAAAACAATACTGTAATGTGTGCCTTACTATAATCCATGGTTGTTTCCCTTCTCTTTGCTGCAACTCCACCTTCAAAACAGCAACAGCATCAATTCTTCTAGGTACACTTGAACACAGTTTTTGAAGGAACTCGGTAGGTAGGTTGTTCCAAACATCTTGGAGAACTAACCACAGATCTTCTGTGGATGTCGGCTGCCTCAAATCCTTCTGTCTCTTCATGTAATCCCAGATAGACTTGATGATGTTGAGATCAGGGCTCTGTGGGGGCCAAACCATCACTTCCAGGACTCCTTGTTCTTCTTCACACTGAAGATAGTTCTTAATGACATTGACTGTATGTTTAGGGTCGTTGTCGTAATATGTACCAGAACAAATGTTTATGTGATTCAGACCCAGACTTTATGAAATGCATATATGAACATATTCCATATGTTCTTTCTTGTTTTTTTATTTTTGTTGTTAGGTGTAAATGTTGATTTATTATATGTAAAAACTTTAAAATCGAGAGGTCCTAATCTGCAGCTAGTGGCGTATGTGTGTGTTTGTTTGTGTGTGCAGGTGCTAATCTGCAGCTAGTGGGGTGTGTGTGTGTGCAGGTCCTAATCTGCAGCTAGTGGTGTGTGTGCAGGTCCTAATCTGCAGCTAGTGGTGTGTGTGTGTGTGTGTGTGTGTAGGTTCCAATCTGCAAGCTAGTGGTGTGTGTTTGTGTGTTCAGGTCCTAATCTGCAGCAAGTACAAAAGAGGTACAAAAGAGGAAGTTATGGTATCAACAGTAATGTGTTAAAACCACTGTCACTGATACTGCCTGGTACATAGATACACGTTTTTGTAAGAGGGAAGTGGTTACATACTTTGCATCTGCAGAATGTGCTTTTTGTCTGTTAGTTATACAACCCTTTTCTCCAAAACAGTTGGGACACTGTGTAAAAACTACATTAAAACAGAATGCAATGATTTGCAAATCTCCTAAACCCATATTTGAGTAGAGGAGACCAGTTGCTGGAGTTTAGGGAGAGGAATGTAGTCCATGCTTGCCTGATATATATCTATATATGTATAGATATATATCTGTAGATACATATATCTACAGATATATTTTGTGAGGAATCGCTTCAAATGGTAGTGCATTCAGGACGCTTCCACTCTTAAACAATTTATTTTTAGGGCTTCCTGCCCACTTTTATTTAAACATCCACATACGTTTTTCCCTCGCAGGGGTTTCGCCAACACAAAGTATAATTCTCTTGCTAATGGCAAAATAACATTTCCAATGTCTCTCCGACTTCAGGTTGTGTTTTTACCAAAACCTTCAACCTTTCCCACACAGGCTGCTCACCACACAGGTGGATTGCCACACAGGCTGCTCATTTCCCAGACAGCAAGCAATTGTGCTGCAAGTTTGAAAATGACTTGCTAAACTATTGCAGACTTGCCAAGCTTCACAATTTTGTTGCACAATTACAGCAAGTCTGCATTGCAAGTCTCCAGACCAGCGAGCTTGCAGAGCGCTTGCTAAGACCTGCAGGACTCTTGCTATAGACTTGCCAAGCAAATTTGCTACAAATTCAAAAAGTGTCAACTAGAACTTGTGCTGCAAGTGTTCTGCAAGTCTACAACTTGCCAGGAATGTGTGCAGCAAGTTAACAAGAATTACAATTTAACCCTGCACAAGTTTGTGGCAAGTTATCCTTGCTATCTGGGTTGCCACACAGGCTGCTGTTTTGCCCCACAAGAGAATTACCGCACAGGCGGTCTGCTCCCCAGTCCACCAGACACACAGTCTGGCTCTAGGGTGGGGTCCCTTTCTTAGGAGGCTGAGTGTTCTTGTAGAGGCCCTAACAAGCCAGCTAGCTTCAGCTGGGCTTGTTACCTCCAAGCCTCCAGCCCTCTTAGCACTTCCCCCTAGATCAGCGGTTCTCAACCTGTGGGTCAAATCACGATTTGCCAGGGGTCGCCCGGGAGTCTCCCACTATTAGATAGCGGCTCCTGGCCGCCCGGGAAAGAAACACTGTCTCCCGGAAAGATATTTCGTTTTTCAGAATTCGGGTCCGAAAGTAAATTCGTTTTCGGAATTCGGATTTGGACGAAAATAACGATAATCTGTTGTTGTTCATTTTGTTGACGTTTCGTTCGTTGCAGCAAAGTGACATTTAAGAGGGAAAAAAAGTAGTTTTTTTCTCAAATGGCACTTTGCTGCAATGAAATTTAGTCCAACAAACAAAATTTTGTACAGACTACCGCTAACGAATTTCGGAAATTCGGATTCGTTTGCATTCGTTATAACTGTAATTCAGAATTCGGATACATCCAAATCTCCAAATTTCTGAAATTTCGTCCGAATTTCGATTCGGAACAAAATGAATCGCACATGTCTAATACAGGCAGTCCCCGGGTTACGGACGTCCGACTTACGGACAATCCGTACTCACGAACGGGGTCCACAGTGAACTGTGGCTAGGGCGAGGCAGAGGTGCCGCGGTATAATGTAGTCTGACTAATGGAGGTGCCACAGTATAATGTAGTCTGACTAATGGAGCACTACAGCCATCTTCTATGATGAGTGGTTACAATCCTACCAGGAAGTACCAAGCTGTTCAGGGCAGTGAGCTGCAAATTACACAGTCTGGCACATACCTCCGCAATCAAATTAGAGCCATACCCAGCCTGCTATTGGATATTGTAACATGCAATAGCCAATAGCATTCTGCCTATTGCTCCCAGCTGTAAAACTAAAAAAAAAAAGAGTTTAAAACAAATTGAAAAATTAAATTGAAAAGAAGAAAAAGAATGTAAAAAAAATAAATAAATTAAAAATGCAAACAAACAAAAAAAATAAAGTTTATATAATAAAATTAAAAATAGAAAAAAAACTTTTTTTGTGGGTGTGTCATTTTATATAAAAAAATGTGCCTGTTCCAACTTACATACAAATTCAACTAGGGTACAAACCTACAGTCCCTATCTTGTATGTAACCCGGGGACTGCCTGTATATGTATATATGTGTGTGTGTGTGTGTGTATGTCTTTTTTAATGTAGATTTTGCACAGCGTTCCAAGCAGGGTAAAAAAAATAGTGCGACTTTATTGGATCACGCAAAGTTAACAATAGTACAAAAAACTAAGAGAAAATATAGATAATAGTCCAACACATAAACATAAATACAGATAAACCAGTATAAAATAAAATAATAGAAAGTATATTTGTGTAATATACAGTGGGGGGGAATTTATCAAAGCAATTGCGACAGTTTTAGCCTCTGAGATAATTTTTTTATGTGCAAATCTTCAACATGTGCACCTGTTTTCTTCAGAGCCTGCACTACTTTTTCAACTGCATGTTTTTTGCGAGTGTTTTGCACCTGTTTTCTTCAGAACATGCACTACTTTTTCAGTTGCATGTTTTTTGCACCTTTTTGCACGTGTTTTCATCTGCACTTGTTCTGGGCTGTCTGAAACTGGAGCATCACCTAAGAAAACAATCACAACTTAAGAAGTCCCCATGACCACTTCTTCAAGATACGACAGTTAAGCTTTTTGCCTGGAGTTAGAAGTCTTCTTTCCTGGAGTCTATTAAACCTCATTTATCAACAGCATTACACTAGCATCATAAATGTGGTGCAAATATATTCTGTGCAAGTTCAAACACTCACAATTGCTTTGATAAATTCCCCCCCAGTATGTAGTGTATGTAAGAGTATAGATTATTTTGAGTCTATGTAAGATTGTGTGCAGTCTCATGATATAATAAAACCAGAGCTTTATCACCTTGACATTTGACATTTTCTCCCCAGCTTCCTCGGGGCATCGGGTCTTCAACTGTTTTTATTGCCTGGCAGGGGATTACATAACTCCCACACATGCGCACAGGAGTTAATACACAGAGGTGAGCAGAGAATGTTACAATGACAAACTCACAAACCTGGCAGCAGGGAAATCATATCACCTAAACCCAAGGCAGGAAGTCTAACAAAAACTGCTCTATTGGATTTAGTAATCTCAAACAATACAGAACAGTCAAACAATACAAACAATACAGAACTTTCTAAATTGGCAAATTAAGGACACCTTAGGCATCAGTGATCATAGTGCAATTGCGTTTGACGTAATTTGCAAGAAAGAAAGAAAGAAAAGCAGTTGGGTACCACAAGAATTCTAAACTTCAGAAAATAAACTTCAAAAAGCTGTGCTCTCTACTTGGTAATACTATATTCTCAACAAAGAGTAGAGAGTTGATGTGGGAGTGTTTTAAATGGCATTTGCTGGTGCATTCCATTGAGTAACAAATATAGGACAAAAGTTAACTCTCTGTGGCTCAGTTCTAGTCTTAAATAGCTAATAAAGAAGAATGGACTGGACTTCAAAAATTATAAAATAGGAAGGGACAGCTTCTGCATTTAGGGTATATGAGGAATGCAATAAGAAATGGAAAAAAGCAATCCAAGCAGCTAAAATGCACTATGAAAAACATATTTCTACAGAAAGTAAGATAAACCCTAAAATATTCTACAAATACATTAACAGCCAAAAGACAATGAAAGAACACGTAGGCCCCATGAAGGATGACTATCAGCACTGGGTCACAATTATAAGGAAAGGGCAAGTGTATTAAATACATTTTTGTCTTCAGTTTACATGCAGGAATAACACAGATTTAATAGAAGAAATATTAGAAGAAAGATTTAATAGAAGAAATATTAATGCCAATACCAGTCAAAGGGAAATATCTTTGTGGTTATCAGAAATCAGGGTCCACAACAGACTAGAGAGGCTGAACGAAAATAAATTGCCAGGACCTGGTGGTTTACACCCTTGAGAAGACTCCTTAATAACTGGAATGGTACCAACATATTAACGGTATACAGAGTTTAAACAGCCTGAAACAGATCTACTGTTTACAGTGGCGGACGATGTTCCACATCAGAATAGAGGCGGTGGTAGGATTATGATGCTAAAACACATGAAATTTGGTGGATTAACAAATTGATATTGTGGATCCCCCTAGGTCTGAATAAGATTACAACTGGTACAGTATTTGTATTTGTAATTCTATATTAAAGATATACAGGCAGTCCCCGAGTGACGAACATCCGAGTTACAGACAACTCGTACCTTTAACGGAGGTCCCAGACTGTTCCAATAGTTATAATGCTACTGTCCTCCCGCCAACAATCGTAGTACTCTACCTCCTGTACAATAGAGGAAGATGTTAGATTTGCAGACGAGGAGTGCCTGCCTCTTCTTCCGGGTCTGGTACTGTACCTTACAGGAAATTGTACAAACATCTGTCCAAGTTGCATTTAAAGTAGAACTCCATGCAAATTCTATTTTTTATTAGTTTTGGTTAGTATGGTGTGGGATTAGAGTCACTGTGAGGGCAGCAAAACAGGTTTAAGCCTTCCCTATGCTATCCAAAACTACAAAAATAGCTGGAGTTACCCCTAAAAAATGTACCTGTTCCAACTTACATACAAATTCAACTTAAGAACAAACCTACAGTCCCTATCTTGTTCGTTACCTGGGGACTGATACTGTTTATGTGTAGTGTCAAGTTTGCAATTATATACTTCTATTTATATTTTTTCCACAATTAGGATTGTGATCTATATACCTTTATCTTTTTGGAATTAGTTGTAAAGTGTGGGGTTTGGCAACAATGAGGATAGTGCTTGATTATGATTAATTCTTTCTCTGCTGTGTGATTAACTAGGTATGTGTTAATTTATCTTCTCTGTGCCCATGCGGTTTAGTTTTTAATGAAGGAAATACAAACACTGTTTCAATGCAGTAAGTCCATGGCATGAAAAAAACACTTGCAAACATTTGCTTGCCTAAGCAATGAACTAAACACAAGTCAATTCCTGACTAGCATAACTTCCCCTAATAGGTTCCTCAAAACAGGCAGCAATTGTACCTTTTTTTTAGTGTTCTGTCAGCTGTCAGCACTCAGCTTTTTTACCCAGTTGCAGGCTCCCACAGCAGAGAGAGTGAGAGACAAAGTCCAGAGTATCAGTTAGCTTGCATATATTAAGACAGCTGAGACTAAGAATGAGGTCTGGATACTGGGCAAGATGAGTCCCTAGGAATTAATTCTTTTTCCAACCCAAAGCTCTATAAAGCTAGGCTTCAGGACCGAGAACAGAATTTATTAAGAAAACAAAAGTTTATTTTCTCCACATTAGTCATAACCCTGGAACCCCACACCATCTGTGTATGAGAAACCTAGGTGAATCATATACACCATCCACATTTCTGCCTCGCATATACTCTCCCTTAGCTCAGACCTGGGAGAAGGAGCACAATTTGCAACCCTACAGTATGACAGTCCGTCAGCATATCCTTGCTTGGTCACTGGCTTATGTTCGGCATAATATTTAAAGTCCTACAGAGCCGGAAACCATCTTATGACCCTTGCCTGTTTCCCCTTGTTCTGAGCCATCCACTGTAGTGCAGAATGGTTTGTAATAAATCAGATTTGTCTGCTCATAAAGGCAAATACTTCAATAACTCTCTAGTGCCCACTTCATGGCTAGACACTCTCCTTCTACTGTTAGTAGTGGAGCTTTTGGTCTTATCAAAATCCGCCCTTTCTGTTTTTTGACAGGTGCCCTGTCCATTTTTTCACCCATGCCCCAATTACTTCCATTTTTTAACCAACCCACAGAGACTATTTCTTATTTTTGGACAGGGTCTGCTCACTTTTAGTTATTGACCCGCGCTATAGAGCTTATATACTTTTTTGATTGTTGGACCACCCACTTCCTGTTATTGACCAACCCTATAGAGCCAATGTTCGGTTAATGATTGGTGAATCGCTCATCTCTGCTCCCTACAGTTTTATGACAAATGTTCCCCACTTTTGTGGTAAACACCACCCATGTTCAGAATAAACCCCCAACTTTTGCCACAAACTTGTCCATACGTAGCAAGGCGCTGGGATATGTGGCGTAGCGCTATCAAGATCCACAAGACTGTGATTTAGGATTCCCATACCTGTACCATTAACTAAAAACCCTTTAATCCCCCAAATCCAATCATTCTAGATAATATGCCACGTCTCTAAAATTATTTGCACTACTACACTGCATACATACTGTAATAACCTTTGTGAAGAGACAGAAAAAGACCTGAGTGTATATGTTAATATCAATATTTATTGAATAGTAGTTAATGCATATTGTTTAAGCAATGCACTGTGGTGTACATATTTGGTTATGTTTGCAACATGGCATGCAAATGATTTTTAAAGAACAGTGACATTCTTTAACAAATTGTTTATCTTTAAATAATTATTAAAACATTTTCATACACTTTCATTAGTTTGGCCCCTGGCTAGATTATTGGGAAAGAATGTGTGTATATGAAACTCTTCTTCAGTTAGTTCACGCAGTCAGCAGTCAGCAGTCAGTATTGTAATGGTCACAGAAGTATATATAAGCTATGACCTAGAGCTAATAAAGTAGGCATTGGATATTTTGAGATGTGTCAGTGTCAATTGCTCGTGTGGTCACACTCAAGGGTATTTTCCTTATACAATAAACAATCTAAGACATTAAGCGGTTAGTATATGCAGTAAAGTGCACAGTATAAGCTTATTGGATCTTTGGTAACCTATAGTAACAACATTTTGTTTTAAAAACTTTATAAAATATTTTGGAAACAGCATTACCTGGTACTAAACTATGCTGCATTGTCTTTCAGGTCCGTACTTGTACTCCAGCCCAAAAGTCCTTCAGGTTGTTACAAGACCAGAATATGAGGAGGAGAGTGCCAGTCTCCTCACCACATCGCAAAGATTTGTCTGAGACCTGAGGATAAATCTTACGGAGAACGGATTCAACTCTATACCAACTCGTCAAAGGTTTAAACTTAGTTTCTTGCAGCCGGCAAGCCACAGAAGCTCTATGAGAAAAGTAGAGGATGTATTTTCCTTGTTCTGGGGGGAATGTCACCTGGGGGTCTCTTTCCCATTTCAGCAAGTAAGAGGGCACTTCTGGCCTCGCTGGTTGAATCAACAGTTTGTTAAAAAAAAAGAAAGATGGCATGCCTTACGCTTCCCTGTTCGTCAGATAACTTTTCAAAGTGAGATTGGGCTATCGGCTGTACGTCTCTGGATAGGGACCGTAAGAGAAAGTGGCATATTTAAAAAGCTTTCCAAAAATCCAGGGATGGTCGCTGCATCTTCTGTATATCAGACTGCGATTTAAGCAATGACCCAGGCATAAAGTCTTTAAGTCTATAGGTATTATTCACAAGAAATTAGACAAAACTATTATCCTTTGTATTCGGAACAAACCCCATCACAGGGGTCATGGCCGGAGGGGCCGAGGTAGTGCTAATCAGACTTGGAATTGATCTAGCCACCCTCAGGTAAGACCCAATCAAGGGATGGGCATGTACCTACTTCGTATACCACGATTCCAACCAAGGGAGGCAACTTAACGGTAGAGCAGTTCCAACAGGAGCCATTGTTTCTGTGTTTCTCTACGACACCAAGCCAGATGTTGGCACTTTTAGCTACTACTGAATGGGACCTTTCTGGGACCTTTCTAACCAATAAAAAAAACATAACTAGTCTAGAACCTAGAGTGTCAACCCCCTTTTACCTTCCTGATACCGCAATTTAACATAAATGGACACCTATTGTTTGTTGTTTTTATGTCTGATATCTAAAACAAAATCTTGGTCTAAAATTTGGAGGAAGTTCAAGAGACATTTGTTGTACCATATATAGAATAAAACTGTGAGATTTGAATAAA
>NW_017306306.1:417951-434963 GCF_000935625.1 Nanorana parkeri
CCACCACCTCTGCCTCTTCTTTTGTTGATCATGACAAATTCCTAAGCAGTGCTAGACAAACATACAAATGCGGTAAGCTGGAAACAAATGCAGTTTTTCTGGTGGCAATATGGGCAAGCCTTAGGACAATCATGCATAAACACAGAAGAGAAAAAGAATGTTAATGAAGTTGATTTTCAGGGTTAACATTAGGATGGTCATTGGACTTGGACAGTTAATTAAACAGCATTAAAGGCAGAGTATATTGAACATGATAAATATTATAGGAATACATGATTATGATATTATAAGAAGCAAACAATTATCAGTTAAATATACCTTATGCCTACCTCTCTGCATTGAATCCACTTGTCCACTGCATGTCCAGTGTATATAATATAGCAGGCCTCAAAATTTCCACTTGCCCCCTCGCAATTGGCGAGTGAAAATTGTGTGGGGGCGAGTGGAATCTCATCTTATACACGGAAAAATACAGTATATATCTTTCAGACATACATTGAGGATGAAGTCATTTGTACTGAGAGATTGTAGTTACTTAATTTCTTTCACTGATTACAGAAATAATAATATCATGTATTTAATATTTGTAATGTAAATAATATCATAGAGTATAATGTATAACAATATATATTCATTATTAAAAAAACTTATATAGATAGGATATATAGGTTGAATATTGCAGTATAAAAATCAAACTACTTAATTAAACAAATGTTTTGACACTTCATGTAATAATAATAATAATAATACCATTGACATTATTAATTACAATAATTCTGTCAAATAATGATACTATATACTAGGTAATTTTTGCAAACAAATTATTTTTCATATATTGAAAAGATGAGAAAGAAAAAAAAATATGGTGAATAGTTCTTTGTGCTTTGTTAAGCCCGAGACATGACCTCCTCCGTTAATCTTGCAGACTGGTACCATGGTCATTCCTTATCTTGCTGTTGTCTGGTACAACTTGAATCCCCAAAATTTACAACCTAGGAATTTATGCTGTAAGGACCTAAGAATGGCTGTTGTTAGAGTCCTTGTCTTGAAATCATGAACTCAAATTCACCTTATAGAATGATAGAAAAGCAAGAACAAAATGGTTTCCAGTATGCCCATGTTACATTATGTAAAGATGATAGGTTTAGGCCTTACAGTTTAATACTTTTAGCACTGAATAGTTCTGACACAACTTAAAGAACCCAGTACTTGGGCTAAGTAACTGAATTATCAGTCCCTTTTTGTTTGCTGTTGTATTATTTATCTCTGTTTTGCAATATCTTTATATTTTTCTGCATCGTTTTCCTTTTCTTTTTTTAAACAATATTTTAAAATTAATAAAGAAGAACTCCTGGCAAATTGGTGCTACCCCTGTACTGCAAAGGTTATATCCCTGTTATGGTCTGGGGTCTAAAATAAAAAAAGATATGTTCACATGATCTTCTATCCTGTGGTGGTGACCCCTCACTTCTTTTCACCCATCTGCTGCCGCTGTGGTATGTCCCTCTGCATCCTCATGTCCACTGCAAGTCAATGGAATTGTTTTAAATGTGAGGATGTCAGTAAAGCTTAGACCACCGGAGCCCGGGAAGAAGGTGGGGACCAGTCTAACATCCACACAGGATAAAGGATCACGTGAGTATATCTGTTTTACCTAGACCCTAGACCAAAATGAGCACTTAACCCTTGCAATGGGGCTACCCCCACACAGGGCTAATTTGTAATTTTCCTGAAGCTTATCTTTAAATTTATCCTCTAAATAGGAATTTAAGGAATCCTTGTCTGAATGAAGAGCACTACACTATTTTAAAAGCTGTTATATTCCTGTCTGGAGGAACAGCTATAGTTTGTGTGCGGAGATGACCAACCCCAGTGACGATCACTCTCAGTCAGATGGTCTCAGATTGTTGTCCCGCAAGTTCAAAAATCTCTGTGCATGGTGAGGCCGAAAGTGGTATCATCACAGTTGTTGCTTCAAAACAACTGGATTTCGTTGCTTTGCAGGTTCGTCCGAAAACCGAATGCACATGTCTAGTACATGTCTTGTAAGAAGTTAAGAGAAGAACAGCTAGTGGTAGTAATATAAATCAGTGGTCCCCAACCCCCGGTCCGTGGACCGGTACCGGTCCGCGGATCAAATGGTACCGGGCCGCACAGTCTCAGTGCGGTCCTGCAATATGGGGCAGTCAGGGTCCCAGTGTTCGAAAACACCGGGGCCCCGCACTGCCGACGGGCTTCACAGTGAGGGGGCGGGTCCTGTGACTCACCTCCCCTCCCGGCCGCGTCCATAGTAAGTTTCAGCTTCGCAGGCCACCCTTTGATGACCCTTACATGTTCGGGTGAGAACGAAAACAGAGAATCTCCACAGCCTCCGAGGGAAATAGACTCACTAAACCCGGTGCGGATATTGCCGAACACAACGGCAGCGGTTCCTGTCTATTACAGCTGAGCCTGAGAGACAGGAGTGAGTCACTGTCTATTGCAGCTGAGGCACTAAACCAGGAGACAAGGGCGAGCTAATGCCAGTGTGATTACACGCAGCTCCCTCCCCGTGCCGTGTCACCGGACACACCGCTGTGGGAACCCCACCATACTCCACTCTACAGTGCACCCCCCCTCAGCGGGCCATGGTAAAATTATTAAACGTTGACTGGTCCGCGGCGATAAAAAGGTTGGGGAGCACTGATATAAATCACCCATCATTTTAAACTACAAGTCCCCATTAGTACTTTACAAGGAAGACAGGTAAAGAAAATACAGTTCTGAGCAAGCTTACTGATTCAAGGGATCGATCAAGCTAATAAAAGACAGGCAAGAAAGTGAACAAATAGGTAAGTAATGCTTACCCTGCTGGCACCAGGATTGTCCAGTTTAACTCTGCCTTCCACATCTGAAGGTCCATTGTCCTCACACGGGGCACCAAAAAACGTTATGGCTGATGGCCAGACTTTACCTTTTTTCAAGGAACCGTCAGAGGAATTCAAAAAGAGTGTCACTGAGACACATAAGAAAGGTGCCTCAGGGTTACAGCAATGGTGTTGTTATTTACACCGAATTCATGTACAAGGTTCATGAATTTAGCTCAAACCTATGAAACTGGCTGTTGGAACCGATAAAATTGACATGTATGATGCAGCTTTGATGTAAAGATGTTCCTTGATATCCTGAACTGAATCAGCATGTGGCTGTTTGATAGGCAAATGAGGACCATTAAAGGGTTCTCGGGACAGGGACACTGATGAATGAAGATCTGCCGGCCTGTCTTATCTCATGGGACGAGCCTGACCCCCTGCTTGGATTTACTGCCCATACCTGTATCAGCAATAAAGCATACATGCTGGGATGGGGGCGGGGGCATATCATGGAACCTTCTTCCTGTGTGATCATCTGCACAAACCTAGCTCACAAGCAGGAACAATGGTGACCTTTGTGACCTCCTGGACAAGACAAGTCTTTCTGGACTCACAATCAAGAATGTGATTCACATTCCCCCCCACCTCTTGTTCTGGTGACAACTCTGTAATTTTGGATTTCCTATCATTTTCTCGGTGACCATGTTCACCAATATCCATAGTGGGGTAAATTCAGTGTCATGCGGTGAGGTCAATGGCAGGTCAGTTACACTTCTCCCGGGCCGGTCACCAAGCTATGTTTGAAGGAGGAACGGATGAGATAGGGGGGAGCCTTCCTGTCCCTCACTTGCTTCTCACTGATGAGGCATCTAGATGGATGTCGTCAGTGTTTTTTTTTTTTTTTTTTGATTGGTCGACTTTGGCCAATGGCTCTTTGACATTGCTTCAAACCATCCACAAAGCTCAAGCCTCTGACTCCAATTCAGAGGCTGTTGTAGCTCTGGCCTCACTGTATTGGGTTACACACAGCACCAGAGAAGGTAATATAGCTGTCAAAAGCCGTATGAAGCGCTGCCTGTAATTAACACACGGCAGCGCTCTGCCCATGACAGGTTACACAGTGTGGAGGCTTTCCCTGCTGTGTAACCTGTAACAAGCCATTCTGAATGGAGAAAAAGCTGTCAGCTTCAGACTTGAAGCTGACAGCTTTTTCTCCTGCCATGGTAAGTGAGGCTCTGCTTCACCAACCTCCCCAGAACACACGTCCCTGGGTAAATCCTCCCAATAGGGACTTAGACAGCAATACAATCTTGACAGAAGGTCTATCCATTCCCCAATCTATCCAAAGCTAAAAAAAAGAGTTTGTCTCAAGTTTTTCAAGGCCATTGTGCATAGCCAGTATCACAAGTGATTTGGGTTTTGAGTGTTTGACCCCCAGCTACAAGTTAGCATGCTTGCCAAGTGCCACATTTGCTGTGTGTTGATCACATGGGGTCAGCACATGTATCAAAGTATCATTTATCAGAATACTTTTCACTGCCCACCATAGCCAGTCTAGGGGCCTGTTCGCGCCGAGCGCGGTGCGTTCCGGCCCGATTCTGGCCAGAACGCACTGCCTCGGATTGCGGCCGGCTCGCTTTTTTGTGGGGCAGGAGGGGGAGTAGTATCACTTTAAGCATTAAGCTGCAATATACATTTAAATGACTGTATCAGTTTCATTATGTCAACATAATCTGCCTGTTTGACTTTAATTTGGCAATAAAAGTTAATTTTGAAAGAAAAAAAAAAAAGGATGTGATTCACTGAGACCTGCTGGAGAGGAGTGTTCTGAGCACAGAGAAAAATCCATGGCATTCTTTTCTACTTTTAACTCTCTACTATGTCCTCCACCACCACCACTCACTAACTCACTCACTGCCCAGGACATTGCCATTAATTTAAAAAACAAAATAGATACAATTCGGGATCAGATCGCCACTGTCCAATCAACTTCCCCTATTAATGTACCAGACCCACCATCACACTTGTTACTTTCCCCTTTTGACCCTGTCACCACAGAGGAGGTTACAAAGCTTTTCTCTGACACCCACCTCACCACTTGTCCCTTGGACCCAGTTCCCTCACCACTACTTCAGTCACCCACTTACTTTATCCTACACTCTCTTACTCACATGTTCAATCTGTCACTCTCTACTGGCATCTTTCCCTCTGTAGAAATATGATTTTTTTATGTCATATTCCTTTTCGTGTAGCATAGGGTGGAAGAAGTTCAAATGAGAAGATTGCTTCCGTGCTTGCATAAATTCAAAAATGTGTTGAATTGCAAGTTACAAATGATTACAGGATATGGTATACCTTACAGAATGAGTCCATAAGATGCTTGAGGATTACAAAATATAGTATATCTTACAGCAGAAGTCTATGAGATGCTTAAGAAACGTGTCTTTGGTTTGTAAGTAAAATAGTCCTAACAGGTGTTTCTGTGTCTTCTGTGTCCGTGTGGCTGTGTGTGTGTGTGTATGTGTGACTGTGTCTTGTGTGACTTGAAGGAACATCCCCCCGTCATTTTATCCATGCTTTTACTTTAAAATAACCTATGGAATGTTAACCTTAAAAGTAAATCTCATTAGCATAAGGTCGTTCCATACTCTATGTCCTGAGTAATGTGTTTTACTTTCCAATCCCATTTTAAAGGCCAAGTCTTCTTTGAGCATTCCTAACAACTGTTTCAACTATATTTAGGGTCTGCTTGTCGGGCTTACTGATTGATTACCCTTTGTAAACTCAAAATCAGCAGCACAGTCAAAACTGCATCTCCAAACTTGGATAGATTAAAATATAGAAAATCAATCATCATTTAGGTTTGCACACATACTGTCAAGACTAGTCAGGTGACAGTACTTATAACTGGATCGCAGCTGCGGAACAGGTGAGGAATTTGTTTCTGTAGAGGAAGGTCAGTGAGCGGTTCCCTATTACACCAAGTGCGGTAGGGAGACCGTACGCATAATTTCTATTTAGACTATGGGGAATGGCCACTGTGAGTTGTGGTTAACAGCACCCAACTCTATAGCACACAGATGGCAGACTGTATTTATGCGGTACTAGTAGGCAGTTTATCAGAGGTTAATTAAGCAGCAGGATAAGCAGCAATGTGCTACCCTGTTTCCCCGAAAATAAGACCTACCCCGAAAATAAGCCCTACCCCGAAAATAAGACCTAGTACTATTTTTGTGAATTGCTAAAATATAAGACCTACCCCGAAAATAAGCCCTACCCCGAAAATAAGACCTAGTACTATTTTTGTGAATTGCTAAAATATAAGACCTACCCCGAAAATAAGCCCTACCCCGAAAATAAGACCTAGTACTATTTTTGTGAATTGCTAAAATATAAGACCTACCCCGAAAATAAGCCCTACCCCGAAAATAAGACCTAGTACTATTTTTGTGAATTGCTAAAATATAAGACCTACCCCGAAAATAAGCCCTACCCCGAAAATAAGACCTAGTACTATTTTTGTGAATTGCTAAAATATAAGACCTACCCCGAAAATAAGCCCTACCCCGAAAATAAGACCTAGTACTATTTTTGTGAATTGCTAAAATATAAGACCTACCCCGAAAATAAGCCCTACCCCGAAAATAAGACCTACCCCGAAAATTAGACCTAGTGTGTTATTTTGAGCCCAAAAAAATATAAGACAGTGTCTTATTTTCGGGGAAACACGGTAGCAGTAACAAGCAAGGTTGATGTAACCATATACAGTCCTCTCAAGCAGGTATGATAATGAGACAATACTATAACAATCCCCTCATGCAACTCTATGGTAGTAGTAGACAGTATAACTTCAGTGGGACTTAGCAAGTGTAGGTAACACAGAATGAGGTATATCCTGAGCAGTACATGCAGCACAAATGGTTAATTGTGGGTGAATCAGCAGCACAGATAGCATCAGGTATGAGCAAGCACAAATGCATGTAGCAGTGTCAGCGGCACTTGGATCAAAGACCCAGGATACTTGCGGTTTGTAGGCTTGGCAGCGCTTAGCTCACAGCAGGGATACAATAGGGATTCGTCTGCTACTGCTGGGACAGTACTGGGGAACAGGAAGGTCTCAGAGAGGGATGCCTGTAGGTTCTCTGTTCATCACTCGACACTCCACAACGAGAGAACGCCGAGTGACGAACCAGCCGACCTTTTACCCGCGGCGCCGTGCCCCGTGGGCAGAGCCGGCATGACGTCACCGACGAGACGGCACGTCGCTGGAGCGCAGGGACACGCCGGGTAAGTCTGTGACACATACATATTTCAATATCATGGCTTTAACACCCTCCCTTCTAAAACATGCGTTAGTCACCCCAATACCCAAAAAACCCTCAATGGACCCTACCAACCTCAACAATTTCAGACCAATCTCCTTACTCCCATTCATCTCCAAACCCCTAGAACACCTTATCTACAGCCACCTGAGCTGCCACCTCGCTGATAACAACCTTCTCGACCCCTCACAGTCCGGCTTTCTCCCTCTACACTCCACTGAAACAACCCTCCTAAAACTCATTAATTACCTACTAACAGCTAAAAACAATGGCCACTATTCCTTACTCTTGCTATTAGACTTTCCTGCAGCTTTTGACACTGTTGACCACCTGCTCCTCCTCAAAAATCTCCACTTGCTTAGCCTTGGCTCTCGCATGGTTCTCCTCCTACCTATCTAAGCGCTCCTTTAGTGTCACCTACAAATGTAACTCCTCTTCCTCTTTCTGTAGGGGTCCTCCAAGGCTCTGTCCTTGGACCCCTCCTCTTCTCCATCTACACTTCCTCTCTTAGTCAGTTAATAACCTCACATGGCTTCCAATACCATCTCTATGCTGATGACACTCAAATCTATCTTTCTACTCCACAACTCACCCCCTCAGTGTCCTTGCATGTCACTAATCTACTAATCTACTAACTGACATATCAGTCTGGATGGCACAACACATAAAACTCAACCTTTCAAAACTGAGCTCATGGTATTCATCCCCCCCCCGTGCACCTTCCCCAACTTTTCCCTTGAGATTGATAAACACAACTATCCAGCCCTCCCCCCATGCCAATGTGCTAGGTGTCATCCTTGACTCGGACCTCACCTTTCTTCCCCACATCCAATCACTATCCAAATCCTGCCTTCGCAACATCTCCAAAATACGCCCCTTCCTCACCGCTAAATTACTCATCCACTCCCTTGTTATCTCTCGTCTTGACTATTGCAACTCCCTCCTCATTGATCTTCCGTTATCCCCCCTTCAGTCTATCATGAATGCAGCTGCTAGACTCATTCACCTAACCAACCGCTCAGTGTCTACAACCCCCCCCCTGCACTGGTTTCCAATAGTTCAAAGGATAAAATTCAAAATATTAACAATGACTTACAAAGCCATCCACAACTCTGCCCCCGGCTATATCTCAAACCTTGACTCAAAATATCACTCAAACCATCCCCACCGCTCTTCAAAAGACCTTCTGCTTTCCAGCTCCCTTGTCAACTCCTCCCATGCACGCCTCCAGGACTTCACTAGAGTCTCTCCCATCCTCTGGAACTCTTTACCCCAACCTGTCCATCTATCTCCCACTTCGACCGCCTTTAGGCGATCCCTTAAGACTCATCTCTTCAGGGAAGCCTATCCCATCTCAACCTAACCACTCAACCATCACATTCTCAAACAATTCATCCCCACCCAGCTACCTCCTCATGTATCACTTGCCCCTCCCTTTTAAATTGTAAGCCCTCAGGGGCAGGGCTTTCCTTACCATCTTGTCTTGAATTGTATTGTGATTGTAGTGTCTTCCTTATATTGTAAAGCGCGTCGCAAACTGTTGGCTCTATATAAATTCTGTATAATAATAATCATAATAATGATGTGTGAATGAGAGAGAGAATATGGTTGCTAGCTGAAGGATCCTAACCTCAATTTCTATCCCTACTGACCCTCTTCCAAATGCCCTCTCCATTTCCCTTAATTGTAATTAGAATGAATGTATATCCCTATTTGTAATTAAACCCAACACTTATTTAAGATGTAGGTGTAATTTAAGGCACCCCCAAAGCAGAGCACATTCTACACTGGCGCTAGCTTGTAAGACAAACTTTGGGACAGGTGCTGTATATTCACACTGACAAAGTAGGTAGACGTGTCTCATCTCTGTTCAAAGTGTCCATATGTGTCTGAGACAGATCAATTGAATCGCGACTAACACAGCGGTGTGTCTAATTTTAACAGCTTTAGCAACATACAATATGAACGTGCAACAGAGTGGTTACGCCACAAAAATACTTACTTTGCATCTCTTTCTTTTCTTTTTACTGAACAATTAGAGTTTATTGATTAAATATAAGTGAAGAAATCACCAGCACTCCTGAGTTCCAAGAAGAGTTCCACGAATGTCAGACCTTGTTTATTGACATCTCATCGGGTCTCACAATGTATGGGATACATTGTCAGACCTGACTGGATGTCAGTAAACAAGGTTTGACATTCTTGGAACTCAGGAGTGCTGGTGATTTCTTCACTTATTACTGATCTGCCGTCGACACCATCCACAGTCACTACTGCACCCATCATCCATTCTTTGGATCCTTTGCGGTTAAAAGTGCGATGAACTCGGCCTCAAATTTATTGAATATGTCGCAATCATAGCGCCAAAATGAAATACGGTACAAATAAGACCTACTTGAATTTGGTGCAGGGGTCGCAGAGGTGTAGTGGTAGCATGTTTTAGAATTTGGTGCAGTCATCTCTTCTCAGAATTCTGGCGCAAATGCAATATTGAATTTCCCTGCATGTTTTTTCCCTTACCAGATACAGAGGTTTAACACATGTGTAGAACAATTAAACAGAGGACATTGTTCTGAGCTTGTTACAGCACGTGCATTCGATTATAAAGCAAGTGAATTAACATAATGATTGAGTTACATCCCGAAATAGGTAGGCATAGAATATATTATATATGAAATACATAAATAGCCCAGAAACTAGAGAGGTAACCATATGTAACTTGCCTTATACTGAAATTTTACATAAGCTGACACCTGTTTAGTGGTTCTTATCGATGTCTGATAACTTCCAAAAGTGAAATCTTGGTCTGAAATTCGGAGGAAGTTCTAGAAACATTTGTACCATATGTAGTATAAAACAGCGAGGTTTGAATAAACAGGAAGTATAATCTATATGTCAGCAGTTTAGGTTCCGTAAGCTAGATGACTAACAGCAAAATGATCTATCTATCTATCTATCTATCTATCTATCTATCTATCTATCTATCTATCTATCTATATACTGTCTACAGTATATCATAATATGACATTGCGACTGTCCTCTGTGCACATAAATGATAATATCTCTTTGCACTTTGAAGCCTTAACCCTTTTGTTGCCAATTTTGTATGCCATACGTCGTTGGCAGCAGGCCCCTCTAAACAGACTCCCGGCAGCTATAGCTGTGTAAAGCCGATGGTTAGCCAACAAATTTATTTAAACATTTTAAAAAAGCATGCGTCTATGTTAGAATTTTAGACACTTAATATTTTACAAGTGTCTTGAGGTGATTGTATAAGAAACTTGCTGAAACTGCCAGTTAGTTCAAAAATAAGTGTGACTTTATTTAGTTCTATAAAGTCATCAAACAACACTGAAATGTTCAAAAGCATACAAAAATAGGTAGATTGATAATAGTCCAATATCAAATGAATAAAAGAAAAGTATTTGTAAAATGTAGCAAAGTATGTAAAATAGTGATTTTCGTCTTCGTGTGATGATTGTATCTGTATATGTGTCTCTTGTAAGTTCTTTGTAAGAGCGCGTGTGTGTGAGTCTGAGTGTAAGTGTTCTGAGTGTAAGTCTGTAAGTGTGTGAGTCTGAGTGTAAGTTGTTTGCCTGCGTGTAAGTGTGAGTCTCTGAGTGTGAGTGTCCTAAGAATCAGTCTATCTAAACCTCCCCCCTAGTGTAATCTGAACTACGTAATGTGAATAGTATAGTCATTGCAGTGGCGTCACAAGGGGGGTGCAGGGGGTGCGGCCCGCACCAAGATCCCAAGAATACAGCTTACATAGAAGTATCAATTACATATGCAGCCTAATTATACATCCTCTGGAATGGTGACCTAGGACCTTTCTTGACCTTTTTCTGTGACCTATCTCAGTTTCTCAGACTTTAGAGGAGTTGACACATCTGGAGGCAATTAATAACAAAAGCTCTCTGTCACACATTTAACTTGGAATATTTAGGGCCTATTTGAATAAATGAAATATATAACTATCATATTGCACATGATAATTATGATATTAAAGATTTAACAGTCTATGTATGAAAACATCAATTCCACTACACATATTAGGTATCGCTGCATGTGTCATTGTGAGAGCAATTATTCTCAGGCCAATACTTACAGTTAACTCTAAACGGATGGCCTGTACATCGTGCCCTATGGACAATTTGGGGAACCATATTTTTTCGTCATTTTACGGGCGCATGCAATTTTTAATCTTGGCATGTTGGGTATCAATTTACGCGGCATAACCTCATCTTTTACATTTTACAAAAAAATTAGTATTATATTGTGTTTTGGGGCCTTGAAAATTAACTTAGGTGTAATTTTTTACTGAAATATTGGGTTTGTTAAACAGCTGCTCTTATATTATGTTACAAAAATGTGCAACTGCTGCCATTTTATATTACAGGGTCTCTGCTTTCAGGAAATATAAAACTCTTGGGGGTTTCGGTAATTTTCAGGCCTAAAATGTGGATTATAACGTGTTCAAGAAAACAAACAAAAAAGCCTTGGCAGCAAAAGGGTTAATGTTGGAAACCAAATGGAACCTGATTGTCTATATAGTATGTATAATGCTGACCATACACTGTACGAATTTCAAGCCTTTCTTGATGGATTAGTGCAAATTAGTGTGTAGCTCTGTCGGCAGCCTTCCAACTGGCATTCTTCGATCGCCCCAAAATCTTTGATTTCCTGATCAGTGATGGCAGCCAACCGGCTGCCTTTACTGTTCGGGTATTCTGAGAGCAGCACACCCACCACTGTTACCATAAAATGGCCCAGCAGAAGATTCGTCTACTCACGTTGTTCAGTGTGGATGGAGGAATCTGTTATATATACACTGAGTGGCCAGATTATTATGACCACCCCATCAGTACTTCGATGGGCCACGAGATGACTCCACGAGATGACTTCATTGGGCCGCCTCGTGACTCCACGAGATGTTGAAAGGTGATGCGAGGAAACTGACACTGCACTGTTGCCCTTCTGTTGTCTTGTACCAGTCTTGCCACTCTCCGTTCTGCCCTAACATTGACTAGTCGCTGACGGCCACAATTCGCACGTTCAGACCCAGATTTTCGGCTGACAGTCCAGTCTTTAAACACTTTAACAACAGCTGCTCTTGAACATTTAACGGATTCTGCTGTTTTGCTGATACTCGCTCCATGGCTCGCGCCAACAATCATCCCACGTTCAAACGCTGTTAAATCGCGTCGTTTACGCATATCTTCAGAAACAAGTCACTTCTACTGTCGTGGTAAACAACCTGCTTCCCTATTTATAATGGTCTGGCCCTCTAGCAACTTCAGTGTGAAATTATAGCTAATTATAGCTAATTTGCCTACAAACGTCAGGTGGTCATAATAATCTGGCCACTCAGTGTATATATTTTTTGTTCTGCCCCCACTTTGAGCAAATAAAATATAACAGTGTGTGGCCAGCTTAAAGAAGAGTTCCAGGAATTTTTGTCAAGTAACCCTTGCAGTGGGGCTGCTAGTTTGTGTCTAGGTAAAAAAATAAATAAAAAGTTATACTCACCCAAAGCATCGAGCCGGCTTCTTCTTTAGACTGGTCCTTCCAACGTTTCTCCCCCTCCTCTGCAGCAAGTCTAAGGTCACATAAATCATCAATGTCTATACACTGTGTGTAAGAAAAATGGGGGTGATTTCAACTAATCATAATATGAATAACAATAATAATATGAATATTAATAAATAATATCTGTAATATTTATCAACACCCACTTCTTACTGTTCGAGAGGGGTAGGTCAGCTAAGAAACACACACCATAAACTGTAGGTTTAAAAGAATATATTGTGACAGGAATTTAAACATACACAGCTTGATTATTGATTAAAAAAAAAGATTACAGTAATAATAAAAACACCAAATCATATCAAAGCGTACTACACACAGGAACACCTGCACAGCAATAGTAAACCAACACTATTAAATAACACTACTAAACCAGGGAAAACACTAGCCCAACACCTCAACAACACAAGCAGTATATTGTAAACTGGTTGGCATAACTTGTCAAATGAATGTACAGCTACAGGCAGTCCCCTGGTTACGGACGTCCGACTTACGGACAATCCGTACTTACGAACCGGGGTCCACAGTTCTCCTAAATGTACCGGCAGCCGGAACTATGCAAATCTGCATGGAAGGACCTGATAGAGAACTTTCTCCTTCAGGCCCCTCCTTTGCTGATTGACAGCAGGCAGTGGGCAGATATATGAAATAAAAAATAGAAAAAAATACTTTTTTTGGAGTGTCATTTTAAATAAAAAATTTTTTTTATTATATTATAATCTTCTGAACAACAGGAACATACAGCAAAACAAACGTGACCCTTCCCTATTCTATACAAAATGCAAAAAAATTTTTTGGGCTGGAGTTACACCTAAAAAAATTACCTGTCCTGACTTACATACAAATTTAACTTAAGTACAAACCTATAGTCCCTATCTTGTATGTAACCCGGGGACTGCCTGTATTACCCATCCTGTGAGATTTATACAGGTTTTGGACTGTGGTTCCCAAAATGGCTTCCTCTCAGATGGCCTCCTCTCAGCTGGGCCTCTCTCCCATAATGGCTTCCTCCTCTCAGGGTCTCTGTCTCAAAGTGTTTTTTTTTCCTCCCAGGGCCTCAGCCTCTTTATTCTAACTAAACCTATTCGCTATCATTAGAAACCCCTGATTGGTCCACAAAACCTAATCAGAGCTGTCTCACGACAGTGATTGGATGACAGCTTAAAATGCCTTTGATCTAATAACCCTTAGGTTACCCATCACCTGGCTGGCTCCTTTTTGTCTGTGAAGAGTATATATATATATATGCATGTTATCTTGTGTTCATTTCCTAGACAATGGATACTCCCAAATTACCACTCGGTGTAAAACCACTTGTACATTTTAACATATCAAGGTGCCCATTGATCTCAAAGAGAACAAAATGGTTGAGATCTGCAGGGCATATTAGCACGCTAAAAACCCCGAATTCCTTTTATTTACAAGCCCAATTACAATTCGATTCATGTCTGTGGCAGCCATATATCCTTTTGTTATGTTACACCTTTTTAGGAATCCTCCACCATATACACATATTAATTCATTAAATGAATATATAAATTGATTTCATTTTAATATGAGCCTTGGGATTTCTTACATGTGTATAGACGTGAGGACGCTGAGGAAGATTCCAATGCTGCAGCAGAGGAGACAGGCTGGAGAGACCTCTGTGACAGCTGGCCAGTTTGGAGATTCGGGTGAGTATATCTTCGTTATTTTTCTCCCTAGATACAAATGAACACTTTACCCATGCAGTCCAGGGGTAGCCCCACTGCAAGAGCTAATAAAACATTTTCCTGGTGTTTTTGGAGGATGGAGGATATATGTCTTTTATGAGCCCATAGCCTTTAATTCCATCACAACAGTGGCGTAACAACCGGGGGTGCAGCAGGGGCGCGGGCACCGGGCGAAAAGTGAAGGGGGGGCGCCAGCCGAAAATGGCACTTTCGGCTAAATGCCGAAAGTGAAATTTTCCTAGTACAGTTCCAGTGGTAGTTTATATAATGGGGGGGGGGCGAAAAAAAATAAATTCTGCCCCGGGCGCCCAGAACTCTGGTTACGCCACTGCATCACAACATACATACATACAAGACAAAATAGTCTTGGTAATACAAAATGGGGGTTACATATAAAATATAGGTTAGCCAACAAACATGGTGCACTTCAGCATGGGCAAAAGCTTAGCTCCTCTTCAGTCATTAGGACAATTAGGCTCCAATGAAATAACACAAACAAGATTTTTTTGCATTCCAGCTCCTGCAGAACTACAAGTCCCATGAAGCATTGCAAAACTGACAGCTACAGGCATGACATGACCAGAGGCAGAGGCGTGTTTGAATTTGTAATTTTGTAGCTAAAGCACTGCTGGAGCCAGAGTTGCCAACCCCTGGTTTAGCCCAATGTTATGCAGCTAAATCTAAACAATTCTAAACCCATAAACACCTAAACACAGAAACTAAGTGATTTGGGAAGCACATTAAAGGGAATTTATCAAAACTGGAGCAGACAGAAATGGGAGCAGTTGCCCATGGCAACCAATCAGCATCTCTCTTCAGTTTGCTCAGTTGGGATTTGAAAATGAGAGAGAGAAGTTGATTGGTTGCAATTCAAATCTGCTCCAGATGTTGTCTGCACCAGTTTTGAGAAATTCCCCCCCATTGTTTATACTGGAACCCCTCACTACTCTATCCAAGACTACAATAAAAGTTTTGTCTATACATTTAAAGGAGAACTATGGGGTTAAGGCTTTTCCCCATAGTTCTGCTTAGGGTAACGGGAGGACACAAACTAGCTCCTGCTCGCTGTATACTGAGACGCCGCAGCTGAAGCGGATCCAGACAATTGTGCCGGGATCCGCCCAGCTGCGTGACTGACAGCTGGCTCTGCCTATCTAGAGGCAGAGCCAGCTGTACCCGCCCCCTCCCCCGTCCGTTCCGCCAGTCAGCGCTGGAGGATCGGAACGGGGAGGGGGGAATCCAGCCACTCCCCTTTCACGGCAGAGAGCCGTGACAGGATCGAGAGGTGAGCGAACGCCGGTATGTGTTCGCTCACCTCCCGATCTACTGAGCCGACCTGTGACAGTCTCATTGTCACAGGTCGGCTAGAACTATGAGGTGAGTGAAAAGCACTCACCTCATAGTTCTCCTTTAATTCACTAACTGGTAAAGATGGAGCATGTGTGCAAATCCATCAAAACGACAAAATAATGCTGCTTCAGTAGACTGCACTGCATTCACGATCTATGTAGCGTGTTTGATGGCAGAATACAACCTTAACCGAGAAACCCGTTTGCCCTCTCTACCATTAACAATCATGGCGTCTTCCGAGTCAGCCCCAACAGGACACCATAGCAACCACGCACGCGACGGATATCAAAAACGCTAGCCGCGAGGGACCACGCCTTCGACTTATCTGGTTGGCTGAGTGGTGCAAGGCGCCGCCTCGCTCCTTTCAAGGTTTTGTACTGTAATTGTATGTGGGCAGTACGGCTGATGGCGGCTCGGAGACTGGACGTTAGTTTGGGATCGTTGTATGGAAGTGTAGGCTGCCGAGACACGTGTGAGTACAGCCGAGGGATCGGCGGGAATTCTCTCCGGGATTTAGAACGTTCTCTGGATACTTTCTATCGCTTTCTCTTTGTTCTACAGCTCTATGTAAGAAACGTCCTGCGCTGTGTTATCGGGGTGTCATCATCGGGGTGCAGTGATTTGTCCCCTATGGTTCGCACGAATACCATACATAGAGAATACATGTATAATATAGCTTCTGCCCCAAATCCAGCGTCCTTCCATCATATAGGTAGCTTGCATTATACGTGCGATGGATACTGTAGTATTCGGATTTATGACCATTCATTGATTTTTATTAACTTGCTTTTGTGCAACGGTCATTAAAAAAAAACAAAATTTTAGCTTTTCTAATAAAATATCTGCAATTTGTAATATCCCTGGGAGATGGTCCCTAATGTTCCTGAGCTCCGAGGTGCAGGCACAATCAAATGCATCTCGAGTCACATACACATGACTGAGCTCTAACACTTTAAATACTGCAACTATTGGATTACCACTTGGATAAAGGAAAGAGAAAAAAAATTCTGTAACTATGCAGCAATTTCTTACTTTGGTCAGTAGAGGGCACCTGTTGACAATAATGAATGTTCAGTTGTTTACATACGGGGACTGTGTACATAAAGGAAGAACCTCTTACTGTGACATCTTGACATTAGGTCATCAGGGCCATTTTTTTTTTTTTTTTTTTACAGCTGAATCGCTTA
>NW_017306306.1:434998-458513 GCF_000935625.1 Nanorana parkeri
TTTTTTTTTTTTTGACAGCTGAATCGCTTACATTTTAAACGGCCTCCTAATTTGACATATCCAGATTGTACATTGGCACCCATTATCATGTATTTTTTTTACCCTTTTTTTTTTTCCTCTTGCACTTTATTGCAGGCATTTCTGGGGGAGCAGGCGTTAGGGTATTTTGGTACGTTGAGCCTTCCCAAGGGCACAGGCTGACGACCGTCTGTTCCCTCTAACCTCATATTAAACTAGAGAATTCCTTAAGAGATCTGTGTACTATGTAATCTTCGGCCTTTAGAGATCATCTTGTATTCTTGCTATTTCTAGTCTGTTTGCTTAATAGAAAAGTAACATGGGGAATATTTGCTGTTTTTGTGTTTTTTTGTTTTTGTTTTTTTTTTTTCTTCCTCTGTTCCCGTGAGGGACACTTTGTTATATATATTTTTTTCCTTCTAGCACCTGGTGCTGCGGTTTCTATTATCCTTTTTATGTTTTATCATAATTTCCACTATTTGATTTAGGTGAGTTTTTATGAGTCTTTTTTTAGAAGTATTGCTGCAAACCACCAGTTCTGGATGCTCATTTGGCCCAGGAACATAAAGGAATGTAATAATGTATTTTATTATCGATTAGTGATGAGAGCAAGAACTAGGAGTAGCTACTATTTTAAGAGTTCCTCTGCGCTCCATGCTGGCAATGTTGAGGGTGTTTTTTGGTTCCTTTAGGCTCATCTCACTTACTACTTTCAATGAAAATGGGTAACTTCTACAATGAATATAAGCAGGGAGGAAGGTTTTTAAATTAAATTATCACAAAGCAATGTCTGGTGGCGAGTCGTCTATAATAACTCGAACACTATTTCCCCAAACAAGGAGATCCCACTACCACTTCAAATGTACCACAATCTGAGTAAAAAATGCATCTTCATTAGCTAATTATAAATATCTAGATATAAACACTTATCACATATATATCAAGTACAAAGGATATATAACAAACATGACAAAGACTGCACTCGGCTAGAGTGTGTAATTCAAGTAGAAACAGGTGATCAGTGCACCCCTTGAATGAACAGATTTTATGAAAAAATTACCCCAAACAGAAATGTCTCCAAAAAACGGATGAATGAGAGAGCTTGTACTCTAAACAAAAGGTGACTCAACCGCACAATGTGCGTGAAGAGAAACTTCAAAGATGGAAATCAATCCTGGTCAAAGGAATATATAAATGCGGCACTCGCAATATTGCTGCTGGATCGACAATCTGGAGTTATCCACTATTGCACATCCATGAGCATAGAAAGCAATGCGATATAAAACAACTTGAGTATCTTGCCAGGAACATTTCCAATGATGTGGATATCCTTATATGGAATGCATTGTTTCACGAAAAGGATTTCATGTGGGCTCCAATCAGCAAATGCAAACCGCAAACAGAATATCTGCACTTGTGTGGGTTTTGTATTAGCGGGCATCCGTGGTGAGTGCCATTTGAAGAGCATTAGTTGGTTTCATTCGAGATGTAGAAGGTTCAAGTGTGTCCGTGGTGAGTGCCATTTGAAGAGCATTAGTTGGTTTCAATCGAGATGTAGAAGGTTCAAGTGCCAATCAAATGGCTAAAAAGAGGTACTCAAATGGATTTCTTTGTCTATGAATATAGACTGTCATTTAAAAAATGGGGGTGTCCATAGCAGGGGCAGTCCACAAAAACAGCACCCCAGTCCCTTGATGAGTTTCTCCCCCCACCGGGGCTTCGTCAGAAGAGCGTGTTTTTTTTACGCCTTTTTAACGAAGCCCCGGTGGGGGAGAAACGCGTCAAGGGACTGGCGTGCTGTTTTTGTGGACTGCCTCGGCTATGGGCACCCCCTATTTGAAATGACAGTCTATATTCATAGACAAAGAAATCCATTTGAGTACCTCTTTTTAGCCATTTGATTGGCACTTGAACCTTCTACATCTCGATTGAAACCAACTAATGCTCTTCAATGGCACTCACCACGGACGCACTAGAACCTACTACATCTCGATTGAAACCAACTAATGCTCTTTAATGGCACTCACCACGGACACACTTGAACCTTCTACATCTCGATTGAAATTATAAGTGATTGCGATCTGCACTGCATGATATGGTGCACTCTTTAAGCAGGTTCATGACCAAAGTTAATAATTTCCTCTGATTTGTGCTCAATTACTGGCTTTAGAACCTTTTGATCTTTCAAGGACAATGTAAGTAAATAAAGAGGAGCTAATGTGGAATGTATAGAAAGCAAGCAACATATCTTGGGAGTAAATAAAAAGTTAGTGCAGTTTCGGGCTGGTCAGCCATCTCGTTCTCTTTTAGCATAAAATAATCTGTTTTGATTGGTTAGGAAACAAAGATCGGACTTGGGGAGATTAAACATCCCGAGCGAATTAAATGTAACCACAGATTAATTGTATACAAGTGCATACAGTATTTCCACTTTTGCAGTGGAATTTGTTAAAAAAAGAAAATCCACTATGACTGTGTTCCCATTCACACAGCATACTTACATTTTTATATATATATATATTTTTTATTTTTTTATTGGGACCATCCTTTGGACAGACTTCAAGCTTTTCTGAACAGTTTCAAAGTCAGCCTGTCCCCAAGATAAAGTGGGAGCAGAGTGAGTTTCCCCTCATTAACATACAATGCAAGGAGGCAAGCTTCTTTCTATAACCTTTTGTTGGGATAGTGTTCACATTTACCTTTCAACAGATGCGATCTGCCAGCAAAGTACAGGCAGGGTCGAATTTGGTAAACATTAACTCCCCGGCCCTCTCCTTGAATTTTCAGAGAATAGAAAGACTATAGTTTTGGAGTTTTCATTAAAAACAAGAGAAATAGGTAACAATTTTTAATCAATTTTAACCAATTTGACTTAAAGGGGAGATACTTTAAGGGGGAATCGCAGTAATGTTGCTTCATTCTTGCGTCTATTGTAAGCGGTGTGCAGAAAAGGCCGGCAAACTGTAGGAGCAAGGTGGTGAAAGCTCATCAAGCTATCTATGGAGGCATATGTTGGCTCTTAGACTGAACTTACTGGCTTCTGAGTTTTGCCCATCACACCTACATTTTTCACTACAGGCCTTTGCGTGTATGGCCAGCGTTGATAACGCACTGTGCAGAATCTAGTATTCTTGCTATCTTTGTAAATGGGCAAAGTTCGAAGCTGATAGTGGTGTGTGGCTTTTTTTTTTCTTGGCAGGAGCACTGTCTACATAGTTTATGCATTCGGATGCTTGTATAATGTGTTTCTCCCTTTTTGCTTTTTGAATATCTTGGATCTGCAGTGCTTTTGGCAGTAACAGCTGACCATACAAGGCTGTCGGGACTAGCACCAAGCTTTGACCTTTTAAGTAATAAGACAAATGTATGCATAACCAGCAAATGTGTGGAAAAGTACTGCCGATTTGTCATCTTGCTGGCTTATGGCTTGCCTGAAAGACCTGCCATAGGAAACCTCATTTAAAAGGAAACATCAAACCTTGGTATAGGAGCAGAATGTAGGTAAAGACATTTCATGGAAGTCACTTCTGTGCCAGAACTCCCTCTGAAAAGTGCCACCTGGGGTGTCAGGACTTCCCCAGGACCTCTAGAGGTGTGGTAGTTGCACTGCTTATGCCCTGGAGTGCAATTTGCAGAAGGTCCGGAAACTAGTAGCCAACCAGGCACGGTACTACGTCAAGTGGGAGAAACTGTTGGACAGTCATGGTAGGCAGCAGACAGAAATGTGGTTGGAAAGACAAGGTGACGAGACGGGTAACAGACAGAAGTGTAATCCAAAGTACAGGCTAAGGTCAGATGCCTGGAAGCAAATGCAGAAGTTGGGCCCACACAGAAAAACCAAACCTTTTTGAAGACGTGCAGGCTACAGAGCAGTAGTGTTGCAGTGCCAGATATTGTCCATTAATGGCGAAGGAGAACCATTTCAGCAACTCAAAATCCATATGTGATCTTCAGATCAAGTGCCCATGTGGTGGAATCCTTACAACTGACAAAGAAAAATGGAATGGAGTAGTTGCTTCTGATATTGGGTGTACATTTCCCTTTTGAGGGAGTCCATAATAATACAGAAAGGATTTGGTCTTTTGTGTTTCATGTTGAAACGTTCCCTAAGAGGATGGATTGGACAGGCGGACTCTGTTAAACTGCGTTCACGTGACACATCAGCCTACAGTCTTCTCCACTTGTTTACTTCCTGCTTGGGTCCTTTTGAGTGTCAATGTCATCGCCTGCATGACGTGGATACTTGCTATTGGATGTCCATCGGCCTTCTCGGGATCCAGAAGAGGACTGTTATGTTGAGCCTTGAATGAAGGACATCCACTCCGATTGATTCTTATCTGTTTATGGTTTACTTGGAGTTTTACGATACCGGATCACACAGCAGGACATAAGCAGTGTGACCATGTTTTTAATAAACCAGAGGGGTTTACACGGTTAGTCAGGTTGAAAAAAGACGCATGTCCATTGAGTTTAACATATATACATAGACATGATCTTCAGCGTTAAGCCATTTCTATGGCACATAGCCAAGGGGATTAGGAAACTCCTAAATATCCAGAAGAATTATTCCTTGACTTGTAAAATGGCATTTGACAGATTAACAATAGTGTCCTTGCAGATAGTCAAAATGCGGTTATGGTTATATAAAAATAGAGTAAATCAAGTAATAGTCTAAATAAAATGTTGAATAAACAAGGTTCAAGGACAAGGGTGTTGCATCCTTTCCCATAAACGTCATGACAGAAGAATTCATGAACAAAACAAGCAGAATTCCAAAGCATAATTTACAATCTCCATCTGATTTCATTTTGTATGCAGCCCCATCTTATCAGGGCCGATATCAGCAGAGGGGTGTGGAGGGGACCAGTGTTCTTGGGTATCATGGCACCAATGGGCTCTGTTACATTTGTAACCCATGCCTGCTTTGTTTGGTGGTATTATTTATAATTAAGAAATGGCGATCTTTGCAGATTTTAGCCTTTTAAGATGGCCATACACTGCTTGAATTTCAACCAAGTCCTGTTAGGAACCTTGCGGGGCTGAACAACTTGGTGTATATTGAGCTTTCGGAAGGACATCTGAGCTTTAGAGAATTTTCTCTGGGCAGTAGCTCATGTGCTGTGCTTATATTCACAATCTCCAGCTGGAAGCCATTACTCAGCCAGAGGCTCAAGGAAAGGGGAAATTCCTGAGAAAACATGTTTCATGTCAAATTGTTCTCTTCAATCATGTCACCATGACCTTGTACAAATGCCAGTTGTGAGAAAGCATCAATGAGCAGTTAGGGGGAACTTTTTATTGAAATTACAAGTTGGTCTCTGGACTTCTCCTTCTGCTCTATACATTATTTTGTATCTTATCACCTGTACCTAAAACTTCTATTAGGTAGTTATCTCTGCATTGGCTAGAGGAAGAATAAACATATATATTTTTGCCTAATTTTTAAAAGGGTGACTTTATTTTTTTTGGGTGGGGGGGGGGGGAGAAGGCACAGTGAACACCTGTTTATCGTGTATTTTATGGACCTGCATTGTACAGTTACCAGAAAATTACAACCACTCAGGTGTCAGTCATCAAGATATTTTGGCTTTTTTGAAATGATGAGTCTCCTTTTTATATACATTGAAGTGCTAACTGCATATGTGTAAAACAAGGCATGTAAAACCAACTATGTGTATCAAAACCAGTTTATACCATACCCAGAACATGGCAAGATCTAGATCAGGACTAACATATACACCAGGCCTTGGACTAGACAGTTTGTTCCAGTCATGCAAACAGTCGGCCTTGATAAAAGTCATTTATCTTTAGACCGTTACAATGTAAGTACAAAAGAAGGAGGGTCTGATCAGTCTCTCCTCATATGAAATATAAAATTAACTCATTATAAGATCCAAAATGGAACCTAGAGAATACACATTTCTAAAATGTATGTATTCTATATCAAACAAGACCAATTTTATCTTCTCTGGAAAAAGAATAATTAACCGTTCACATTGCTAAGCTAAAGCCAACTGCCATGCTTTATAGTTTAGATCTCCCTTTTTGTCACCGAGGGCAGATAATGGTTTGCATAAACAGTGTAGAGACTTTTATTCGCCCTCCAGTCACTCATGAGAAAGATGTGATTGTTTTCTTTTGACCAATCATGGATTGCTCATGTGAGTGAAATGGGGGACATTAGAATAAAAGGCAAAAACCATCAAGTTATGACTTCATGATGGAACTTTGACCAAAGGGGACGACTTCACTGAGCAACTACTGTGACCAGAGGAACACTAAGCCGCACTTCGAGAGAGATTGCAATCGGAACCCATTTTCCTGAGAATGCTTGATAGCCACAAAGTATTTGTTTTGATACAGAATTTGTAGACGTGCCACAACCGAAGTTAAGTGACCTTTTTAGTGTATCCTCTCATAGAAGCCATTGCATGTGCTTAGAGAAGGGGGATCATGTATGTAGCAAGCCAGCATGTTTTTCTGTTTTTTTTCCTGTAACAAAGTAGTTTTTGTAAAAGCATGTTAAACAGAAAATAGTACAGGGTCAGTCTTCCTGGTCTTACTACAAGAATTGGACAAACAGATGGCTGTAGAAGCTTGCCTAGCGTAACCAATGGGGGAGTGATTTTTATTAGCAGATGTTCCTTGAGTACTTAAGCATATTTCAAAGGTTCCTCCACATGTAAAAGGTTTAGCGGCTGATGTAGAATGTCATTTTTTTGTTTTGAATTGTTTCCAATATTGGAAGATCCAGAGCTTCTGAGCTTTTTTTGAATGGGTGTGCTTTGCAAAGTCTTATAGTGGAAATAAATGATTGCACCCACCAAACAGTGATCGTTCTCTAGCTATTAATGAACCTGAAAGGCATAAAGCTTACCTAGATATTTTGTATTTTATATCCCTAAAAGCTCCACCTGTAAATGGAGTACTCTTCCTCACTGTGAGTGGTAGGTGAGGTCGCAGGGAGGTTGTTTACAGGAGCAGGACAAAGCAACTCCATGGATCAAGTGGTGTCGCTGAAATTGGCAGGCTCTGAAGAAAAAAGAATGAAGAAAAATGGGTACATGCTGGAGATGGAAACTGTGTGCGACGAGCAGACAAAATTCCACATGATATGATTTAATTTGTCAAACGTTTAATGCCACTTTGAAGTGTATTTCTACTTTGGCAGGCAAATTGGGATAACACCTATTTTATATTTGGTACATGGTCACATTGCATACACTTAAAGGAGAACTGAGGGCTGACTCGGAAGACGCCATGATTGTTAATGGTAGAGAGGGCAAACGGGTTTCTCGGTTAAGGTTGTATTCTGCCATCAAACACGCTACATAGATCGTGAATGCAGTGCAGTCTACTGAAGCAGCATTATTTTGTCGTTTTGATGGATTTGCACACATGCTCCATCTTTACCAGTTAGTGAATTAAAGGAGAACTATGAGATGAGTGATTTCCATTCACCTCATAGTTCTAGCCGACCTGTTACAATGAGACTGTCACAGGTCGGCTCAGTAGATCGGGAGGTGAGCGAACACATACCAGGTTCGCTCACCTCTCGATCCTGTCACGGCTCTCTGCCGTGACGGGGAGGGGCTGGATTCCCCTCTCCCCGCTCCGATCTGACTGGCGTAACGGACGGGGGAGGGGGCGGGTACAGCTGGCTCTGCCTCTAGATAGGCAGAGCCAGCTGTCACTCGCGCAGCTGGGCGGATCCCGTTATCTACGTCGGGATCCGCTCCGGCGTCTCAGTATACCGCGAGCTGTAGCTCGCGGTATACTGAGCTTAGGGTAACGGGAGGACGCTAGTTTGTGTCCTCCCGTTACCCTAAGGAGAACTATGGGGAAAAACACTGACCCCCATAGTTCTCCTTTAAAACAATATATAAAAAATGCTTCTTGTAGTTTAACTTGCTCTTACTTGGATTAGGGTTTCAAAAAAATATTTTTCGGTATGTCTTTTGAACATGAACACATGACAATCCACAGAGGGGTTTTGTCAAATTTTATTGCAAAAGTGAATGCAAACTGTTAAGACATACAAAGCTGGCAAACCACAACACAACTGTTTTCTGCAGTTCATTAGGCCCAATGAGTATTTATACCTAGCAAAGACCATGAGGCCTGTTTACAGGACCACCGGTTACACCCTAATATACACCAGAGTTCACCATTTGTCTCGCATTCCTAAAGGGATTGAAGCTGTTTTAAAGGCAGGGGGGTGGACCCACTCTCTTAGGTTCTTGAATATTAATAGGTCTTTGTACACCACCGGTGATTTGATTTCAATTGATTTAGATAGTATTGTCTCCCTTGTAAGTAAATCTCTGACAACATTTGGAAATCTAATCATGTGTGTTTGGAGTTTCCCATGTTTTATAACTAAGTAGATTTTTAAACCACTTGGTTTTAAGACCTTTGATTGCTGAGGTCGGGTCAGGCAGCTGTTCCCCCACCTGCTGTCTTTTTACATGTTTGGTCTATATCTATGTAAAGATCATTGTTCATGGTTATCTTGGTGGTAGACAAGGCTGGGAACACATGTTTGTGTTGACTGATACTGAAGACCTTGCATTTCTTGGTATCACTGAAGGCTTTGCGCTTGTGGTTTTTTACTGCTATAAAATGTGCTCTGTAGCTGCGAGCTGGTCGTTTTCTGATCCTCTGCCTGGCCAAATGGGGGAATATTGCTGCTGGCTCAAGTGGTCGTTTTCCCATTCCGGTGGAGAAAGTCTGAGAGAGAGCTGATATGCATGTGTGTTCTTCATCACGTTGTCTTACTTTACCAAATCACCATGACAGCCTGGTAACTTGTACTCCGGCTAACTTGTACTCCGGCTAACTTGTACTCCGGCTAACTTGTACTCCGGCTAACTTGTACTCCGGCTAACTTGTACCTTTTTCAATGGGAAAGAAGTGCAATCATTCCAATCTGTATTTATATCAATAGATTTACTACATTCAATGTGTTTTCATGCATGCAGTGCAAGTATCTGAGTTTGGTTTTACATACACTCACACTCACTCACGTATATGCACACTCGCGTACTCACACCCGTACTCACTCACGTACACACACTCGCACTCACGTACTCACACTCGCGTATACACGCTCGCACTCGCGTATACACGCTCACACCCTCTCACTCGCGCATACACGCTCACACCCTCGCACTCGCGTATACACGCTCACAACCTCGCACTCGCGTATACACGCTCACACCCTCGCACTCGCATACTCACACCCATACTCACTCACGTACTCACACTCGCGTATACACGCTCGCGCTCGCGTATACACGCTCGCACTCGCGTATACACGCTCGCACCCTCGTATACACGCTCGCACTCGCGTATACACGCTCGCACTCGAGTATACACGCTCGCACTCGCGTATACACGCTCACACCCTCGCACTCGCGTATACACGCTCACACTCGCGTATACACGCTCACACCCTCACACTCGCGTATACACGCTCACACCCTCTCACACTCGCGTATACACGCTCACACCCTCTCACACTCGCGTATACACACTCACACCCTCACACTCGCGTATACACGCTCACACCCTCACACTCGCGTATACACGCTCACACTCGCGTATACACGCTCACACTCGCGTATACACGCTCACACTCGCGTATACACGCTCACACTCGCGTATACACGCTCACACTCGCGTATACACGCTCACACTCGCGTATACACGCTCACACTCGCGTATACACGCTCACACTCGCGTATACACGCTCACACTCGCGTATACACGCTCACACTCTCCTATATCTAGGAAGCCCACCTTTTTATTTGTATAAAACTTCTGTTCTTTAAAATTTTAAGTTCCTTGTTTTCTATTTGGTCCCTGCATCACTCTGTCTCCCACCCCCTGAATGGGTGTCTCCCATCAGCTAAGTGGCTGCTGTGGAGACACCCATGTGTGCGTCCATGAACACGCACAACCATGCGGCTGGCCAAGCCCCTCCTCCCCACCCAACAGTTTGTTTGGCAAAACCTCCAGTATCCTCTGTGACGATAAAGAGGTCTGAGTCTTAATATAAAAAAATAAAAAAGAATAGAATTCTCTTGTGCCCCAGTCAGGTCTTCATTTAGAATTTGACAGGTCCCTCCACATTCCACAGAATAGATGCTAGATGGCTGTGATCTTTTATTGTCCCAGTCTGAGTGAAATTCCAAAATATCTCTCTAAGCCTTTTATGGCTGTCGTTAATTAAAGACATGGCACCAAGCATTCATAAATTTTACTAGTGGACAATTTATATCAACAAGCAGGTCTGGAGAGGTGGTGACCCCGCATTCTCTCAAGTCATAAAACCTGAGGTTGAAAATCAAGCTATATTTATTAATTTGGAATCGGGCGGGGATAGGGTAAATCCTCCGCCCCTGCCCTGCCCTAGGGGCCGGCTCCGGGACACACTCCAAAAGGGCCTTATAAAATATTCTGTGTTGGCAACTAGAGTGGCTCTTGGGTCAAACATCATCGAGGAACTAGAAGACTTAACATCACAAGTGTTCCCCGTTAATGTTTGGACATTATCTGCTGGAAGCCTGCTTGAAGAAGAGCCCTGCAGACTTCCCTTTGCTTCTTGAACTCTGTCAGAACTCCTAATTCCAGGACTTTTGAGTATTTCTTCTTTTTATTCCCTTTTCTTTTGCTGTTGTGTATATATTGTCTCTTTTTATTCTTTTTCTGTATATTTTCTGCACCGTTTCTTTTAAAGGACGATCTTAAAAATCGTTAAGCTTATCTCTACGCTCTAAATACGAATGTAAAGTATCCTTGCTCTTTGAAGAGCGCTACTGTATAGTGAATGCTGTCATATTCCTGTCCGAGAGGACAGCAGCATCACAGGCATTGTTTGTGTTTTAAATTGTCGCAGCATTTGCTGGGCACGGTTTGTGTTCCGAAAAACACATGGTGGCAGTGAAAATTTTGGTGGGTAATGGGTTAACTGCGGAGTTAACCAACGCTGTTGACGATCGCTCTGTCTGCTGGCCTGAGATTGTGTCCTGCGAGCTGGGAAATCTCTGCGCAGGGTGAGGCTGAGAGTGGTATCGCCATGTCCTTGTGACGCTCACGCTCGGTTCAGACTTGTGTATAGTCACGTTGGATTGACGTACAGTGGGTTCGGGCCGGGTGTACGTCACATCCTCCATCCTCCATCCTGCAACCAGGAAGTTCACGGACCGGCGGTAGTGACACAGGTAAGTGGGGTGGTGGGAAGGGGGATGAGGGAGAGCAAAAGGTACTGGGCAGTTATTACCCTAATGCAAAGAATGCATTAAGGTAAACGATTTTAACCCCTTCGTGACTGACGACGTACAGTGTACGTCGCCAGCATCCGGGCTGTTTAAACTTGTAAAGCCGACTGTCGGCTTTACAACAGAAGCGATTGTGGCGACTTACCTGTGCGGCTTACACATCCTTTGCAGAAGACGTGTATCCAAACCTCTGTCATTGTCCTTAGTGGTGAGACAAGTTGTTTTACATGCTGGTTTGTGAGTGTGCCATGATGCCTTTCCACTGTTACCTGTCGCCAGATCGCTTCTGTGTTCCGTAGAAGGGGCCCCCCCCCCGCCGGACACCGTCGCCAGAGTACCTGTCACCACCATCTGCTATCACATGGGGGGGGCTTGTAAGCCCCCCTATGTGATGGCAGTCAAGTTAAAAAAAAAAAAAAAAATTTAAATTAAATAAATCTAATAAAAAAAATGTAAAAGTCCCCCGCCCCCCATGAGCATGCGCGTCGCCACGTGTCGGGTGCGCCTACGTATGAAAACGACGAACGCGCTACACATGTTGGTATCGCCGCGCACGCCGGATTGAGAGCAATAATTCTAGGGCCAGTATTTTGTGGTATCTCTAAATGACCTGTGGGGGCTTTTAAAGCATCTTCTATGGACTTTTTGGGGTACTGCAGTTTTTCGCCGTTTCACGGACGCACGCAATTTGTAACCTGGGCATGTTGGGTATCGTTTTACTCGTTGTAACCATCTTTTATATTTCATTAAAAAAATTGGTATTTTGTTCTGTTTTGGTGCATTTAATTAAATTTTTCACTAAATGTTGGGGTTTAAGGAGTTGCGCTAATATTGCGCAACATAAAAATTTGCAACTACCACCATTTTATTCTATAGGGTCTTGGCATTCAGAAAATATATCATGTTTGGGGGTTGTAAGTCATTTTCAGGCCTGAAATGTGGAATATAACATGGGTGCAAAACATGAAAAAAAGGCCTCGGTCATGAAGGGGTTAATACTACTTTTAAGTGCTTGGAACCCTCAAAGACTTGCATTTCCTCCATATTCATTTCTCACAGCTTTGTCCTGTACAGAGGTTTCCTTTTTTGGCTTTAAAGAGATCCTGTCGCCATGGCATTAATTTCTGCAAAAATGTGCCCATAATACTTTATGTGCATTGACCATATTAACCTGTAAAAGCCACCATTTTGTATACATCAAAAGCCCTGAGACTGCTGCTGAGTGACTCCCCCTTGAATGTGATGTTGGTGGACTGTCAGTCAATTGACACTATAGTATCCCCCCTATAGTATAGAGGGTTATGATGTGCAAGGAGGGAGGGTGCTGTCCTAGTAAAGTATTTTTAGTAGTAACATTTTTGAGCAAGTTCTTGGGCATATTGCAAGAGAATAAAAATGTAATGGAAAGGAAAAATACTGCAAGTAAGCAATTAAAATACCCAATTTTTCTGTGCAACTTTTTAAAATTGGTAACAGTGTCTCTTTAACAATACGTGGTAATGAGGGGGACCCACCACTGCAAAATCCAATCTTTGTCTTGACATGGCGGCTTTGTGTGGTAAATGTTTGAAGTTTTGTTTGTTTTTTTTGTTTGTTTGTTTTTTACTGCTTGCATATAGGTTATCCAGAAAGTTAAAGGCAGACTTTGGGCAATTCAAGTGAATGATGACTGGCAGCTGCCTCATCTGTCTGCATGTAATTGTACATGGAACGATTACCTGCTGTCTGGGAAAGATGCTTATCCTTGGATGCGATCTTTTATGCGGACTGCCATGGACAGATGTGGCCCTGTCAGCCTGTCATTCACTTGAATGGGCACAGTGGCCACATCTGTATGGCCCTTGACAGAGCCCCTGCATGGCTTAAAGGGTTAATAAACCCTTGCGAGCTTTTGCATCGCTAGCAAGCAGTAGATCTATGCAAAAATATATATTAAAACTTACCTGTGTCTGTCCGAAGCGCTGAAGACTCTCGGGTGGCCGCAAAGGATCTTGGGGCGGGCGCATGCGCAGTTCAGATTAGGGCTGCAACAACTAATCGACCATAATCGATTATAATCGATTATTGAAAAAGTTGTCAACTTTTTCAATAATCGAAAGAGGAGTCAGCTCTGGATCGGCGACTGGCTCCAGCGCTGGAGGGACTCCTGAAAACTACAGGAAAGAAGATGATCAGATCAAGAGACATCATTTAAGGTAAGTCCTTACACTAGCATTGGGGGTGGGGGGAGGGGAAATTGTCCTTTAGTGTCACTTTAACTGTTGCAAGGCATGCTGTAATAATACTTTGCTTACCAAGATCTGGAGTTGTATGAGCATTTTTAACACTGTAAGCCATTGACTTCAGTGGCTCACCAACTAGTAAAGGAAGAAGGACGTTGAAAGCCCTGGAATATACGCAAAAAACCTTGTAGTTCCTGCCCACGTCTGCTGCATTCTACATAAGCTTAAATCCCATTTCCACCTTTGCAGAGGTATTTTTAAGAAAACATATGCCAGCAAAGTGCACTGAGTGTACATGAAACAGGTACATGCAGGTGGTGTGTCAGAACCCACAAACTTATTTGTTAGCTTTCCTCTTCATCTCATCATGTAAAAAATTCTGCCTTTTTGTTTTGCAAGCTCCTTCTCGCTCCTCTCCCATTCATTGGTATTTATTCCCCCCCCTACAACAGTGCACTGTCTGTAAAGGTAGAGCTGCTGTTCACTGATCATGTTGCAATGAATAGGGAGGGGGAGAGCTGTTTAAAGCCTAATTACCATCTGACCCTGGTGTCTGACCGATTTTCCTGTGGAAATAATTTTGAATTTTTAGGCTTAAGGCCTAATAAAAGGTTCAATAAAAAAGCGAGGAAAGCCTGCAATGTGAGTCATGAACAGGGCTTGAAAAATTTGATAGTGTCTCACCAGTCAGTCAAAAATTTCACCAGTCAACATGACCGGACTATAAGGCCCCGTTCACATATAGCGAATTGTCGCGCGATTTCGTGCATTTTTGCCGCGCGATATCGCGAGAAGTCGCCGGCCAATGTTATTCAATGGAGCTGTCTTAACTCCATGTCGCTCGTCGCGGTCGCAAGTGGCTTCTACCGGACCCTTTTTTCGGCGGATTTTGCTTTTTTTCTATGGAGCCCGACGGGGAAGGTTGCGCTACCGTCGCTGGAATGTCGCCCCGAAAGTCACGCTATCCCGGCCGTGCGGATCCGCTGCAAAAGGTATGTCGCTAGGTGTGAATGGGGTCTTAGCCTGGCAATTTATGTTAAAAAAGTTTGGGGACAGATAGCTTTCTTTTGGAGGTATATAATCGCCACGGGGGGTATTTTTCTTTTTACTATATAATTAAAAAAGTACCATAAATGTAAAAAAAAAACAGTTTCCCTACGTTATGTTATAAAACATTTATTCTTACCCATATTTTTTGTAAAACATAAAAGTCAGGGTCACGTCGGGTAAATAGACACCAAACATGTCAAGCCTTAAATTGCGTGCGCCTGCAAAAAACGCCCGTAGGTGACTATTAAAACGCTTTTACTGTTCATCAGTTTAGTGTTATCAGTGATTAAAGGAGAACTATGTGGTTAGGGATTTTCCCCATAGTTCTCAGGGTAACAGCAGGACACAAATTAGCGTCCTCCCATCACCCTAAGCTCAGTATACCGCGAGCTGTAATCGCGGTATACTGAGACGCCACAGCTGAAGCGTATCCCGACAATTATGTCTGGATCCGCCCAGCTGCGTGAGTGACAGCTGTACCTGCCCCCTCCCCCGTCCGTTCCGCCAGTCAGTGGGGAGGGGGGAATCCAGTCCCTCCCCCTGTCACGGCTGTGTGCCGTGACAGGATCAAGAAGTGAGCGAACACCGGTATGTGTTCGCTCACTTCGCGATCTACTGAGCCGACCTGTGACAGTCTCATTGTCACAGGTCGGCTAGAACTATGAGGTGAGTGAAAAGCACTCACCTTATAGTTCTCCTTTTAGGCTGGGTTCCCACCCAGGCGTTCGAAATATGCGTGTATGACGCGTGTTTTGCGGTGCATGTTTTAACTGTGATGTGCAGCCCACAAAACGCTCATCCAGCGTGCGTTTACGAGGGCTATCCGGCTGCATCCTAATGGATACGCGCAGAAATACGCCCCAAAGAAGCTCCTGTACTTCTTTGGGCATAGGGTGTTTTTCAGCACGTTCTGACACGCTGAAATACGCCCAAGTGAGAACCATGCCCATAGGAAATAATGGGATTTCACTTGCAGGGCGTTTTACAGCGCGTCGATCAGCGCTGTAAAACGCCCAGGTGTGAACCCGGCCTTAATGGCTCTAAAATTATTGCTCTCACTCCGTTTGCGGCGATATGCAACATGTGCGGCACGTAGGCGCACCTGACGCATATATGCGTGTGTATTAGGGGGGTGCGGACTTAAAAATTTTTACAAAATAAATAAATGTTATGCTTTATTTTTTTTATGAATCTCATTTTTTTAACTTTTTTGTATTTTTTACATACAACTTTATTGCTATTACATGGGGGGCTAAGATCCCCCCTATGGGATAGCCAATTTACATGACAGGTCCTCTTTAGGGAGACATCAGGGGTCTCCAAGACCCCTAATGTCACCTAGGGACCTCCAGAGATCGGCTTCATCAGCTTCTCTAGCTGGAGAGTGACACTGAATGCAGGAAGTGATGTAATCTACATCACTTCCTGCATTCGGGGACTGAGAGAAGATCAAAGGGAGTTCGTATACTGAACTCCCTTTGATCTCCTGTCACAGAGCCGTGCCGGTCCCATCAGGCACAGCGGATATCGGGACCGGCAACAGCAGTGACAGCTTCTGATACAAGCGATCGAGCGTCTCTCGAGACGCTCGATCGCTTGACTGTAAAGCTCCCACCCGGCCGTGTAATTACAACGGCCGGCCGGGAAGCTGCTCGTCGGGCTCCACAGTCTGCTCGTCACAGACGAGTGGATTTTTCGAGCCCTGGTCATGGAAATGTGCACACGTATACATAATCACTGCACCTCGTCATTACCATAATAAATGTGAATCACTTACAAAAGGTGGAAATGGACTTTAAACTGCTAATCTGGGAGATAAAAGCCTCTTATGATGTGGCAGATGTCAGCACTTCATTTCCAGGTTTGCACATCTCCTCACTGGTTTCTCATAGAGCTATAACAAGCGGGTAGCTTAACTCTTCGGCATGTATTAGGAACGGAAATATCACAAGTGTGAGAGCTGTTTTATTTTCGGTGGTGTTGGAGTTGATGTAGATCTAGCTTATTGTGTTGTACTGTCTCCTCAATGTCCTCCACTCTATGGGTTAAATGCTTAAAGTCATTATGGAGCACCTGTATCTCAGATTTACAGGTATCTCTAACCTCTTGAACCAGTAACCTAAAGTCTCTTTTAGTTGGTATATGCTTCATGCATTCACGCCATGAGGAGTAGTCATCATCCTCTGGGTCTGATGAGGACACCAAGGCAGAGGATTGTCCTGGTTTGCGTTTCTGGGATGGATACACAGGGGTGTCAACTCTACTTGCCCGATCGTGCGGCGTTATCTGAGAGCGCGGTGTGTTCCGTGGGGGGGCTCGCCCCACACTCAAGTCCGTGGATTGAGGTGTGCGTTGCAGCCTAGGCATAGAAGCCAGGGGCCTATCCCCTGATCCACGCGTGTGGTCTCCCCCCCCGGGACTCGGATGGCCTGCTGCATCTTCCCCACCTTCCATTTGAGGCATTGGGGACAATGGATGGCTCAGGGGTTGGTTGAGATCCGCGGGTTGTAATGCGGTCTGCGCAGACCATTGCAGGACGGCCTCATGTACTGGCCAGTCGCCCTCCTCTCCTTCTGGGCCCTGTATGGTCGCGTGGGGTGCCCCGGGTGGTATCAGGGTGCCACCTACCTCCACTGCCGATGTTGTGCCCACTGAGCCGGGCGACGGGGAGCCAGATGGAGTGTCCCCCTGATGTAAATCCGGTGAGGAAGGGAACTGCGTCCTGGCGGCCTTGTTTGCGTCCGTCGCCATCTTGCCACGAGTCTCGCCTCTCGTCTGATCCGAGCGGGCAAAGATTGAGATGATTGAGATTTCCGGAAAGAGGCAGAGGGGGTTTTAGCAGACTTCTTAGTCTTCTTCTCCCGCATGTTGGAATTGAGAAAGGGCTGCTAATCTCTGTTATTTAGCGGTCTTAGACGGAGCTCCGGGAAGACACGTCTTCTCACATACCCTGGTAGCCACACCCCCTCGGTGGTGTTGGTGTGTCCCCATCTCAAGCTTCTTTAGAAGTGGTTGGTGAGAACAGTTTGCTTGAAGGATTAGACAATGTTCAAGAGGAGGAGCAAAGGTGATAATGGATGGAAAACAAATTATACCCCTTTCTCCCTTGACAATGTTCAGAGAGCTTTTATGTAATATACTATGCAGCCTGGCCTCATAGTTCCCAAATGTTCTGTTTATTTTGTTTTCCTCTCTGTGAATGGAATTGAGCTCCATTATATCTTGATAAATGCTGTATACGTCTACGTTTAAAGGTAGGTTTTGAAGAATGTTAATGTAATTACCATGATGTAATATATTGCAGCTTAGCAGACCTTGGATTTAATGGCTAGATAATTTTTTTTTTCTTTTTCCAGGACATATTTTTTCCCCCCTTGATTCACACTTGGTGATCCTGCCAGTAACGCACCTCCTTTCCTAAGGTGACAATGCTCACTTGCTGTATTTGTAGCTTCGGAGGAGCATCGTGGTCACTCAAGGCTACTCTGGTATTAACTACAAGCTAGAGGTGCACCGAAATAGAAATTTAAAAAGCAACACATAAATAAATTGTCAGGCCGAAACCGATACCAAAATGTTTTTTCATCTTAATTTTTTCAAATTGTATTTATTTTTTATAAACTTCTTTAAATTTATTTATTTTTTTTACTTTTTAGGGGCTTCGGGGAAATATTAGGAGTCTAAACAGACCCCTGATATTTCTCTCTCCCTCCCCTGTTATCAATGAACAGGAATCCTCTGAGTGTTCCTGTTCATTGATAACTTCAGAATATAGTATGTTTACTATAACCACAACTATGAATGAACAGTAGGGGATGTAGATCACTCCCATTCATTCATAATTGAGGATATAGTCCACATACCATGTCCTCAATTATCTACACACACTCAGCGATCACTGAGTGTTTGCTCTCCTCTCTGACACACGCTGTCACAGGAGGCTGAGCGCGCTGTGCAGGGAGAGCTCAGCCTCCTGTGACAGCGCTGTCTCCGCCCCCCACACCGCACAAGCACCTCTCCACTTCTCTCCATAACATAAGGAGGTGTTTTGTAGTTTGCAGAAGATGGCTAGAAAGACTAGTAGCCTTTTCTGACATTTTAGTTTGGTTCACAGGAAGTTACAAGGACACTGGATTTGTTAGTCAGCAGGCATTTTTCTGTACTTGCTGAAAACATACTTGGATGTTGGGATTCCAGGGTTTTCTTCTTTTTTTTTTCCTGTTAGGGTTGTTAGGTTTTTTTTTTTTTTTTCTTTCAGGGACTGATGAGCTCTAATTTTTTTTTCCCCCTTTTAGATCTCCTTTTTTTTATTGTTTTTTAAAAGTTTTTGTTTTGTGTTTATAGTTTGTAAATATATATTACCCATGTGCTAATCCTCCTTTTTTTTTTTTTTATTTTTTTTTTTTTTATGAAGCACATTGAAATGGTTTCTCTCGAAACACATGGGGAATGCAATTTTATAGAGTGGAAGCTGAAAGGGGGCTCTTATCCAGACGGCTGGGGGATTTGCTCCTTTGAGGCCTCGGGAAAACAGAACTACACAGAGACAGATTCAAAACATGTTCAATTTATTTGAAGAGCTTCATGGTTTATATAGCAAAGGAAATGCAGAATTATCGTTTTAACATCGTACCATTTATAAGCATATACTACAAACAAGCGATTTCTTGAAAATAAAGATAACAAGAACTTTGGAATCATATAACATTAGTCATTAATAGCTCTTATCGCTAACGGGCAGTTTCAATGTACTATGCCATAAAAAAGAAGTGCAGAATACAGCAAAAGAGGAGATATAGAATGGAAATCTACTGAATAATAATTAAGACTTGATTTTTAACATACATTTTTTCAAGAGAACCTGTCTTGTATTATCAAATCTTCCTTTCAGAAGCTGTGCAATATGACTAGAAATCTTCTTAAGAGACAGTCAATGAAAGTGTGACCTGGCATCTGACGATTTCAAACTTGTAAAAATTGTTAAAAAAAATAGTGAGGGACCAATCTGTCTGTCTATGCCTTTATCATAGGTGTTGTGATAAAGTAAAATTGAAAAAGGGGGGGGGCAAGCATTGTCATGTGTTTTAACCACGTATTGCAGTGGCGTCCACACTGTATGTGCAAAATAACACGCGCTGCATGGCTTGAACAAGCACTAAATGGGGCAACAGTTTAAACCGTGTTCCTTTATTAAAGCAGAGTTGGGCAGACTTCGGTTGACCAGCTGTGGTGCAACTACAACCTCTATAAGACATTAGAAGGCTGACTGCTACAGGCATGACTCCTAGAGGCAGATTCATGATGGGATTTGTGGTTTCACCACAGCTAGAGTGAAAGTTTGCCTATCCCTGCTTTTTAAGTAAAGGAAAGCTGTCGTTAACGCAACTACCCCCACAGTCGCATCCCCTGGCCATCGGGAAAGCTGGTGGTTGGTAGCGTTATTTACAATTTAGCATGTGCATCGGGCCAATTGTTCTCAGTCTAGAGGTGGTCTTGAACACACATGTGTTTTTAAAGGTAAAACTATCTAGTTTAGCCAATTCCATTATCAAAGTTCCTAATAATATATGTCAGATGATATGAATATGCAATACCTACACTTATATGAAATTGTACTAAGCAGATGTGTAACAGTCTGACATGCATGACTACAATAGTGACCTGTAATAACTTTAGTTTATAGTACTTTTTTTATTAGAACTTTTCCACAGAAAATGTCAGTTTACGTTTTTTCCACAGTGAATTCTAAGTTTGTGTTTTTATAATTTGTCCTTTTAGGTTGAAAGTGCTGATGAACCGGGATAAAGGATGGAGTGGCATCAAAGCAACTCGAATGGAGCCATTGCCTCACCTCATGGCCAGCAGTATTTATTGCCATCTACATCCTCGATGGTTGCAAATGGGCAGAGCCAATTGCCTAGCATACAGCAAAACTCCATTGTTCACAGTGGATCCTTTAATTCTAACAAAGACCAACTTCTTCAAAATTTGCTGAAGGCCAAAACTGATGAAGACTTTTTTAACATTCATCAAGCCGACTTAGGAAAGTCCAGGAGTAGCAAGCCAAATTGTCTAACCAATCAGTTGAAATCAAACCTCCATATTTCTTCATACAAGTCGGCTCAGGATTTGGCCCCCATCCCAGACAATAGAAGTACTATTGCTGTTCAGAATACTGTTGGATCTAACTACAGAATGCCAACTTATGTAAACACTGTTCACCAAACCTCACTGCTGCCTCCATCTGTAGCAGTTGGGCAACACTTTGGTGGAAATGGGTACAATGCCACTGCGGTTCAACCTCTACAAAGTTCTCAGACATTACAAAATTTTCAGCCCACTGTCACTTATTCATATTCCCAGCAAAATAATAATTTTAACTCTGTAAGGCCCCCTGCTAACACTGCCCAAATGCCTTGCCAGCAAATGGCACAAAATATGCCGTCTTCAAAGAGGTACATTTTACAGACTGACCGAGCGTCCAAGAAATTGCCTGCTGAAACAAATATTTCTCCACCTAATCAGAATTGTAGGACTGTTCAAAATATTACAGGTCCATCCTTGGCCAACTATAGGTCATTGGCACCTAATAGGTTGCTGCATGCCCCCCAACAGCAAGTGAATGTGCTACAGACTGTACCACAGTTGAATGGAAATGCCAACTATTATACCCAAAGACAAAACTTACAAAATGTCATGGTCAACAATTCTCCACAGATGTCAAGTGCAGCTCCTGCAACAATGCTACCTACCTACACTCAAGCAGTTCCCAATTCTCAAAATTGTTTCAATGCATCGGTGAACCAGAACTTTAGTAAACAGAGGCAAAATTATGCTGCCCCTAATGTACAACAGCCAGCACAGACAGGCAATCCCCCCCCTGGTCAGAGTTCTGTAGGGGATGAACAGTCTAGAGTTCATGACCTAATTGCTTCACACACGCGGAAGCGAGATATGCTAAAGCTGTTGCTAGTCTACCGAGATGTTAGGCAGAAGTATGAGCTGCTCAATCAGGAAAATAACCTTTTAAGATTAAGACTACAAGCCAACACATCCCAGGATAATGCAGGACCACCACCACTCCTTTCAAACCTCCCAACTACCCAACCTCAGGCAAATGGTGTAATGGCTGAAAAGCAAAACATAACTCAGGCGTTACCTGTACAAAACTCAACCCAAATAAATTCTTCAAGGAGTTTTCACAGCCAAAATGTGTATGACAATTCAGTTAATGCTGCAAATCAAGCAGGTATACAACATAATCTATCCCTGCAGGAAAATGCTGCGGTTCTCAACCAAATGTTTAAATCTGACAATGGAAACCACCTTAGGCAAAACAATTATTCAGTCTTTGATGGAGGTCAGGCAAATGTGGCAACTGGGTCATCCTCTTTGCAGTCACTAAGTTCAGAAACTTTAGAAACAACATCGAGAGAATTCAGGGGACAAACTATCTCAATGAACCAGTATGCATCTAGTCCTAACTCGATTAATGGAATTGTATTACAGGATGGACATGGTTTACACAGTCTTGATAAACCAGCTTCAGTTACTCGGATTCCTAATCCTGCCTGTTTAGAAAAAGATGGTTACGAGCACTTGTCTTCAACTGGTTTAACTGAAAATGGACAAGTGATGGCTGTTTCACGGGAAGCAATAGAAGCTTCTTTGCCTCTCTGGAAGACAGTTCCTCAAAGTACAAACGGGTCTTTAGAAGCTCAACAAAATCAGTCTCGGGTAGACCCTTCACTTGCTGCTTTTAGACTCCTTGATGAAATAACATCCGGACCTACAAATGAGGTTTCTTCAATCATTCCTGTACAAAAACAAGATTCAGCCATTCCAAATCAAGCAAACCCACAGATTGCGATTGTGTCGCCACTTGTGCAGTCTAAGGAGGCATTTCATGAAAATTACAAGCTGTCTAAAGTTAATATAGAAGACACAGATGTAGAGAACACTACAATAAATGGTTTAATAAGCCCACGTGGAAGTGAATGTTTAAATAAAATTTTGCAAGCGCTGGAATCCTTTGGAGCTAATACCACGAATAACAACGTAGCCTCAAGGTCTAAAGAACCTCCAGTTTCAAGTCGGGATAATGTTGATTCATCCTTACCCTCTAGAATACCAGCTTTATCTCAAGCCGTACGTGAGGAGTCTAGTGAAAATGTTGAAATTGTTGATGATGGATTACAGATTTCTGGAATATGTACTCTGGTCGAAGGTAACTCTCTTTATGATTCTTCTATTGCCATGATGTTTGAGACTTTGGACAGCACAGCATTGCCCCATACTGACACCAGAGATGACCATTCCAAAACTGAAGATACATCCTGTACTTCAAAAGCACCAGGCAGTACTTCGCCAAAAGCAGTCACTGTAGCAATTAAATCTGAGCCTGATGATGAAGCGCCGCCAGTGACTGATGAAGCGCCGCCAGTGACTGATGAAGCGCCGCCAGTGACTGATGAAGCGCCGCCAATGACTGATGAAGCGCCACCAATGACTGATGAAGCGCCACCAATGATTGAGGGTGACTTGCATTGCAACAGAATTCCCTGCAATGACATGCAAGCTGACAAATGCATGGTGTCTGCTCAGCAGGAATCTTGCTGTGACCTGGAATCCAGTGTGATATCTGACCAATTGACTGAACTTCTTACTGAGTTTCCTTATGGAATTAAAAATTATATGTCTGAAGATGTACTGGAGAGTGGTAATGGTCCTTCAGGAAAGACAACTGATAAACCTGTACTTAAGGCATCTGCAGCTCCTAAAGACTTTAAACCTGTTGCTTATGGCCAGGCATCTGCAGCTCCTGAAGACTTTAAACCTGTTGCTTATGGCCAGGCATCTGCAGCTCCTGAAGACTTTAAACCTGTTGCTTATGGCCAGGCATCTGCAGCTCCTGAAGATTTTAAACCTGTTGCTTATGGCCAG
>NW_017306306.1:458999-480426 GCF_000935625.1 Nanorana parkeri
TGATGAAGCGCCGCCAGTGACTGATGAAGCGCCGCCAGTGACTGATGAAGCGCCGCCAGTGACTGATGAAGCGCCGCCAGTGACTGATGAAGCGCCGCCAGTGACTGATGAAGCGCCGCCAATGACTGATGAAGCGCCACCAATGATTGAGGGTGACTTGCATTGCAACAGAATTCCCTGCAATGACATGCAAGCTGACAAATGCATGGTGTCTGCTCAGCAGGAATCTTGCTGTGACCTGGAATCCAGTGTGATATCTGACCAATTGACTGAACTTCTTACTGAGTTTCCTTATGGAATTAAAAATTATATGTCTGAAGATGTACTGGAGAGTGGTAATGGTCCTTCAGGAAAGACAACTGATAAACCTGTACTTAAGGCATCTGCAGCTCCTAAAGACTTTAAACCTGTTGCTTATGGCCAGGCATCTGCAGCTCCTGAAGATTTTAAACCTGTTGCTTATGGCCAGCCATCTGCAGCTCCTGAAGACTTTAAACCTGTTGATCATCGCCAGGCAATCTGTAACACACCAACCGAAATTGTGTCTTGTCCCTCAGTGAACGTGCAGCATGTAGTTGAGACTGATTCAGAAACATTGATGGGCTTGGGGCCTCCAGCTGAAAAGCTTTCTGCAGAGGTGGAACAAACTGAAAGGGTGTCTAAACCCACTAATGCTGATGGAAATGCTATCCAAGTAATGGACTCGTGTTCAGATGATGGTTTTGAAATCCTTTCCAATAGTCCCGTGAGTAACATACGTATTACTCTCTTAGATCAAGATGAAATACCTAAAATTTTCCCAGATCAGAATGAAAATGTAGGCTCTGAGAAATGCAATGAAACTGAACTTGAAGGTTTGCCGGAATGTGCTAATATTGTAGAGCCTAAAACCGAATCTAATTTACTGAAAGACTCGTCTGATGTGAGTGATACTGGAACAGATAAGAACTTGTTTTGCTGTTTGTTTAGTTGGATAAATCTTACTAATAAAAACGCCCCAAAATGCAATTGCAAACAGCTAGAATCCACTAAAGAAGTAAAATCTACACAACTATTATATACTAGCAATGTTAACACTCTTTCTATCATAAAGACTGAGCCATCCCCTGAAAGACCTGAAACAACATTGAAAGGCTTACCTAATCCAACCAAAGGAGGCGTTATTGGCCTTGAGATTCTGCAACCTACTGACAAACCTCCAAAACTTGACCTGATAGATTCTGATAACGAGGAAATTAAGCAGCCTTTGGACAAGCCGCCCAAGCTTGAAAGAATAGTATCTGGACCAAAACATGTTCAAGAATCAAGTCTTGATGTTACTCCCCAAGCAGAAAGTGATTTAAATAGGTCAACATCTCTTGAGAACATTCAATCTGTTAAAGATCTTTTGATAAAAAACAAACCTGTAGTTAATGAAACTAGTTTAACTACTAGTCCTGAGACTGGGGAACCTACTTTCAGGAAAAGAAAGGGCCAATCTCCAAATAAGTTCAAGTCTCAGGGTAAATCTGAAAAGCTGATTGTTAAAACAGATTTTTTAAACAAGCATCCCTATAAAAAAAAGAGAAAAAGTGAAGAGAAGAATGGTGCTAATATTGCTGAGTGGATTTCGAAAAAAAGTTCTCAGAGTGGATTCCTAAATGTACAAGGTAAACCTGGAAAGAGGCCCAGAGGGGATAAAAAAATTGAACAAAATGTGAGTGCTGTAAGAGCTGAGCAGTCTCCTGATCAGGAAGCAGACAGGAGTTTGAAGAGGCATACGTCTCCTGGGGTGGACAGATCCAGTCATTCTCGTGCTGTCAAAAAGCACAAGGATAAAGAAAGCCATTTTGAAAAGACAAGAAAAGTTCCATCTGTACAAGAATATTTAGAAAGAAAAAGGGAACTTTGCAAGAAAAGGTCGGAGACCAGGACAGAACCATCTGAGAGTTTGGGAGACATAAGGCACACAGCCAAGAGACCCTCTGGGATGAGTGGTGATTCTCATCTTACTCTAACGAGGCCCTTATCTCCTGCAAAAACAAATGTGACCTTAAAGGAAAATAGGCGTTCTGAAACCCCAAAAGGTTTTATTCGAAAGGAACGTTCACATAGCAGAGGGCCTTATGAAGCTGGACACCAAAAGCGCAAGGAATCGCATAAAGGCCAAAGAGTGCCTGAGAACAAGACACAAAACTTAAACCACTCGTCGAGTAAAGACAAAATCTATCTGTCCCCTTGTGTTGGTTCCAGGCGTGCTTCCTATGAAGGCGTCAATTTAGCTAAACTACAGATCAGACATTCTCCAGACAAACCAAAGCACATTGATAGAAGGAGATCAGTTGAAAGCTCTGGTAACCCAAAGCATTCAAATTCTGACTTGAAAACTATCAATAATCCCAAAATGTTGGAGTTCAAACTGTATCCAGAGTTTGCCCACGGAAGTCCAACCACTCAAGACAAATCGATGGAAGCCACGGATCCTAAATCAAAAAATGTGGTAGAAGGTATGTGATGGCTGGTTTTTACATTATTTTTTTTTTCTTCAAAAAAGTAGCCTTTTTTTTTTCTTTGCACAAGTCTTGTGGCACAGAACTGTAAAGGGTGTGTGCACTGTAGCTTACCCAGTGTTTTACAAAGTGTTGTAATAGTCCCTATCGTAATGGGACCCCTATTGTGATAACAATAAAAAGCCTTTTGCATTCATTTCATGAGAACTTATTTGCCATTTTGTGTAATATCTATTTTGCTATAAATATTTAGAAACATGTACTGCTGAATAATGGTTTAAAATACATTGGCATTTCCCCTACATTCTTGGTACCACCACGTTTTTCAAACTGGACAACTGTCTCACTTGACATGTTAACATCCTATATAAAACTGACATTCTTAACCCCTGTTCTGCTGTACACTCTCCTGGTCCTGTGCTGACACACACGTCCTACACCTATGGTATGCAGCATTGAGAACCTGCCACAAGGATCATTTTGATTTGATCTTTTAAGAGATCTCCTTTTAAATCCACTTCCTACCTGTCACCAGCTTTTAATTGCCTTAAATTGACAGAATGACAATGCTGCAAAAAGAGCAATCCCCTCCCCTTTTTGACACTAACACCAGACAAAATACGCACATACCGGGTATGACCACAGACGTAAGTTATTTTTTAAAAGCTTTTACTTAATTATAGGATAATGGCCATCAGTTAATCCATGAGGAAGGGAGAGAAACTAGAAGGAAAAATAGAAATAAAATTAACTTGAACTTTAAGAATAAATTGCTCTTTTGCTTTTATTAACTTATATCTAAACCCAAAAAGCAGGAATGTAATAGTGCTGCTTACCAATCCCTAAATGTTGTAGCTGCATTAGTTTTGAAGTGAATGGCTCACCTTTTAAGGGCCTATGAACACTTTTGTTTCTCTAAATAATGACACAGAATGGTGTCATTAATTTTCAATGGCACCACAATAATGCACCTGCACAGCGCATTGCATAGGTGTGAACCATCTGTGTGTCATGGCATGCTGTGTTAAAAAAAAAAAATGCTGCAGGTCCATTAATCCATTAATCGTTTTCCATCCTATTCAAAAGACGCTGTAGCCTTGCTAAATCAGAGCAAAGTGACTGCTTTTTAGGTGCACCCAAAAGAAAACAAATACAACTGCCACTTCAAAGTATTGGTAAGCTGCAATCGATATTTGTTTTTAGGTTTAGATCTCCTTTTATATCTTGTCGTATACTACCTACTGGGCTACCCATGGCAGAAATCTGCACCATGAATTTGGATTACACCACCCTGGTACTTTCTATTTGTCACATTCTGGCTTATCTTTTGACACCCAGAGAGTTTGTATTAAATAAAAAACAAACACTGCTTGAAACTGACATGGGAATATACATTTCTTATTCACAAAAAGGATATATTAATATTGTAAAAGAATGATAAATATCCATTAACATTTTTAGTATGCATTCATATCATGTCATGTGTTTTTTTAAAGGAAATTCTTGTGTTTTAAAATCAGTCTGCAGCAGCATTTCTGTTGACGTCTTTATACCTCATCTATACATGACATATACCTCATCTATACGACATGAGTTACTTTGACACGCGTAACCACTTGCTGTTCAGAGCAATTTCTTACTGTTTGCACACACATAATATCTGAAATTTTGGCTAGAAAATAGCTTAAAACCCCTAAACAATTTTATATTTTTTCTGAAAGCAGTGTCCCTGTAGACTAAAAAAAAAAAAAAATTTTTTTGTGGTTTTTTTAATGTTGCACTGTATTTGTGCAAATGTTAAACAAATATATTTTTAAGATGAAATGCACTAAAATAAAATTTAGTGCACAGAAACCGAATCAAATGCCCAAGTTTTTGATAAAATATAAAAGATGGGGTCACATCGGGTAAATGCATACCAAATATGTCAAGCCTTAAAGTTGCTGGCACCATTGAAACCACCAAAAACTACAATACCCAATATTTCTCATAGGCAACGCTTTTAGTCCTCGTTCACACCTGAACGTTTTGTAGCGCGTTCTACGCTCGACGAACGCTCTACAAAACGCTCAAACATCTAAATCCCATTGTATTCAATGGGTCTGGTTCACACCTTGGTGTATTTCAGCCCGTCCCTAACGCGCTACAAAACGGCCCACGCCTGAAAAGGTGCATGTACAGCCAAGTAGCCCTCGGAAACGTGAATCGCGGTAAAAAAAAAACACGCGACAGACGTGCATATGCAATACGCCTAGGTGTGAACCAGGCCTAAAAGCTTTTACTGCTCATCAGTTTAGTTTTGACCGTGACTGATGGCCCTAGAATTATTGCTCTCACTCTGACGTTTGCAGCGATATGTGACGTGGTGCAATTTTTAGTTTTTGCAGGTAGGCGCTTCAGACGTGTGTGGTGGGGTCTTTTAAAAAATGTAACACTTGGCAATAGTTATCACATAGGTGGCTAACACTATGTAATGGCAAATATGATGTGCAGGTCCTCTTTATGGAGACATCAGTGGTCTCTTAGACCCCCTAATGTCACCTAGGGACTCCGATGAAACAGATCTGTGTCACCAGCTTCTGGATCTAATAGCCGGGAAATGTAAACAGTGACAACGGAAGTGATGTAGTACACATCACTTCCGGGTCCAGTGATCAGAGGAGAAATCAGCGGGTAAAGCTTGCCTATTTCGCTCTGATCAATGCGGGAGACCTGTCATGCCAGTCCCGGGCCTGCACGGGGCACAAATCATCCGGATTGCTTGTACCTGAACAGCCATTGCCGGCTGTTAAGTGATACCAAGAACACGGCTGCAGCAGTAGCGGTGTTCTTGGTATAACCATTTAACAATGATGCTGTACATATGTGAAAACCGCCTGAAGTGGTTAAGGTTCAACACCCTAGAAAGCTGGCCATACGCCTATAGATTATCTGCAGATTTTCTGTGGTCAAAATACCTGAACAATCTGATTGGATGCAGGCATTGTTCATGTATTTTGACAGCCAGTGGGGCCGACTAGCAAGATACTGAACCTTGGCCCTGTGGGAGATTCCTCCATCCACACAGTTTAGCATAGATTGAGGAATCTGTTGCACTTTTTCCATCTGACCATAGAAAATCAATATGACCAGCTTAAGAGAATCAAGCCTCAGGGAAATTTAACTCCTCAATATGAAACTTTAACCCTTGTAGTAATTTTTTGTATATGGTCATTTCAGACCTACAGTATATGTCCCAAAGTTTGTGGACACCTAATCACACCTGTATGAGCTTATTTAACATATTAACGGGCATTTACAGCCTCCTTCTGGGAAGGTTTTCCACAAGATTTTGAAGTGTATGTGGGAATTTGGGTAAACCAAAAGAGTAGTTGTCTGGACTGGTTTTGACGTCTGGCAAGAAGAACTGACACGGAATTGGTGTACCAATTTATAGCAAAGGGGTTCAGTATGGTTGAGCTCCGGGCTATTTGCAGACCAGTCCAGTTCCTCCTCATTAAACTCCTCAAACCATGTCTTTTATGGTGCTGGCTTTGTACACACAAGCAGTCATGCTGGAACAGAAACGGGTCTTCCCCAAGTGATTGTCACTAGGTTGAAAGTACACAGTTGTCTAAAACCGTGGTTCTCAACCTGTGTAACCTTAGGACCCACATTTGTTCTTGGTCATCAAGTCGTAACCCAATGGAAGCACAAGAATGCGTAGTAGGTGCAATTGCATGGTACAGTGCGTTAATGGGCTCTCAAACACTGACTCACAATCTCACGCACACATACACGCCAAAAGAAAATTTAATTTTTTATTTTTTTTTAATATAAGATCCACCCAGTCTCTACCTTACGAGTACTAGAGTGCATCCTCAGCCTGGAGTCCACTGTGGGCTGCTGTGCTGTGACTGAGCTCCATCCATGCATGCATTGCTTGTACAGCTCACTTGCGGGCCCTGTAGAGGTGCCGGGAGCCAGATTGTTATGTCACTCCAGATTGTGGCAGGCACCTCTACAGGGCATGCGAGGCAGCAGTAAGCAATGCATGCATGTATGGATGGCGCTCACTCATGGCCATAGTTCCAGCCCACCCCACCTCAAGCTGACACTTGGCACCGAGCAGCATATTTTAAATGGCTGGTTGGTGCGAGAACTGACGGTACTGTGCTAGGGTGAGGCTGAGGAGCCTCTCGCCTAGAAAAGTGGAAGGCACACAGCGATCCACTAAACACGGGGACATGACCCACCAGTTGAGAACCATGGTACCCCTGCACTGGAAACATCTGGACTAACTTTTAAAGAGTATCAACATACTTTTGTGTGTAAAACTTTGGCCAATACACAATGGGGGGGATTTATCAAAACTGGAGCAGACAATCTGCATCAGCTGTGCATGGCAACCAAACAGCTTCTCTCTTCAGTTTGTTCAGTTAAGATTTAAAAATAAAAGATAGAAGCTGATGCCATGCACAAGATGTCATGCTCAAGATTTTGTCTGCTCCAGTTTTTATAAATTCCCTTCAATGTTCAGTAAAAAATAAAACTTGCACCACACTAACCATGGGTGGCAGTGCCATACCATACACTTGCAACTGTGTCCCTTTTTAGTAATTTGTCATTCCTTCCCTTGCTTATGCCTCACTCATGATTACATTCTCTCCTCCTGTTCACAAATGAACCATTGGGTGAAGGGTGCAGCCATGTTGTTATATATTTTAGTGTGCCTGATGTTACCTGGAGCTAAGACACACCTATCTCTTATTTTCTAGGTATAAAGAGCAGCAAAGAGGCTTGGTGCAACAGTATTCCCTTTAAGAAACGCAAATTGGAAAGTGTAGAGGGTCAAGGTAAGAACTTCTTGAGGCTTATGGAGAACCTGTCTTGATTGGGATTAGTGATTATAATTGTGCAGGCGTAAAAAGAAAAAAGCCCATACAAGGCAAAGTGACATAGACTGCAGATAACTGCTCACACTGCCTCCCGTGACCAGCAAAGGGCTGTCGCGTATAAGAGCAGTAGCCCCCCCCCCCATTTGTCATTGCTCAGGCCTAAGCAGGCAGCTTCAGCCAAAACTCTGTCACATGGAGGGTCAATGTAATAATTCTATTGTCTAAGCACGGGCAAATGTAGTTTAGACATACCTCGGATTGGTGGTTGACTATCTCTTTTAAATTTTTTCAGGATTTTTGCTTCCAATTTTTAGTAGTGCATACTTGCCTATTCTTGACCCAGAGTGTCGGTCAGCTCTTCTGTCTAACCTCACATATTCATACCCGCTCACTCAAACTGGGAGATGGGTCTCAGGTTAGGTAGTTGACAGGCCAGCAACTCTCAGATGTCAGATGCTATCCTGACCTAGTTTCTTTTTTAAAGTAAATGTATCAGGAATAAATATATTTGTAAAATTATTTGGGACAGATACTGCCTTATGCATACTATTACCTTTTATTGGTTATGAAACCATCACGTGTGCCCCTCTGAAACTTGTTGGCATGAGAATTTGGGGTAAGCCTCCACTGTCATCTTTTTGTTCCAGTGACCGTGCCTTTATTGGGCAATAAGGGCATTCTTATTGGGCAGAGTAGTGGCATTTGGATTGACTTAAGGTGCCCATACACCTGTTTTTGAGGAACCGTCAAATTCACAGTGTGTGCCGCTGTCGACACCCTTTTGGCTGGCATCCCTCGACCGGGAGCCAGCTGGAAAATCTTTGTACGACCAGGAGCCAGCTGCAAAATTTTCGTACGACCAGAGCCTGTGTTCTATCAAATGTTGTGACTATGTTGGAATGTGTCCACTGACGTGGTCACACATTTCAAAGTAACCCTGCCGTTTTACAGCGGTGGAATGTGTGACCGTCCCATTAGGTCAAGCATTCCAACGCTCCGTCAGCTGTTCCAGGTCAGGTCGACCCACTGCGCAAGTGCGATCTGCATTACCTCATCTGCCGGGAACTGCTGATCGGTCCTCAAATGTCACTCAAAATGTCACTTCTATCTGACTTTGAGTGGGGTGGAATGTGGGATCATACTCACAAAAAGTTACCTTTTGAGGACCAATCGGCTGTTCCAGGCAGAGCTAATGCAATTGGTTCTCCTGCACATGCGCTGTGAGCAGATCTGCCGTGAAACGAAAAATTCCAACGTAGTCACAACATTTGATAGAATACCGGCAGCCAATGAGCTGCTGACTCTGGGTATTCTGTGTTGATGGAGGAATCTGCTCTATATATCTTACTCCTGAAGTTGGGGAAACCAAGCTCCCTGGTAATAAAGGGAAACTGGTTATCATTTGAACCAGTCTACTGATTTTACTTGTCTTTCCTTACAGGCTTTCAGAAGTCACCCTCATCAGCTGGATCAACCCTGAATTACAAACCACTTGAGAAAAATGCAGCTCGACCTCAACAAGATTCACGGACAACGTTCAATGTTTTTAAACAGATGTACCATGAAAAGAGGAGCAAAAGCCTTGACTGCAGCCAAGGCAACTCATGATGGTCTACATTATCCGTTTCTAGTCTGGTTTGACTTTCTGCAAAGCTGTGATTGGGCACAAACAAGAGGTCTTTACAGTGGCAAAACAGAAGTACCATAACTTCAATGGCATCTTCAATCCAGTATTATGTCCTGAAAGACATTGGATGATATTATTTGGCTGAAAGAAGAGCATCGCCATTGTACATTGGAGATTTTTGTTTCGTTGCAGTTGTGCAAAGTGCTTTTTTCTTTTCTGAGGAGGACAAAGAATTTGTGCTGGTAGAATTGACTTTATATGGAATTGCAGCCATTTTTTTTTTTTTTCTGCTTTACAGTGTGGAAGGTTCTTCATTGCTGTTGGTGCCTCACTTTTCTCTGGCACTGGAGGCAAGGGAACCTCTTCAGTTAGGAACATGAACATCAATAAAAGTACCTTTTCGATAGTGGGGAAGAGCTAAGACAGCTCTGGTGGTCAACATAGACAATAAAATCTGAATATATTGCGAAAACCTGCCTAAACTATTCAATCAATTTGTATCCAATCAGGCAGGCCCTTCTATTACATAGTTGTTGGTAGATCTAAAGGAGATTGTAAAATGGGATTATAGCATGTGTGTTGAGCTTTAGTCTTTGTAGTCTTTGTAGTCTTTGTTGCAAAATATTAGCAAAGCTTTCAGCAAGTTTCAAGCAGCTTTGTTGAAGCCTGTAGAGTAGACTTCAGTTCTAGTAAGGCCTGGTTCACACCTGGGCGTTTTACAGCACGTCCCTACGCTCTGTAAAACGCTCACCATGTGAAAACCAATGATTGCCTATGGGCATGGTTCCCACCTGGGCATTTTACAGCGCGTAGGAACGCGCTGCAAAACGCCCAAAGAAGTACAGGAGCTTCTTTGGGGGGTGTATTTGCCGCATGTATCCATTGGGATACAGCCAGGTAGCCCTCGGAAACGTGCGTTTGTCGCACTTTTTTTTTTTACCGACAATCGTGGTAAATGCGCGGCGACAAACGTGCATATTCGATACGCCTAGGTGTGAACCCAGCCTAAGGGTTTGCAATATGTATATAATAATGAAGTGCTGTCACTTTGAACAAGCTGCTAAAAGGCTTCAACTGTCTTTCAACAAGCAATAAGAAGTGTTAAGCTGGAACTATGGACATATTTTGTCTTTGTTTTTCCTCCTGTAACATAATTCTATTGCCTGTTGATTCGGCCAGCATGTCTGTTTTACAACTTCCTTAAACAGGGCAAGTTGTCCAGCAAAAGTGACAAATGGTTGGTCTCAATCCACTAACACAGACAGGGGTGCTTACAATCTTTTTGGCTTTGATTTCTTTAGTAAAACCTTTTACATCTGAAGTGGTAAAATAAAATGGTTACTAGAACGGCTTAAAAAGTGATAGCTGGAAATGGGCTTTAATTTGTCTGTCATGTAGGTAAAGTACATCTAACCCTACCCTCTCCACTGGTTGAAAAATGCTGCTATCCAAGAGTCGCTATGCTGCTGGTCCATAGATACTGTGGAGGAGTGAAATGATCTTAAGACAGGATGTATTACTGGCCAGATCACTAGGTGACAATGAAGAGAACTAATGCAGCCACCAGAAATAGATTGGTAAGCCACTATGTTACATTTTTGGGTTTAGATGCACTTTATGGTTTACTGACACCCATCGGCTTATTTTAAGAGACAGTAAGCACTTGCATTAGGGCATGCGTTTTAACTTTCCCAAACCTGGAGCTTGAAGGGTACTATAAGAGCTTCATCAAAGCTGCTTGAAGCTGGCTGAAGGCTTAGCAAAGGCTTGCTATATACATTGTTCTCATACCAGCTGAAGCCCATATATTTAAGTCCAAACTTGAAAAAAAAAAAAGGAATGGCTTAAGGCGTGTTGTAACTCATTGTTTGATTTAAAGGCTTGATCCACTTAAGCTGAAAGTTAATTATTGGATAAATGCTGTGCTTGAATCACCAACTGGGTGCCTTTTATGTCTCTCCCTACCTAAATTTCCCAGTTCTAATAAAAAGAAATCCCTGTGTGTGGTGGGAGGGTCTTTGAACTCAAGCACAGAGACTGCCGATTTTTGCCTGGATATACTGAAAAGCCAAAGTGGAGTGACCCTTTACGTTTTTTGATGGTTTTCGTTTTTCATAATGGGCATTTCGGGTGTTCATTTTGTGTACAACCTGCTGCTATGGAGGGTGTTACTCTCCTTTAAATGTACTGAGATGTGAAATGGGGGTAACAATTCATTCTATAGCCCCTCATGCAGTGAGGCTGAATTGAGACTTTCTCAACCCCCTGACTTGCCAAGTTTCTGTACTTTTTGTCATACAACTTGCACTGAATATTTTTCTTACGTTTTTCAACAAACATGTTTTTGTTTAAAATATTTTTTTTTACGTTCAAGTTTAATTAAATATTTTTTTTATGAAGTTGTGAATTACTTGTTTAAATATGTTGCCGTCTGTTTAAAGGCTGACCTATCATCATGCAAAATTAAAAAAGAAAAAAAATACTATGCAAATGCAGTTAAAAGTTGAAATTGCTTTGTAGTTTTACAGTTTTTGACATCTGCCAGCCTTTCTGCTGGCATATCTGTAAAAGAAAAAAATGTCAAATCAACTGGGCTTGCTGTATTTTTCTTGAAGACGTTTCACTGGTCATCCGACCAGATGTCTCAATTGAGAAAGCTGGTCGGATGACCAGTGAAACGTCTTCAAGAAAAATACAGCAAGCCCAGTTGATTTGACATATATATATATATAATTTTACAGATATACCATGACTTGGATAAATGAGAACATTCACAGACTTTCTGCCTGTGTAGGTTATGCCATGAATGTTGACACTGGGCAGTGAGTGACAACCTACACCCACTTGGTATGCCCCAAGTTAACTTTTTTACAATTGTGTCCTGTAGTGACATAGGGGTTGGAGAAGGAACCACAGTGCATGGGGAGGGGACATCAGCATCCAGCACTCCTGGAAGTGTTGAATTCTGAAGCCGCACTAAAGGAAGGGGACATGGACTGAAGATGTGATTTAGAATACCTCTTTTGCAGGGGACCTGACAGTTTTAGGACCTGACAGTCTTTCATGTTCTACTTTTTATACTTATGGGCTTGTCACTCAAGGTTGTCAAAAACAACCCCCACAGGTGATGGTAGCTACCAGTGGGCATTACTAGTTGCACCGTTCAGGTTTCTGTATTTCGTTCACTAATTCCAACTGCCAACATGCCTATGATGCACCTTGCTGTATTCCGCTTTGGCAAAGAAAGGTGCAATAAACTGCCCCTTGCAATACCTACACACGCCCAGGGATCAGTTCATGAAATAGTGGTATGACCTTGCCAGGACAATGCCAATTTATGGTGGGTGGAGTTTATTTGCTTTTTATACAAACTAATGATTCTAGGACAGTGACGAAGCACCAGGGCCTGGTCCCAGCTGCAAATGCTGTGCCACTGGTAGTTCTGCCACTGACTTCAAGTTGTAGAGGGACTACAAATCTCAGCAATACATTATACATCAATTCAGAATACGCCCAGCTAGAGAGGACTACGAATCTCTGGAGTCGGATAACATGGTGCCATGGCTGGGATGGGGAGGAATGCTCTGCAGTCAGATAATATGGTGCCATGGCTAAGATGGGGAGGAATTATCTGCAGTCAGATAACATTGCACTGTGCCTGGGATCAGGAGGAATGCTCTACAGCCAGATAACATTGTGCTGTGGCTCTGATGAGGAGGAGGAGGAATGATCTGCAGGTCTCAGGACATGAAACCATGTAGCAGTGCAGGAGCGAACCTGCTGTGCCTGGGGCAGTCCCCTCCCCGCCATCTCTACCCCCTGTGTTTTACCTTTCTGTATACAGGCTGCATGGTGCCGCTGTCGGGTTGCAGCCTCTCTCCTCCTCTCCTGGTGGGTCCCGGAGTTAGTACTGTAGTCTCAGGTAGGGAAGATGTGCAGCTTCACTAGGTCCCCAGAAAGCTGCCTTGAGGTCCTCAGCAAGAGTTGGACCTTACAGTAGCTGAATCCATTTGGCAAATTTAAAGTGACGATTTCGGCTATTAGTATCGGGGCGTTTTAACGAGTACTTGTGGAATGCCCAGTATCAGATTCGATACTGGTATCGGTATGGGTGCATCACAAGCTTTGACTATAATAGGTATTTTAAGGGTATAAAAAATTCAACACACATTTGCAGAAAAGGTGGTGTAGGATCAGTGACTGTAAATAGCTTATATCCTTGTTGGGCTTTAATGCTAGGACCACACATAAGCTAGCTCAAATAGCCCCATCATGCCACAGGCCAATGTCGTTTTGATAATTGTTAGCAACGGCTTTATTTATTTTTTATAGCCTCGGCCTTCAAGAAAATTTGGCCAGGAGTACAGTAAAAAAAAAAGCATTTGGGTTCCCATCAACTGATTATTGTTCGAAAGACCCATTTGCTTACAATTTCCAAACAATAATCGGTAGGTATATGGGCACCTTTTTAGAATTGAAAACTCATACTACGGAGAGACTTCACCAACTGTTGGTTCCATGATTTGCAGCACCCAGTAATCAATGTGATACTAATGCAAAGATTGCCATCAAGTGGTTAAAGGAGAACTATGGGGTCAGTGCTTTTCCACATAGTTCTCCTAAGGCCTGGTTCACACCTGGGCATTTTGTAGCGCGTTCGAACGCTCTGCAAAACGCTCAAACACCGAAATCCCATTATTACCTATGAGTATGGTTCACACATGGGTGTATTACAGGCCGTATGAAGGCCCTACACCCAAAGAAGTACAGGAGCTTCTTTGGGGCGTTTTTGTCATGCGTTTCTATTGGGATACAGCCAAGTAGCCCTCGGAAACGCGTGTTTGTCCCGTGGTTTTTTTTTTTACCGTGAATCGCGGTAAAAACGCGTGACAAACGCGCATATTCAATACACCTAGGTGTGAACAGATCCTTAAGGTCACGGGAGGACATAAACTAGCGTCCTCCCGTGACCCAAAGCTCAGTATACCGCGAGCTACAGCTCGCGGTATACTGAAACCGCCACAGCAGGGACGGATACTGACGTTATTGTCGATCCACCCAGTTGAGTGATTGACAGCTGGCTCTGCCTATCTAGAGGCTGCAGGGAGCCATGAGTGACAGTCACGGCTCTCTGCAAGGAGAGGATCGAGAAGTGAGCGAGCAACGGTATGTGTTCTATTGAGCCAACGTGTGACAGTTTCATTGTCATACGTCGGCTCTAACTATGAGGTTGAGTGAAAGTCACTCGCCTCATAGTTCTCAAGTCTCTTGGTAGGAAGATAATGAGGTGGAAAAGTTGGGAAAGCTAAGAATCAATTTTATGTTTATTGTTTTTTTAGAGGTATTTGTATAGCGCTGACAATATACGCAGCACTTTACATAGCTGCACATTCACATCAGCCCCTACCCTCAGGGACCTTAGATTGTAAGCTCCTTATCTCACATGCATACATAGAGGGCCAATTTAGACAGGAGCCAATAAGCCTTTCAACATGTCTATGGAGTGTGGGAGGAAACCGGAGGAAGCACAGGGAGAACATGCAAACTCCTTGCAGATAGTTTGTGTTCAAAACTCCATTTGTGTTCAAAAGATAAAAACAGAATTTCAATTAGTGACATTCGTTTTTGCATCAGCTTGTTTTTCAGTTCACAGGTCTTACAAGACTCCCCCTTTTTATAACGCTCTAGCCTTATGAGCTGTTGGTAACGTGACCAATACTCCTAAAAATTGCATAGTTTCAGATGCCAGACAAGGTCAGTCGCCCAACAAAAACAACTAGAACAGACTTAGTTCCTGAAAATGGATGTTTCGATTTGTCCAAGGCTTTTGCGAAAATAGGTATTGAAATAGCGCAATTTTGGGAGTGACTTTGTGGTTTTAGATAGTTAACACTCTCATTGCTGTGATAAATAATACAAAAATATTGGATGATTTGTATTTCTGTGCCTACCCAGTGTGGCATGGATCGCATCAATTATGCTAATGTTGCTTTGCTTAAAAATTCATCTAAAGTATTGTGAAGCAGCAGAATGTTAGTCTTGACATCCTGTCCAATACGTATTGATTATAATTTGCTCATGACAAGGACACAAATCTCTGTTCCTGGTAATCGCGAGGTCTGGTATTTCTGCCAGGACAATAATTACAATTGCCTGTGTAGCCACAGGCAGATTATAGCATGATGTCCAGACATAACCATAAGGAGATCTTACGTTACATATAGATTTTTTTTTTTTGCAAAGCCCAGACTTAAACATGAGACGATATTTCCTGGCATATAGAACCTTTTTGAAATAATAAACTACTTCATGTCATGTCCTATTGATCATTAGTAAGACCCAATTTCCGTCCCAGCCCCAAATTCCAGCACAGGAACATGTTGGACCAATTAGCTGGCTCAAAGCCTCCCTTGTTCAAGAACACACTAACATCTATTAACCCACCTTTTCTAAAGTGTCTAAATCAGGGGTAGCCAAACACTGGCCCTCCAGCTGGTGAAACTACAAATCCCATGATGCATCTCTCTCCGGGAGACATTTCTGGCTGTGAGAATCTTGCAATGCCTCATGGGATTTGTAGTTCCTCCACAGCTGGAGGGCCGGAGTTTCGATACCCCTTGTCTAAATGTTGGCACAATTACTTTCTATACTTAATAACCTTATATAAAAATGTAGATTCAAAGTGACAGTTATAATTCAAAAAATAAAATAAAAACATAAGTTTAATACTTGCCTTTTCAGCCTCTGAGTTAGAGCTCCAGGTGCTGCTATTACACTTCTGGAAGCGCGGTTTTGAGAGTTTTTAATTGCGTTTCAGCTCTGAAATGCATTTCAAAACCACCTTTTAAAAAATCGCACAGAAGCCGCGCTGATCCGCACCCACTGGTGTGAAAGAGGCCTTATAAAGGTCTTTTGCCATGCTTTGGATCAGCTGTAGGTTTGGAGGATGTAGGTTTTTATTTTTGTATTAATGAATACATTTTTTTGTTAGTTGAACTCATTGGACTGTCATTTTTCAACCAGACCTACTATGTAACTAAAACCCAAGTGTATGTGTTGGCAAAACTTTTTTTTCAGTAAAAAAAATGAATAAAACACCGACCAGTCAGATTTCCCATCTGGTCCCAAAGGAACAGGAAATAATAGAACATTTCTCCAAAGCAAGGGGAAATCCCCAGTTGGACAGTTTTACTTAGAACAAGTGTCCCCATTGATCAAGAAACCAAGAAAGGGCGCAGAGAACACTGCCTAGCTAACGAAGTTATAATGAAGACTAAAGGTGGTGGCACTTACGCGTGATTGCCAGGATCTGGAGATGGACGGCCGGTATGGAGGATCGGGGCACTCGTGGTGTGATTCTGACTGTAGTTGATGTGCTCTTTTTCAAGCTCGGGTAAAAAAAGGGCTATTTTACCCGAGCTTGAAAAAGAGGTAATACCTCGAAACGCGTCGCTCTTGTCCGCTTTGATCCCTCTCCATCTCACCATTAACTCGACCTTCGGCATCTAACAGCTGCTTCCGTACACCATCCCCAGCAGACCTGACAGTGACCGCTCGCTGACACACACAGCTACGGCTGCTACAGGCTTATCCATTGCCCGGCTCCTGTCCGATTTGATTCGACTTTCGGCATCTGTCAGCTGCTTCCGTACACTGTCCCCAGCAGACCTGACAGTGACCGCCTGCTGACACACACAGCTGTGGCTGCTACAGCCCTGTCCATTGCCCGCTGTCCATTGCCGACACCACAGCGATCTCCCTGCCTCTCCTCCACACCGCACAGACCCCCAACGGCACTTGGGACGAAGTCCCCTCTTCTTGTCTACACTCTCCTGTGGATGTACCTCTCGGATCAGCACATCAACTACAGTCGGAATCACACCACGAGTGCCCCGATCCTCCATACTGGCCGTCCATCTCCAGATCCTGGCAATCACGCGTAAGTGCCACCACCTTTAGTCTTCATTATAACTTCGTTAGCTAGCCAGTGTTCTCTGCGCCCTTTCTTGGTTTATTGATCATTTGCATTCACAGGTTCTCCTCCTGTTTCCCAGGGCTGCATACACGCCTCCAAGCTAACTCTTTGCCCATCCGAGAGCGCTGTTTATATGTTTTTTCAAGTGTCCCCATTGGAAGACTTCCCCTCACCTCCTGTTCCAGGCAAAAACTAAAAAAAAAAAATGATTTCCCATCTTTCTGACAAATAGAAAAAGTGAATCTTCCCAGTGGGGCCACAGACAGGAAATCACCATTGGGCATCATGCACACAAACCTTTTGCATTAAACTCCGGACTAACTTTTTTTTATTAACGCTTGCAGTGAGGCTACCCCCACACTGCAAGGGTTAACTGCTCATGTTCGTCTATGGAGGAAAATAAAAAAAGTTATACACCTGATCCTGTGAGCCGGCTTGCTCTTAGTCCGGTCCTTCCAGTCTTTCGCCCTCTCTGCTGCAGCGGTCTAAGGTCCCATGAGGCATCGCATTCTATACACTGGGGGGAATTTATCAAAACTGGAGCAGAGAGAATCTGGAGCAGTTGCCCATGGCAACCAATCAGCATCTCTCTTCAGTTTGCTCAGGTAAGATTTGAAAATGAGACAGAGAAGCTGATTGGTTGCAGTGCAAATCTGCTCCAGATTTGATAAATTCCCCCCACTGTGTATAAGTTGTGAGGATGCCCAGGGGCATACTATTGCAGCGGAGGAGGAGACCGACTGGAGCTGGCTGGCTCTAAAGATCAGGTGAGTGTATCTTTGTTATTGTCCTCCCTAGACCAAAACAAGCAGTTAGCCCTTGAAGAAGCCCCACTGCAAGAGTTAATAAAAGGTTTGCCTGGAGTTATTCTTAAAATTCAGGAGAAGTTGTGAAGTATAAATGGTTCCGTTTAAGGCAACTAAATTGAGGGATGTAGTTGCCACTGGGAAATGTTCATTTGTGTAAACGCAGTGAGAATGCTGCTGAATGTCTAGCTGTGCATTCAGACATAGCAAAGCATTACATTCTTCCAGGTGCATTTAGAAATGAGCTCCAAACATTCCTGGACTCATGTATTCTAAATTCTGTGTGCGTGGGCCTAAAGTGTATAAAAGCCATGACTTCTATGGAGCAGAGCTTGTGGACCAACAACACAGTACTACCGCACTTGGCTATGGTGAATTAGTCTAAAAAGCACCAAAAAAAACTCATCCACTTAACCAATAGCGAATATTAAAAGATTATACAAATGCAGAACACAGTCAGTGTAACATGTTCAGTTATATGGTGTGTACGTTAAAACATAATGAACATGTTCATTTGCATGTGACAGGTGCACTTTAATGGAATTACAATAAGGATTTCCTGTTTACTTGGACTTACAAACAGCAAGATACAAAGGAACAAGTTCATCCCAAAACACTTCAGCTTCTGAAATGTATTTACAAACTAGACCTTGCTTGACATCTGTTGTTCCACCATCTTTGTTTTGTCATGCAAATATTATCAAGTGCGTAACAGAGAAAGGGCTGCGGCCCAGACCTCCCCCGGGGAGGAAGATTCACCTGCTCCCTGCCATTGTTAGCTTGTGTTGCCAGGAAACCTTTTTATTCGGAATAATTTTAGTACATGCATCCGCACGGAGAATCAGCAGTGAATTTGCCATGAATGAGCCGATTCCTGAAAGGGTGTCTGTCACAAAAAAATCATAAAGTGGTTCATCATTTAAAAAATAGTATTGTGTATCCAGATTAAAGTGTATGTAAACCCAAACTTTATTTTCGATACATTTGGCATCATGCCTGACGGTATACTGTTATCTGCAATAAATTCTTATTTGTGAATCTGTTGCAAAGTTTCTTACCTGGAAATCCTGCCAGTAATAGCACTTCCTGTTTCAGGCTGACAACGCTAAACTGCCACCTTGCAATTAACAGCTATGTTGTTAACCATCCATTTGCGCTCACTCATTTACAGAGGCGTCACTAGTCTTTTTGCTGCCTGAGGCAATAGGGGGTGGGGTTTGCTGGTTGTGCACGCTATAAGGAGGAGCTGGGGGTGGGGACAGAGCAGCCAGAGCGACCTGCTCAGCTCCTGGCAACCAGTGATGTCATTGGTTGCCAGGAGCTGGGCAGAATGCTAGATAGAACATCCCACTCAGCTCCTGGCAACCAATAACATCACTGGTTGCCAGGAGATGAGTGGGACGCTGGCCAGAGCATCCCAGGTTGCTAAGAATGGGGGTGGGGGGAGAATGTATGGCCCTTACACATCTCCCCGCCTGGCTGTTAGCAACCTGGAATGCTGTGGCCAGAAAGGGGGTGTCATACACATGGTGCCCCCCATGTGACCCAAAGAGATGCCACCTGAGGCAACAGCCTCAGGCTGCATTATTATAGGGATGGCCCTGGCTACCTATCATGCCTGCAGGAGGTATGCACAGACCTCATAGGCACCCCAACAAAGTCCAAATATGAAGTTGGTATCCTGGCAGTCCAGACCTTCAAATAAGTGGATTTTCAAAGTGATATTGATGGATGGGGCCATGCCAAGACCAGATGGGAAAAAGTGAAATCACCAGCACTTACATATATGCTTATGACAGATTTATGGTGAATAGCAATGAGGACCACCAGCACTCAATGGGTGAAAAGAAATCCAAAATGTCTTTTTATTGAAGAAGCATGTCACTTGTGTCAAATAGCCAATGTTTCGGAAACTCTCAGGGTCCCTTCATTGTCACAATGTTTGCCCTGATGAAGGGACCCTGCATGGTTCCGAAACGTTGGCTATTCGACACATGTGACATGCTTCTTCAATAAAAATACATTTTGGGGTTTTTTTTCAGCCATTGAGTGCTGGTGATCCTCACTGCTGTTCTCCATCCGTGGATATCACTACAAGCACCACCATTACTTCTGGTCTCCATTGCTGCATGGTGTGCAGGGGACGTCTTCGATTATAGATTTATGGTGAAGACAGCATTACACTAATCAAAAACATACTGGCCTATGTGACAAACCATTGCCAGATCCTGGAAACAACCCGCTTTTAGCTTCCTGGAAGTAGCACAAAAAATACAGGTAACTTTGTACTGCTATACTGAATGAGTCATATGGCAAGCTCCTGTGGGTCTGGTCACCAGGGCTGGATTATTGGAGAGCCCAGGCCTTTCGCCTTGACCTTCTATGAGTATAGTTGTCCACACCTGGAGGTTCCTGGGCAGGATCACACCCTCCTTCTGCTTTTTCCTCTTTTCTATTCTTTCTGTTACTTTTTTTAATGCTTCCTTTTATCTCTTCACTTCTCTATGCCTTTATGTATTATGTATACGTCACCGAAATGCTGTTTCTATACATTATGTGCTCACCTTGTTTTTGTACTTTGTGGTACTTTATGTTTCATGATCACATTTTATGTGGTATATTATGATATGTGCTGCACGTAAAGAAAATAAAATCTTTCAGTGCTTGTTCACACCGAATGCGGACCAGATCTGCATGAGTTTCTGCACACGCTGTGCAGTGTGTTTTGCCACGTTTTTTGCAGCGTTCCGGGCTGTGTTTTTGTGCTTTCAGTGCGGTCCAGGGCATTTGCATGAGTTTTTTATGCGTTTGCATGCGTTCCAAAGCAGGAAAAATAAGGCTTGCTGCAGTTTTTTTACATGCTTTGCTACTCAACGCTGCGGTGTGAACAAGAGCCCAAAATACCATTGGAATACATTGGACGCAGTTTTGATCCGTTCTGTAACTGCTCTGCTCTGCTCCTGGAATGCACTTGGTGTGAACTAGCCCTCAATAAAAACTTTTGTATAACAGATGCATACTGATAATGTATGTCACTGGGATCTTCTGGGTTGACAATTATGTCACCTTGAGGAGGGGACCCTACAAGGCCCCAAAATGTTGGTATGCTTTTGACTTCTGTAATGCTGTCTTCACAATAAAGCTATGATGCATTAATTTGAAGTGCTGGTGATTTCGTGATCTCCCATTTGATAGTCAGCTCTATGGCCGACTGCAGTGAGTGACCCTACTGGGGAAGGGAATTTTTCCTAATTTCCTGTCCCTGTTAAACCAGAACAAGAACTGGAGGGAAGTGGTTGCCACTGGGAAAGGAAAGCATAGAGAGCAATAAACATTTTGACAGTTTTGCACTTTACTAAAAATTTATTTTTATTTTTATCTCTGTCCTCGTTGGAGAGATTTTTTCGTCACAGCCTGTCCTGATAAGCGGAGCCTCTGTCACAAAAGACATATGTGACTGCAGCCTAAACAAAGCGTTCAGACAGCTGCACCACACTGCTTTCCCGTCCTCAGTTCTTTACTTTGGCTGCATTGTAAAGGAGGTGCTGGGCAAGGACCAGGACTGCATACCAAGTGCCCTACCAAGTCCAGCACAAAACTTGTTCTGGGTCAGGTCATGTGGAATATCTATGCCTGCAGCGGTCACACAAAGG
>NW_017306306.1:481762-490952 GCF_000935625.1 Nanorana parkeri
GGTCATGTGGAATATCTATGCCTGCAGCGGTCACACAAAGGGGGCACTTACTCTTCAAATGCCTCTATGCAGCTTTCTGCCAGGATGCCAGTAGTATTGTATTGTACTGTGTTAGTCAGAATGCAAAACATTTGAGGTTTAAGTGATGCTCATTATTGCCTAACAAGTTAATAAAGATGGAAGCTTTTGGGATGTTATAAGCTGGGTATACGCAGAGCAGATTTCGGTTGACACCCTTCAATTGAAAAATTGAAGGATCTGGGTGGAAAATTGATGGACGAACAGCGCCTGCATGCAACTAGATGCAAGCACTGTTCAGGTATTTTGATAGCTGATTGGGGCCAACTGGCACAATACAATAGCCGCAGCAGGCAAACAGCGTGGATGCAGTAATCTGTCTGATTTTTGTGAATGAAAATCTATTCTGACAGTCTATACCCAGCTTTAGATCCCTTTTCACAATGCCTCAAAAATGGCCTGTACTTACCTGAATAACATTTCTAAACTCTGATCTATCTTTATAGCCTGACCTTACAATAGCATTTAGGCCCCTTTCAGATGGCTGCTCCGATTGGGTCCGCCTGTCAGTTTTTCAGTACCTGATCGGATGCCCAATGCAGGTCTATGGGCAGCCGTCCATTTAGACCCGGTTACCCCCAGCTTCGGCTGCGTCTGAAAAAACAGAGGGAACTGTGTTTTGACGGACCGGATCGCGCCGGATCGGGGATAATCTGATGTAAACAGACACATTTCCGTTTACATCAGATTCTCCACAGACTGATATGGGGTTTCATTTTTTCCCCCATGGGGTCCGGCACTTCCTCAGTTTACTGCAAAATGGAGGAAAACTTGTATGTAGGAAGGAAGGAAGTAAAGAAAGAAATAAAGAAAGAAAGGAGATGAAAAGATGAATAAATAAAGAGGCATATATGTAAGTCGGATGGATAATAAAAAGGATAGATAGCTAGATATATAAAGATGGATAGATGGAGAGCTGATAGAAATAGGCTGGACCGATAGATAGATAGATAGATAGATAGATAGATAGATAGATAGATAGATAGATAGATAGATAGATAGATAATAGAAAGATGAATAGATAGAAAGATGGATCGATGATAGATAGATAAATAGATGATAGATACATAGATGGATTGATGATAGAAAGATGGATGGATAGAAAAGATAGATAGGTAGATAGATGCACAGACAGACAGACAGATAATGGAAAGATGAATAGATAAACAGAAAGATGGATAGATAAACAGAAAGATGGATAGATGAAAGAAAGATAGATGATAGGTAATAGATAGATAGATAGATAGATAGATAGATAGATAGATAGATAGATAGATGGATCGATGATAGAAAGATAGAAAAGATAGATTATAGAAAGATGAATAGATAGAAGGATGGATAGATGAAAGACAGATAGATGATAGAGAGAGATAATAGACTGTCAGAAGGATGGACAAACAGACAGGAGAATAATAAATGGGCAGATTCAGATAAATGGACAGAGACATTAGGATGAATTAAGGTTGATCCACTTGATCTATAAAAAACAAACAAACCCCAAACATGTTATTCCAATGTTATGATTTTTATTATTGTCGGCATCATTACAGACAACCTCACCCGTCATCCAGATCTGTAACTTCCTCCTTGCCTATCTCCTGAATCCAGATTCAGTACCCCCAACCCCCATATCCTGACATGTGCCCTGCCCGGGCCAGTGTAGTAGGTGCCCGCTGCTGGCAGACTGCATCACTTCGCAGGCTGTGGCGGGGGGCGGGGGGGAGCGGGTGGAAAGTTCACACTGCAGTGACGCTGCCGTGTAGGGATGGCGCTCCCTCCTCCTTAGTCTCCGCTCTATGAATAAGCAGAATAGCGGAGAGCGGTCCAGCCGCGGAAGGAGGGGGTACCCGGGACAGGTGGAGGGGACCCAGGAGATGGGGAGAGCAGGCTGCTGCTTCTGCATGCCATGATGCTGCATAGCTGTGTGTGATCCTCTGCTGGTACCCATCCAGCAGCCTCCCACCTCATCCCTGCTCATCCCCCTTCCTCTGTGTCTCCCCTCCCCACCCATCTGTCCCTCCAGTCTCACTCCCAGCACAAGGGACTATGGCTGCTGAGGAGATACCGCAGACTGTAGAGGATTACAAGGCTGAGATTGAGAGGCTGACCAAGGAGCTGAGTGAGACCACCCAGGAGAAGATCCAGGCTGCAGAATATGGGTTGGTGGTGCTGGAAGAGAAGCTCTCCTTGAAGCAGCAGTATGATGAACTGGAGGCAGAGTATGACACTCTGAAACAGGAGCTGGAACAACTCAAGGAGGTCAGTGACAGGGGCTGGGGGAGGTGTTGATGGGGTCTCTCAGCTTGGTAGAAGGAATGGGCAGCAGTGGGTGATGGAGAAATTCCTAGAATATTTGCCATGGATGCAGGGAACAGCATTTCCCCCAGGAGACAGAGCCCTGTAGAGGACCACTTCTACCTCCACCTGGGGGCAGACTCATGTAAAGGACCACTGCTACATCCACCTGGGGGCAGAACCCAATTGCTACCTACACCTGGGGCAGAACTCTGTAGAGGAGCAGTATTACCTCCACCTGGGGGGCAGAACCCTTTAAAAGAAAACTACTACTTCCACCTTGGGCTTCTCTAGAGGGCCACTAAAATCAGCTTTTGGGAGGCAAACTCCCCTAGATCTTATCTAACATCTTCTCCTAAGGGCAGATTTTTGTAGAGGACCACTGCCACCTCCCCTGTAGTGACTGACACTTGTACAGTATCCTTTGCAAATGACTAAAGTGGACACAACTTTGTAGAAGACCTGGGCCATCTCTTCCTGGATGTAAACTCCTGCAGAGTCCCTATACCACTTTCACCAGGGTTGAGATCCTTGCCAAAGGTGTTTTTCTTAGAGTTAGGCCCCAATAGATACAGGGTGATTCTTGGACCTCTACAAGAGCATGCAAGGCACAAAACATTTTAGATGACCTGAGCAGACCCCTTCAGGTTACTTCTGCCACCGCTTCTTGTGTACAGACCCTGAACTCCAACATGACCTTTCAACTGAATACAACCTGGGTTCCAAACAGTTAATGCACCAAAGTTTAGAGGCCTAATCCAAATCTCTTCCTCTTATAGTGGTCTTCCTAGAAGTAGGCTCCCTGCCTTTAGGGGAGAGGACCAGTGTGCAGGGGACCAGTGATTTTTTTCTCGATTCTTTTTGTGGTCCTTTTTTTCTTCCCAGACCCTTGTAGTGGCCTTCTTGTCTTCCTGGACCCTTATAGTGGTCCTTTTGAAACTTGACCTCCTGCTTGATAAGTTATAGCATCTGTGCTTTTTGTTGCTGCCTTATCCTGTGTTGTTCTGGTTTCAGACTTAGAAGAAAAGCATTTCTCCAATTGCCAAGGAACTAAAAGTCCCAGCATGCCACCATGCCAAGACTTCTAGTTGTTCAGAAAGTGTAGTCCAATTAGGTGCACAGATATGTTGTGGAAACCAGGGGAGTGCAGATGTGGGCCATGAACAGAACATGCGCTTGTCACAAAAGGAGTGCCTAGGTCTTGTCACTCTGCAGGTGTATGAAGTGCTTGTCTGACATCACTCCCCATTGTTGTGCTTTGGTAGCCGGACTCTGCCCTGTATTAGACAATCGATGAGCCAGAACCAGCAACAATAACAGACCCCTCCCTCCCACTCTCCTGCATACATATGTATTAACACCCATTATCGCCAGCTGTCCCGTAAAGGGGACAAATCCATCAACTATCAATAGTGAAATGTGTTATGTGCTATCAGTGCATGCCGCAGGCAACATTTTGTCTCGTTTTGCTTCCACTTTATGATATTTGTATTTTATATCTTCTGGTGTTGGAATGTTGATCATATCTGGTCATATATTTTGCTTTGCAAGTTTTCCTTTTTAAAATAAGTGACAATGACATGACCTCGTGGATATGTTTTTGTTTTAATAGTTGTTAAAAATAATTTTGAATACATTAAAATTACTTGGCGGAACTATAATCTGTATATTTTCAAATACATACATACATAGATAGATAGATAGATTATAGATATTTCACATCTATCTATCTATCTATCTATCTATCTATCTATCTATCTATCTATCTATCTATCTATCTATCTATCTATCTATCATCTACAGTCTCTCTCTCTCTCTCTCTTCTACTCTCTCTCTCTCTCTCTCTTCTACTCTCTCTCTCTCTCTCTCTTCCCCTCTCTCTCTCTCTCTCTCTCTTCTCCTCTCTCTCTCTCTCTCTCTCTCTCTCTCTCTCTCTCTCTCCATATTTCTGTCCCTGACACTTGTGTGTTTTAAAATGCTGTTGCATATAGCAGCCGGCTGGCAGGGGATGGGATTATCCGCCACTTCCTGTAGTGTGACAGAATGTCCATGACATTATTCTATGGCAGCAGCCAGTGACAATGAGCATAGCATAGGCGGAAGAATCTGTATCTGTAGGCCTGGCTTGTCTGCTATTTGCTCCGTCAGCTCCTGCAGTCTGGGAGTTCACATGCTTCCATGCATACATCTCTACCAGCCTCTGGGATTGCAGCTTGGCTTCTTTAGTCATTTTTGCAAAAACGCTACTAAGCATAATGAGGATTTAGCCTGGACAGTTACACCAAGCTGTGTTACTGGTGTCTTGGAGCTTATTTTATTTGTGGTTCTATTTTGTGTGTCCCAATGAAGACTTTTGTAAAGTGTATTTTTGGTTTTCTAACTAATTTCGCAAAGCACAGTAGCAGAACAATCAATGTTGCACACAGTATCTACTACCTGCTTTGTTGCTTCATATTTGCACAGACTCTTGAATTATGTCATACTCGGTTGGAAATGGTCAAACATTGCTTGGTGATGTTGGGGAGTTGTTTGCAGAATGATGGGTGTTAGCAGACATTATCATCATCATCATTATTATTATCATTATTATTTTCATACAGGATTCATATTGTGAAAACAGTTGGTACAGTGCTTTACAATATAGACGTTTTGTTGACAACTGTTAATAACTAGAAGTGGATTGCACAGAGACCTGCCAAGTGATAACTAGCAGTGAACATCTGACATTAGGTACAATAGTTACTACTAAAGCCAGTATTTGCTTTACAAGCGTGCCTGAGTACATTCCTGACATGTCACAGTATACAGCAACAGGAATATTTCTTTAAAAAGATGCACCTTTTATCATTAAAAAGTTGTTCAGTCGAGGGATTGTGCCTAGGCTGAGATGATGTCATAATCTGCTGCAGGGAGTAGAAAGTATTTTCTCAGTCCCTTTTCCCCAGTGATCAGACTGCAACATTGTAACTGTGTTGCAAGTCACAACATAAGAGGATGCAGTATGAAGTGATCTGTGTCAGACATTTGTGAACACCAACAACTGCACAGCCACCAGGATTTACTCATCTTTGAGCTGCCATGTCAGTCTAGGAATCAGATGGTCACCCTGGGTGATGCCTGAACAAAGATTGCCTCGTTCTTCTGAAGAGGAAAGCAGATGTAGTTATTGTCAGGGGGAGTACTGTGATCTCAGTGAGAGGTAATACATATCTGTGTGTGTAACACTTACACACTACTTAGCATGTTTGCATTTAACATGAAAAGTATATGTGATGTTGGGTCCACTATAATAAAGCAAGATAGGTGATGAATAGTAATGAGTGAATTTGATTCGTTGTGTGATTCATTTTACAGAGTGGATTATTCATAGATTTGCCAGTGGTGAATAGGCCAGTATGATTTTGCCAGTCTGGGGCTGCTGACATCACATCCAAGATGGCAGCACACAACAGCAGCAGCCTCAGGACTTTTAGATGTCTAGACAAGGAAGGTTTTAGCCTTCACTGAGAGGTGAAGTGAATAAAATTGATTATCTCTTTACAATGGTACCTGGAATTGGGTGAGATATATTAGTCAGCAAGTTAATATTTTGTCCCTGAAGTTGATGTGTTGGGAGCACAAAAAATGGGCAGGCATAAGGATCTGAGTGACTTTGACAAGGGCCAAATTTTGATGGCTATACGACATAGCAACTTGTGGGATGTTCTCAGTCTGCAGTGGTCAGGACCTACCAAAAGTGGTCCACGGAAGGAAAACCGGTGAACCAGCGACAGGGTCATGGGTGGCCAAGGCTCATTGATGCACGTGGGGAGCGAAGGAGGCCCACCTCCTAACTTAGAGGACTTAAAGGATCTGCTACTGATTACTTAGGCCCCGTTCACACCTTTCCGTTTTGTCGGGCGTTAAAAAAGTTAACCAAAGGGGTAAATTGGACTAATTTATAGGAAAAATTGGAAAAGTATAATTAATTAAGACCTAATGTTTGAATTCTTGCATAGCCTCTTGTAACTGGTTCCCTTAAAGGTCCTATAGTAGTCCTTTTGTTTCCCAGGAAAAATAGTGTCACTGGAGCTAATACTAGATGGGATTTGGCTTGGGCAGCGGGTAAACGGCTTGGTGACCTCAGTCCGTGAGATCAGTGAGAGGTCATTTGTATTGTGTCTGTGATCCCATATAATCAGTGTCCCCAGGTTCAACCCCACAATAGAGATTACAATGGTCAGAAACCCTTTTGAGCTTTAAGTGCTATTTAGATTAAAGGACCAGTACTCATAAATTGTAAGTCAATGCAATCGAAGGGTAAGTCCAACCAGAAATGATCACCTGATGTAGGGTAGATGCCAACAGGTTGAATCAAGCATGGACATCTCACAAGCTGGACATACACAAGGTGATTTTGTAGAGTGAACAAACTTTTCACATTTCTTTCAAGAGGGGTGGGGGGAGGTTTAGCATATAAAAAGATTTGCACAGAAATGGGCTTTAAACCTAATGGGCTGCTTTACAGTTAGGGATTATAGATAAGGTTCAGATTTATGGTGAATCTTAAGGATCCACAGGGTTTGCTAATTACAAACTTCCCCCCTCCCTGGCTGCTTGACCACTCTCCGCAGCCTCTTCTCCACCGGGCTCCTGAGGCCTAAGGACCGCTGATGTCATCACATCTAATTCAGCTACATTAGACATGGGGATAGCAAGGGGAGAAAGGTGAGCGCTGAATTTTACATTTGAATTTTACATTTCCTGGAGTTCTTCTTTAATCTGGGAAGCATAAACTTTGTTTATACTTCCCAGAAAATGTGTTCTGCATTTAAATAAACCAAACATTGGAGACTAATGTGAATGTAACCTTCAACTACATCCTTCTTCTGAGACCGTGACTCACATATAAAAGCCAGTGGTTCAAATAAAGCTGTATTACTCACTTGATCTTGGTCTTCCTCCAGACTGCTAGACCGGTCCCCGCAGCCTCTTCCCACCTTCACTCTGGTAGTCTAAAGAACCGCTGACATCTTCACATCTTAAGCAGGACAATGGATTTGCTTTAGACATTAGGACGCTGAGGGACTCCATAGCTCGGGTGGAGGGGGAGGGGGGGGGCAGGTGAGTGGGGCTGAGGATCGGGTGAATATATCTACTTTATTCGAGCCCCCCTAGGGAAAACCAGCGCTTAACCCTTGCAGTGCAGGGGTAGCCGCACTGCAAGGGTTAGTTTCTTAAGTTCCCAGAGTTCTTCTTTAAAGCTAAAGTTTGTGGAAAAAAATGATAGTTTACTTACCGCACTGGGTATGTAAATGATCCCGCCTCTTCTCACTAATTGCCCATGTACAAAATGCCTCGTATTTTTCTTAAAGAATACAAGGCGTTCTGTAATTGGAGGCGAGGAGAGGGCAGCGATGTGACATCATCTCTCCTCCTCCAATCATAGAAAGCCTTGTATTCTTTAAGAAAAATCCAAGGCATTTTGTGAATTGGCAGGTAGTGAGGAGGGGCACATTCCTCACCCCCCTCAGTGCCCGGAAGACTAAAGCTACAGTATGTGTAGGAACCAGCATGCTGCAAGGTAAGATTTTTATACTCTGTAGAGCCCTCTGCAGATAACATACAGCTTTTTAATGATAATTTACACATCCAGTGTGGTGCGTTTATTGTCATTTTTTCACGAGGTTTTGGTATTTAAGTGTTCTTAAAGGGTGTCTATGATCAAAAACTAAAAATAAATATGTATCTCTAGATTTCATTTCCATAAGTTCTATCCCACTTCTAATAACCGTATCGACCTAGTAGTTTGTCGCTTATTTATTGAAGATGCCATTGGGATGTACTTCCTCAATATACTGGCACATATGCACTTCCTTGTGTCCCAACTCATAAGAGAGCTTGCCTTGTGAACTAAAACTCAACGTCCAAAGAATGTAGCATCATCATTGCTTGCTGAATGCAGTGCATGATGGGATATGTAGCCTTGAGATATTGAGATTGCATCACATCAAGCAGCCGGGAGATAGATTCACAGCACACTGGGAATCCAGGAAGTTGTTGAAAGTGATGGGCACATTGGGCAGATGAAATGCAGCACTCACTGATATTATAACAGGATAGTATATGCTTGGGCTTTAAAACTTTTAAAAAGCTAAAACATTTTTTACATTTTAGATGAAGACGGATTAGAACCTCTGTAAGATGTCTATATCCCTGTTGAAGAAATTCCCCTCTCTCTTTGTTCTGGTGACCACTGTCACTAACACAGAATTTGATATGAAATCCAACATTTAACAGTGGTCACCAGAACAGGGGGACATTTTCAATCGGGATACTTGTTCCACTTAACAGCCTAATAGGCTATTTTCCCTCACTTTTGAGAGATTTACTCTCACTTTCTGTTGCGCAGATCAATGGGAAGGAAATCTCTTGGGATTGTATCTTATACAGCTGTCCCCAAAACAGTTGTCCCTGTTAGAACATTTCGGTTCACGTCCACCTGTTTTGGTGACAACTGTTACATTTTGGATTTCCGATCACTTTCTGTGCCAGTGGCAATGGTCACCAGCACAAACTGAAAAGATTAATCTTTCCAGCGGGGACACAGGCAACAATAAAGTAAATAAAGAATACCAATATTAGAATAAGCCGGCACCCTTTAAAAGTTTGCAAAATCTCAAATCTCACACCAGACGAAAAATGGTAAACTTAAAAAAACTTCACAAAATTCCTATCTGACCTCTATCCTAAAACAGGGTCTGCTATGAATTTTACTGGGGGACTCCACACAAAAACACAAAAAAGTGGTTCCCCCGCTTTACATCAGAGAGCCTTC
>NW_017306306.1:490972-500795 GCF_000935625.1 Nanorana parkeri
CTCTCCATCAAATTCCTCCCTCTACATCAGCACCTCCCTTTCATATCAGAGCCCCCCCCTTCATATCAAGATCCTGCCTGCATCATGGGAAAAGCACTTTTGAGGCACCCCTGAGGAGGGCAGAAGGCACCTCAGGGTGCCAAGGCACCGTGGATGATAAACGCTGAATATACAATAACACATAGGTATATTGTATTAATTATCAAATGTTTATTATCCCGGATGAAGGGGGTACAGATTCCTGAAATGTGGAGGCTCCTCTGGCACCTTCAATAAACATTCCAACTATGTAAAGATTGTCGTGGTATACTACAGTAATTTGGACATGGGCACTGCCCCCCTGATGGAATGGAGCCAAGGGTTGTTCTTCATTCCGCTCGATACGTTTATATCACAGTTGTGGATTCTGGAGGTAACGTGACCCTGAAATAGTGATAGTGAGGAGGGTCACCATATACCTGAAGCTGCAGTCAGATCGGTCATACCGTGGATTAATATTTCATGGCTCTTGCCGTATACTGGAATGAGGAAATGATAAGCAGCAATGCAAAGCACAGTAATTTAATGCCATCATAAAATATTCATGCTGGACCTCATCTGTATGTCTTCATTACACGGTATGGCTGTCATAATGACATTTCAGAAATCCTTCCTCCATAAGCCAGCGAAAAAGAGATAGGAGCGGGGTACAATTTCACCTATGTCTAAAATAAACCACTTACTCAATTATTGGAGATGCGGAACATTTGGCACAAAGTGTTTTTGACAACAATTACTGCATTATATGCGTTGCACAGAACATCAGTTACTGTTCTTGATGCAAGCTCTGAATGACTAATGTGATCATTGGAGCTATGGAGATCCACAGTAGCCTCTTAAGGATTAAGGAGCAGTTTAAAGTGGACCAAGCATCAGATGTAGTTCTTCATGTTAAGTGAAAGTATTGTGTCAGTGTAACACTTCCAGGTATTTTTTAACACTTATAGAGATTACAATACTCCCCCGGACAATACCTTCATCTGCTTTTCTCTCAGGAAGAATGGAGTCATCTTTGTTTAGGCATCATTCAGGGTCATCATCTACTTCCTGGACTAAAATGCTGGCTCAGGTATGACACAATCATGTAATTCCTGGTGTCTTTGCAGTTCTTGGCAGTGTTCATAAATGTCTGAGACACATCAGCCCCTGCTGCCTCCTCTTTCCTTCAGACTGGCCACAGAGTTACACTATGTCCTAGCAGGAATACCAAAAAAACAGGAACAGAGAGATTTGTGTCCTTGACATGAGTAAGATTTATTCAATAGCCATTGGGCAGGATGATAGATATACAACAGGTTACATTAATTTTTAAGCAAAGCCACATTAGCATAATTAATGAGGCACATCCCAGTGACATTCAACACTGGGCAGGCTTGGAAAGGCAAATCATCCAAAAATGTCTACAAAGCTTGAGACTTACGTATAACAAAATGGAGTCTTGAACATGAATATCAAATGGATTCTTTAGTTTAACCAACTTTTCCACCTCAAATGTGGCAGTCTGATCACTGAAGGGGAGGCGAGGGAAAGGTTCCTCCTGCCTGCATCAGACTGATGGCATCATACCAGCCTAGTCAATGGTACTGGACTGGAACTCAGTGATGGTTTTTTAATGGTAAAAGGTGGAACTTTAAAAAAAAAAGAAAAAAAAAAGATACTATTGCTGTATATTATGACATGGCCAGAATTCTTTCATGCACACTTGACCTTCTGAAAGCATGCCTTTTACTTCTGTACCTCCGCTATACTAAAATGTAAACTTGTGTTCAAATTCTTTGCTTTCCTGAAGCTTCTGCTGAGAGCTCTTTCCAATGTAGGCCACTTAATGAAGCATTGGTTTTGCGATTTTAAGCCAGGGTTGGACAAATTCAAATGGAATTCAGTTGCCAGTCAGTCCAATCTTGGAGACAGCAGGATCTTTTTTAGGAGCCAACTAAAGAAAATCTCAAAAGTTGGTTGCCAGCTCAGTGGCATAACAATAGATATAGTAGCCCACATGGTAGAAGGGGGCCCATTAATGATTACATAAGTTGCTGTTTGATACTGACCTTGTACCTCTTGTAACATTTACAATCAAGAAGAGCTGACATCAGATGTATAGGAGACAATGCAGACAGCTCTCCTGCTACATGACTTTAATATCATGGACAGCAGGAATGTTGCTGAGGGGCTCCATCAAAATTTTGATTTGGGGCCCAATGATCTACAGTTACGCCCCTGTGCCAGCTTTAATCTTTAAGTAGCATTGGCTACCTTGCTTCTGAGATTTGTCCAGGCCTGTTTTAAGCAAAGAGGAAGATCTGTGTTCTAGAGTAGGTAATGTCTGGCAAGCTATGCAAAAACTTCAGTTCCAAAGCCCCTTTGGGCCAGATGACATGACCATGACTAGCACCAGAGACAAGAACAGCAACTTGTCTAAGAAAAATAAGCGCGGAACATTATTTGTCTTCTATTGTTATGCTGGTTCAGGATGGGCTGGATTGGCAATACATTTGTAGTACAGGCAGTCCCCGAGTTACAAACATCCGATTTACATACGACTCCTACTTACAAACGCAGGCCATTACTTTACAGCAGGGGTAGTTGTAATGCTACCGCGCTCATGCTGACGAGGAGTGCCCACCTGTTTGGGTCTGGTTTGTACTACTGTACATACATTACAGGAAGTTCACTCTTGTTTTTTTTTAACAGGAAGTTGACTCTTGTTAGACGTGCAGATGAGGGGTGCCCACCTCTTCTTCCAGGTCACTGTGAGGTTTTTACTGCTGTCTTTATCCTCATTAGAAAGATTTAATCTCACTTCCTGTCCTTGAGACAACAGGAAGTGAAAGGAAATCTACCCCTAGGAAGGGAAATTCACTCCTGTAAGAGTAATCATTGGAAAAAGGTGTCTCCACTGAAGCTTTATTACCAATCCTTGTTTCCACGACAACCCAAAATTTTCAAAATCTAAATGTCACAGGGGCAGAAAGTGAGGTGAAATCTTCTGAACGGGGACACACACAGCAAAACAAATTTTACAGGGGGTAAACCCTTCCCTATGCTATCCAAAACAAAAAAACACAGTTTGGGAGCTGGAGTTACACTTAAAATTTTTTACCTGTTCCAACTTACATACAAATACAACTCAAGAACCTATCTTGTTCGTAACCTGGGGACTGCCTGTATAGGTCTACTTTAATAGTGGATGGTGAGACTCTGTGGGTTGGATGTTGTTGGATTCTCTTATAGGTTCCACAAATTAGCCGGAGGGTACTGGAATTAGGAAAGCTTCCATTCCTTTTCTTCAGAGAAAGGGGATCTATCAGCAACAAAGGAGCATGTTTGAGGCAAAAGCTCCGCTGGCAATTTCCAGAACCTTAATGGTGTAAAATGTATTATAAAATATCTGTGATCATATGTAATTGATGTACAGTGGTGTCATGATTTTTACCACGCTATCAGTCACACATACAAACAAAATCACTGAAAAACGCTACAATGGATCATTTTGTGGGATAAATCATGTTGCCAGCTGTAGAGAATGGATAAAACAAAACTGCTGTGACTATAGGTGAGATATGTATGTAAACCCAATCATTGAATTTTCATATAACATTTAACATGTTAATGTGATTACAAAAGTTATTTTCAGTCATTTTAAATCTGCAGCTTTCATTAAAATAATACCTGACAATGCTGCCTTGAAGCTCCTTGTTCAGGCATTTCTTGTTACAGGGTGCCAACGCTCTGTCCCTGTCTCCCAGTTGTGCCCCTGCATTGTCACCCTGTCACATGGGCTTCTGCTGGAGACTACCAGTGGCAGTTTCAACACACATTAGACAGGCATGGTTTACTGTTGTCACCATCAGAAAACTCGCCCTGAGAAATGCCATGCGCCCATGGAGTGCATGTAGACAGCAAGTGGCTGCAAAGAGGCTGCACAAGTAATATTTTATGATACATTGTGCTTTAGCACATGAAATATCATTCAGATGTCATCTACTTTAAGCAGCATGATCAGGCTGTCAGGTATTTATATAGCGACGACAATTTTTACGTAGCACTTTTACATACTGCACTTTCACATCAGTCCCTGCACTCAAGGAGCTTACAATCAAAGATCCCTATTGCACACACATACTTAAATATTGACAGTGAAAGAAATATAATAATAATAATTATTATTATACAGGATTTATATAGCGCCAACAGTTTGCGCAATAATAATGTTACCTAAAGTTCACACAGGACTGCAAAAATAACATTTCAAAGGTTTCTTGTGTAGCAATTATCCATTGTGTCTAATCACTTTACATGTGATTTTGTAGCTTCCATACTTTATAGAGAGGAGCAAATTGCTGCAAAGCTAACCGTGAAAAAACATGGACAATGTTTTGGGTTTAAAATTAGATATAGATGACTAGGACTCTTGGGTAAATATAAACTGCTTCGCTCACAAGGACATGCTATTATTAGCTGACTACGGTCACAAGGGAGACTATCCTGGTATAGATGTGTATACATGTCCTTATGTATGGTATAGGAGAAGAAAGTGATTGACAAGAGCAGAATGTGTGCTTGGTATGGAGGTAATTGACAGAACTGTCAACTGTGTATGGCAGGAGGAACTTCTTTTGACATCTCCGACTCTCAAAATAGAGGGCTGTAAAGCAATGAAACTACAGTAACACCTTAAAGGGAAAAAATATATGAAGACCATCAGCTGAAGACTTTATATAGAGACTCAAGAGAGTAGAGGAAATCAGCTTGAAGGACATCTCCTATCTGGAGAAAGCTTCTTCTTGGAAGTGTTCTGATCGTCTTTTCTGTAGCACTACCTTTTTTGTGATGATGTCAACATTTTGCATAGACTTTTTCTGAAGGAAAGATAATTAAATTACTCACACAGGACACAATTTGGAAATGGTCATTCTTAGCTGTTTCTATAGACAACCTAAGAAGGAGCATAGAATTTCCATTCCACAGTTATTTTATCTCACTTCTGAGTTTACTCAAAACTATCTTGAAAGTTATTTCTAAATTCTACCATTCCAATATTTGCAGTATTTTAAGTGTAAACCCAATCACTAAAATATCAAAAAATCTGAAGATGTTAATACCATTTTAAAAGTAATATTCAATATTTAAAAATCTGTAGCTTTCACTAAATGATACCTGATGATCCGGCTATGAAGGTTCTTGTTTAGGCATTTCCTGTTAAAAGAGTGACAACGGTTTGTCCCTGCCTCCAAATTGTGCCTCTGCCATGTCACCCTGTCATGTGGGCTTCCAGTGAAGACTACAAGTAGCCATGCAAACACATAACACAGACATGGTGCAGTGTTGTCACATCCAGGAAACCTGCCCTGAGAAATGTCATGCAACCATCGCTGGAGTGTACATAGTCAGGAAGTAGCTGCAAGAGAACAGCAGCACTGAGATGCAACAGAGGATCAAAAAAGTTGACAATCAAAACATTAAAAAACAATGACATACACTGCTTTAGCAAACTAGATGTTGACAAGTTAGTGTTTACATCTACTTGAATTATGCCATGCATTTGAGTAAAAGAGTATTTCAGCCTTGCTGCAAGACCAGCAGCATTGTTTTTTGACCAACAGTATCCATAGTGTGCAAAAGTAAGAGCAATGCTGGTTAGGGCTGCAACAACTAATCGACATAATCGATTATAATCGATTATTGAAAAAGTTGTCAACTTAGATTTGTTGTATTCCTCTATAGCTGGCGGTATTCTGCATTGCGCTGTATAATGTACTGTTGCTGGGTTTTGTAGTCCTCTATAGCCGATGCCATTCTGCATTGATTGCTGTGCTGTATAATTTTACACTTTCCTTTTCACTATATTGCACACCACACAATTTTTTTTCTTTTTTACTTCCACCGCTCCAAGCTTGCTCCTGTGATGGACTACAACCTCAATACAAACTAGTAGTCCCATCACTGGAGCCATTTTTTAAAATTTGTTTTATTGTTTATCCGATTAACCGATTAATCGAACTTAATAATCGGCTAACTAATCGATTTTGAAAATAATCGTTAGCTGCAGCTCTAATGCTGGTCATAATGTTTATAAATCAAAACTGGTTGTGCGATTACTAAACAGCCATTTTCAGTGGTTTTGGTGATAAAAGCCCAATGGTCCAATGTCCAGTCCAATGTGATAACATTTTCCAAGTTAGCCAGTGATTTGTATAAATATCCTGCTGGCTTTAAACTTAAACGTGATGGATCATTTGGAAGTTATAATTTGCTACACGGCTGGGCAAGATGTGGGATCCGTGGCCAGTGAGGGAGGGAAGACATTTCGGTTCCCGCCAGGTAGCAACTAATAATTTCCAAATAATAAACTGATACCAGCCTTGTGTTGTTAGGTGTATGGCCAGCATAAACCATGGGGTATCTGCCCCTCTAACCTTTCTGAATAATTAATTGTTTCTTTCCCTTTCCTATATGGCTTTGATATTATGGATCAATTTACACAAGACCATTCACATCCTCAGTGTAGCTCGTGCTCTAATGTCCCTTTCTGCACACTGAGATCAATTTGATCCGTTCACCTCCCAGAAAGTATTTAGGTTGCAGGAGAATATCAGAGGAAACCCATGTCAACACGGGAAGAACAGACAAACTCCATCCAGACACAGTACTGGTGTAGTTGCACATACACTAAATTATAGTTTTTGTATTAGGAGTTTTTATATTGTATTTTAAATATAAAGCAAGGGTCAAACCCTTTAAAATGCCTGACTTTGAGATTTGTTTAAAATGTTTGCTTTCTTTGTTCATCCCCCACGCTTTTATCTGCATTATGACAGTAAATTCCTCAGCGTCCCAGGGACTGCGTTCTTCTCTATTTTGAGATCCTTAGAGAAACACTTAATGACCACAACATGAAAAATGTATGAATATTATATTACTGTATTTTTTTGTGTTCTATACTAGAACCACACCAACATACAGTATAACAAACTAATAACACATGTCCAACTGCCCGTCTGTGGTTTTGAATAGTAAAAACAATACTTATTTGTAATTGATATTTACAATATAGAATGTAATTTTATTTCTGTATTTATTTTTTATAACTGTTTGAAAATGATCTCCCTATTTTAAAGGAGTTGTAAAGTCCCAGCATAGCCTATCCTGTTATACCATCAGCATTGTAATACATACTAGAGTTGTTTTTGATAATGCAATCAAAGCTTACTTGTAAAAAAAAAAATCCCTTGCTGCTGCTTTGTTTGTCGTTTTCAACAACTTCCTGGATTCCCAGTGTGCTTTGCTTCTCTTTCCCTGCTGCTTCATGTGATGAAGTCTCAACTTCTCAAGTCTACATACCCCATCATGCATTGCATTGCTCCCAGTAAGCAATGATACTGTGTAATTGTGAATTTGTGAGTGAAATTGTGTCAGTGCATTGAGGAAGTACATATGGACATCTTCAATAAGTACGTTTACAAACTTCTAGATGGATATGGTTAATAGGAGTGGGATAAAACATATGGAAATTGAATATAGAAATTCATGTTTATTTTTTAGTGTTTGGCCATAGATACCTTTAAATGCTAACTTTTTGTTTTTCACATCTCTCTAAATTCTTTTTGCATTTTCAGCCCACTGCAATCTTATATGAGCAAAAAACTGTCCAACCATCTAGCTGGTTATGAACCCAAAGCTGACCATATATATTACATTCCTTTAAGCAATGTAACAAATAAAAGAGTTCCATGCGGCCACAAATCACACACCATAAAGGGAAATTATCAAAGTTAGTATAGCAGCATTGTAGCCAATCCTGCAGCAGCGTATTTCTGCCGCTGAACCATACCTTACAAGAGGGACCCTTTCAGCACAAAGTAATTGGTAACAACATACACAGCTCCACCATAACAATCAAGGATGCTGTGCAGGCCGGCCACCACCGTCCCAGAAAGCAAGGATGTCACCAGTCACTAGGACATAGGTGGCCTGTCCACACGGTGTCCTAGCTGCAGCAGAAGCAGAGTGGGACTTCTGGGACACCATCGTTCTGGAAAAGGGTGGAAGTCATGGAGAAAGTGGAACGGAGTGATGCATGGATAGAAATATGCAAGATAGCTGAGGAAGAGGAGCATTATAGAGCGGGCAATGTATTTTCAGGCCTGGGAGAAGGTAGCCGGCTGTGTACACCAGCTGGGACTGGGCTGCCTAAGGAGTGTAAGGGGGTACATGGCATACAGAGGATCATATGGGGTTTGTGAGTTTAAATCTGGAGGTGCAGGTCCTGAGAAGTATCTGGTAGGACCTGAAACAGTGTATGGATGAAAATCTAGGGGTGCAGGTTGTGGGGGGCTTCTGCAGGCACAGTGGTGGGTGTATGCCATTAATTCAGGTTTTTTTTAACATTTCAAGTTTTTTTTAGATTTTAGACTGTAATGCTTCGAGATTTTGTATACTGTACTCTTAAAGCAGGGCTTGACAAATTTCAGGAGTCAGGTAGCCAATGCATCCTAAATTACAGCTGGCAGCTAACTTTTAAAGTTTTCCCTAGTTATAATCAATAGAGCTGACCCTCTGGGATTGGACAAACTCGCTCCTGAATTCGATAATAATTTTTTCACTGCTGTCTTAAAGGGTGAGTGAAAAAAGGTTGAGAAGCCCTTTATTAAGAGCCATACCGATGCATATTACACAGGTACATTCTACTGTTGTCACCATCAGGAAACCTGAGAAATGGCATGCTCTAGTAAATGGAGACAAAAAGTGGCTGCAAAAAAATACTGCAGCATTGCGATGAAACAAAAGGGAATTTTGTACTTTTTGCTTTATCAAACTAAATGTAATTCAGGAATTGTTTACATATACTTTAATATGTGAAAAACAAATATGGGTAATATCACATTTTTTCACAACTGTTTTTCACAACTGCTTTCATATCTCCCCGCGTCCCTGTGCCGATCGTGGATGTGGGCGGGCGGTGAAGGTGCGGCGTAAAGAGCGTCCATGCAGGAGGGTCTGGCAGCGGCGAGTGTGAGGTGGGGAGGAGGTGCGGCGGCATAGCGTGTGTGGAGCCGTGAACAGGGCCAACTGATCGGAAGCCGATTAATCGATTATTGAAAAAGTTGACAACTTTTTCAATAATCAATTATAATCGATTATGTCGATTAGTTGTTGCAGCCCTATTCTATACTAGATTTTCAAAAACACCAAATGCAGTTTTTTTAGAGTTTGGGTGAAAAGTTTAGTGTAGTATACCAGTTTTGGTAGTTGAATAGTAAAGTGTTCTATACATCAGACCAAAACAAGGGTCATAAGGACAAAAAAAGGAAGTATTTTTCTAATTTTAATTGAAATGATGACCTCTGAGAAGGAAGCCTGTTTTTCAGACCTCTGATCAAAGGACAATGGACCTCCCTCTGAGCAGATCCCACTGTTGTAAAATGTGCCAGGACCATCTTGTCTCCAAACATGCTGTAAAATGTTACAACTGCCAATACCCGTCATGTGTGTCAGGCAGAAAATACTTTTTGTTAATAAGTTTAAAAGTTCAACCAGACCAGTTATGATAAGGTAGTCTAAAAGCAACTAACCTCAACTAAACTAAGAGGGCCTTCCTGAGCTTGACGCTGTTTTAGTGGAAGGTTTTTGGTTCATCATAACCTGTCTGATTCTACTTTTTCATTGCTCCCTATGCCATTGTTTCCATACACTGCAATATTAATGGTCAACAAGCAGTGCTTGGACAAGGTCCTTTAGCACCCAAGGGGAAAAGGGCAAATTTGCCCCCCCCCCCCCCCCACAC
>NW_017306306.1:500891-526670 GCF_000935625.1 Nanorana parkeri
GCGAAGATTGCCCCCCCCCCCCCCCCCAATAAACTATGAAGTGCCTCAAGCTGTTTTAGTGGAGATTTTGTTGTTGTTGATCATTTAAGTCTCATAATAACCTGTCTGATTCTACTTTTCCATTGCTCCCTATATCATTGTTTCCATACACAGCAATATTAATGTACAAGCAGTGCAAGGACAAGGTCCTTTTAGCACCTTATTTCTCAACTGGTGGGTCGTGACCTTAAAGTGGGTCGCGACCGCGTGTTCAGTGGGTCACAGCGTGCCTTCCACTTTTCTAGTTGAGAGACTCTTCAGCCTCCCCCTAGCGCAGCACTGTCAGTTCTCATGCCAAACAGCCATGCAAAATATGCTGCCCGGTGCCGAGTGTCAGTTTGAGGTGGGATGGGACTATGGGCACGGGGAGCTCCATTCATATGTGCATTGCTTACAGCTCTTTCACCTGTAGAGATGCCTGAACCGGAGTAACATCACATTCTGGCTCCCGGTACCTCTACAGCAGGGGTGCCCATTAGGTAGATCGTGATCTACCAGTAGCTCTCAAAGCTGATGCTGGTAGATCACAAAGGGTGTGAATGGCAGCCCCTTTATTCCATTTTGGTATATTTATTTAGCTGTGCACACATGATTACCTATTAGCCTGAGTCTGCTGAGCCAAGCTCCCTGACACCTTTCTGGTGGTTGAAGTGCTATGTATTACATCAAAGAATATTAGTTTACACAGTCGGTTGCATTACACTGTTTGCAAAATACAGCAAGGTGAGCCAGCAGAGAGCGGGGAGAGACAGACGGGAGAGAGAGGAGAGACAGCCAGGGGAGAGAGCAAGGAGAGACAGCCAAGAGAGCGAAGAGAGACAGCCAGGAGGGAAAATGAGGAATGACAGCCAGGAGAGAGAGGAGAGACAGCCAGGAGGATGAGCAAGGAGAGACAGCCAGGAGAGAGAGAGCGAGGGAGGTTTTTTTCGTTGGTAGATCTCATGTAGCTCGTCATTTGAAAAGTTGATCTTACCACAAAAAATTGTGGGCACCCCTGCTCTACAGGGTACGCAAGGGAGCTGTACAAGCAATGCACATATGGATGGAGCTCCATCACAGTACAGCAGCCCACAATGGACCCCAGGCTGAGGATCCACTCCAGTTCTCGTAAGGTAAGGAGACTGGGTGGATCTAAATAAAACATAATTTTTTTGGGAATGTGTACAAATGTGTGTGAGAATGTCTGTGAGTGAGTGAGATTGTGTCTGTGTGTGTCTGTCAGTGTATTTTGAGGGCCAGTTCACAGTGCAATAATCGCACAGTTCCGTGTGATTAATGCACTGTACCACGCAAAATCGCATATACCATGAATTCTGGTGTGGGAGGTGTGTTGCATTGCCATTCGTTTGAATGGCACCCCAAATGCACCTCTCACCCGCAGTTTGATTGCCCGCACCGGAACGCGCTGTACCACAATGCCGCGCGACTTGGGTCATAACTTAATGGCCAAGGACAAATGTGGGTCCTGAGGTTACACAGGTTGAGAACCACTGCTTTAGCACACAAGGTGAAAACGCCCAATTCCCCCCAAATTAGCTTTAACTTACTTCAGTAGCATTAGTTTCTGACCCTGCCCTTTTTGCACCCCTTCTGCTGAAGTGCTCAAGATGGCCACGTTCTCTGCTTTCTGCTTGGCCCCATCAAGACGCTTGATACAGCTGTATGCAGTTTGGAATAAAGGGCTCTATAATATTAGAAAATATCTGTGTCATAGACCATCAATTCCAGATGTACAGTTTGTTCAGGGAAAAAAAAGATACTGTTCAGAAAATACTGTACAGTGTGTGGTCTTCGGTGTTGTGTATGATGAGTAAACCTCAAGTGTTTTGAAAGCTTGCATCTTGAAGAACCTGAGTTAATCAGTAAAGAGTACCACTTGAATTCGAATAAAAGTACCCTTGAAGAAGAACTCCGGGAATGTAAAACATTAACCCTTACAGTGGGGCTACCCCCCCTGCATTGCAAGGGTTAACGCAAGGGTTAACTGCTCGTTTTGGTCTAGGGGCTGAAATACAAAAGATATACTCACCTGATCATAGGTCCTATGGCAGTCAGCTCTCACCTCTCTCCTCCAGCTGTTGTATGTCCCTTGACATCCTCACATCTGAAACCGGTGAATGAACTGCATTAGACGTGATGACATCAACAGGGATTAAACTGCTGGAGCCCAAGGGAGAAGAGGCTGCAGGGACTGGGATAGCAGCCAGGTGGGATCGAGGATCAGAAGAGTATATTTTTTTAATTTGAGCCCCGGGACCAAAATGAGCAGTTAACCCTTGCATTGAGGAGTAGAACCGCTGCAAGGGTTACGTTTTTACATTCCTGTAGTTTTTCTTTAAAGTTTATTTTCAGTTTTGGATAGAGTGGTGAAGAAATAGAACTCTTGTCTGGTTTAACCACATGCTGCGGGTAGCCGTACATATATGGCCAGCCACAGAAGTGGCTATACCAAGAACACTGCTGCAGCCATGTTCTTGGTGTCATTTTAAACAGCCGGCGATGGCTGTTAAGACACAATCGTTCCGTGTCTATACAACCGACAGATCGTTTGTACCGATCGGCGAAATGTGCCCCCCCCACCCCCTTCCGACATTGCCAGCTTCCCCAGGCTCCGTTGTCTGCTGTGCTGGCCCGGGACTGGCACGGCGGGTCTCCTCACAACGATCAGAGAGAGATCAGCAGGCTTCTAGCCGTGTATCACATCACTTCCGGTGTCACTGTTTACATTCTCCGGCTCTAAGGCTGGGTTCACACCTAGGCGTATCGAATATGCGCGTTTGTCACGCGTTTTGTGCCGCGCGTTTTTACCGCGATTCGCGGTAAAAAAAACGTGCGACAAACGTGCGTTTCCGAGGGCTACCTGGCTGTATCCCAATGAATACGCGCGACAAAAACGCCCCAAAGAAACTCCTGTACTTCTTTGGGAACATCTGAAACCGGTGAATGAACTGCATTAGACGTGATGACATCAACAGGGATTAAACTGCTGGAGCCCAAGGGAGAAGAGGCTGCAGGGACTGGGATAGCAGCCAGGTGGGATCGAGGATCAGAAGAGTATATTTTTTTAATTTGAGCCCCGGGACCAAAATGAGCAGTTAACCCTTGCATTGAGGAGTAGAACCGCTGCAAGGGTTACGTTTTTACATTCCTGTAGTTTTTCTTTAAAGTTTATTTTCAGTTTTGGATAGAGTGGTGAAGAAATAGAACTCTTGTCTGGTTTAACCACATGCTGCGGGTAGCCGTACATATATGGCCAGCCACAGAAGTGGCTATACCAAGAACACTGCTGCAGCCATGTTCTTGGTGTCATTTTAAACAGCCGGCGATGGCTGTTAAGACACAATCGTTCCGTGTCTATACAACCGACAGATCGTTTGTACCGATCGGCGAAATGTGCCCCCCCCACCCCCTTCCGACATTGCCAGCTTCCCCAGGCTCCGTTGTCTGCTGTGCTGGCCCGGGACTGGCACGGCGGGTCTCCTCACAACGATCAGAGAGAGATCAGCAGGCTTCTAGCCGTGTATCACATCACTTCCGGTGTCACTGTTTACATTCTCCGGCTCTAAGGCTGGGTTCACACCTAGGCGTATCGAATATGCGCGTTTGTCACGCGTTTTGTGCCGCGCGTTTTTACCGCGATTCGCGGTAAAAAAAACGTGCGACAAACGTGCGTTTCCGAGGGCTACCTGGCTGTATCCCAATGAATACGCGCGACAAAAACGCCCCAAAGAAACTCCTGTACTTCTTTGGGCGTAGGCCGTTTTGTAGCGCGTTCAAACGGGCTGAAATACGCCCAGGTGTGAACCATACCCATAGGAAACAATGGAATTTTCGGTGTTTGAGCGTTTTGCAGGGCGTTCGAACGCGCTACAAAACGCCCAGGTATGAACCAAGCCTTAGAGCCAGGAGAAGATGCTGGGGAAGCAGTTCTGTGCTTCTTCAGCTTCTTTGGGGTCCCTAGGTGACATTAGGGGTCTGGAAAACCCATGATGTCTCGATGAAGAGGACCTGTCACATTATATTTGCTATTACATAGGGGGCTAGTTATCCCCCTATGTGATAGCAACAAAGTTAATATTAAAAAAAAAAAAGTGTTTACAAAAATGAAAGTCGGAGTGAGAACAATAATTCTAAAGCCATTAATCACTGTTAACACTAAACCGATGAGCAGTAAAAGCTTTTAAAGTGTCCCCATTTTTTTATTCTACAGGGCCTCTGCTTGCAGAAAATATATACAGTAATACCTTGGTTTACAAGTAACTTGGTTTGAGAGCGTTTTGCAAGATAAGCAAACATTTCTGAAAAATGCTGCCTTGATATACAAGCAAATGTCTTGCAATAAGAGCAAAATTTTGTAGAAAAGCACCACCGAATAAGGCTGTAGCAGTGCGAGTGATGAGTCTGTTTAACGACAATGCAATGTCACATTGGATAGATTCCTTGTTAAGGTTTCACAAAATGAAAATGATTCCATTGAGTCAAGAGATAGCAGTGATTTCCGTTAGTGATAGTGAAAGTCGTCCTACACAATAATCCTCCTCTCTCTTGTCCCCCTCACACCAGCCACGAAGGTACCGGTAATTGGTTTATTTTTCTTTTATATTTTGTACAGTATTATATTACTGTATTGTAATTATTTTTATATGAATATTTTTGGGTTGTGGAACGAATCATCTGAATTTCCATTATTTCCTATGGGAAGATTCGCTTTGATATACAAGTGCTTTGGATTACAAGCATGCTCCTAGAACGAATTATGCTAGTAAACCAAGGTATTACTGTAATTGTTTGGGGGTCTGAAGCTGTTTTCTAGCCAAAAATTCAGATTTTATCATGTGTGTCCAAATAGAAAGAAATTGCTCCAGATAGCAAGTGGTTAACTGTTGTCAGAGGCTCCATTGTTGTCAGCTTTTTTTCTTGTGTATTTCCCTGTTTCATATTTTCCCTCATATCCTGTCCGGTAAAACATTGTCCCCAGAACAGAAAGTAAGAGGAAACCTCTCCAACAGAGCACCGGATAGCAGTAAAACCTGAGAGGGTTTCTAACATTTCTATCCAAAACATAGAAAACATTTTTGGGATATTGATACACTTTAAAATGTTTCTGGAGCTCTTGAGCTGCCCAATTACAGAGGGAAGTGTATGTTTTACCAATTTCAATTTCTAAATCTCTGAGGACCAGAAAGAAGGAATGAGAGGGTTGTTTGCATCCCAAAAGCACCAATTTGAAATGCCTGCACTGTGGATACCTGATAATCGTGCCTTCAGGTATAAACTTTTATTTTAAATTACCATTTCTAGGCTTTAAATCCCAGAATCCAAAGCTCTTGAATTGCGTATTGCTTTTACGATACCTGCCACAAAGGAATAGCTAAAGGCATTTAGTACATTTTGGCCTCAGTCCTCTAAGGTGTAAACATTCACACCTGTGAGTAAACATGAAAACCACCTATGTTAATAAGGGCATCAAAAAACACATCAAAGTTACAACCTATTGCAGAAGAAACAGTACAGAAAAAGTACAGACACAAAGGAAATGTGAAAGCTTTTCATTTTACTTGCATTCTGTTCTGAGAAGCTCCTAACCTTTTTAGGTGCTAATCAGCAAATCCTAGTAAATACCCTTTTACAATCTTCTACCTACTGTATTACCTTGATGCAAAAAAACTAAATGATTTTGAGTAATAATAAATAAAAAGATTTAATATTGTTGGATGAAATTACTGTTTTTTATCTAATATTCTGTTGGCTAAAGACATCTCATCATCTCAGAATCCACCCAATAGCCATATACTTTCCTGACTTTCTTTTCAATATTTATTTATTACTGATTATTGTCTGGGGAGTCTTGATGTACAGTCCTTTACCCTGTGATTTTAGAAGTCAAATTTGGGAATATACTGTATATATAATACATACATACACAGACCTGAGGCATCACGTATTCCCATGTCTTCAACTGTTCCTTACTTCTTCCAGCAGGGGTGCAGTAATGCAACAGGGAGCCTGGCAGGTGGTCATGTGACATGAAAACACAGCGCCCGCTGTTGCGGGTTAGGTGTTGCACTCGGGAAGATTTGGGTGTGCCCAGGCACACCCGGAATACCCTGTGCCCATGTTTATGTTTGTAGTTGTCCCTTAAAGATAAAATATAGTGTATTTTAAGTAAGCTTACATTCTGAGTTGTTGTTGCTGAGATAAGCTTAAAAGGTTAAGCACAGCCACATGACAGGAAGCACAGCCTTGCATATGTAATGCACAAATACACTATATTGCCTGAACCATGGACATTAATATGGAGTTAAGCCGTCACTCTTTTGGGAAGGTTTTGGAGTATGTCTGTGGGAGTTTGTGCCCATTCAGCCCAAAAAAAATATATTTGTGAAGTCAAAGATATTGTAGACCTGTCTCACAATCAGTGTTCTAATTCAATCCAAAGGTGTTCAATAACGATTGTGGAATAACTATAGGCCGCGGCCCCTTTATTGGGTTTTAATCAATTGAACCAATAAATAGACTTTGTTTTTTTAAAATAGAAATTGTTAACCATTAACAGACTAGCATGCTTAGTCACTAAGACTCAAGCAGCAATACCACCGCATAAAGATTGACCGTGACAAGGGAAAGTAGAGCAAAGGGGAGGGTGGGCGGGGAAGCAGGTGAAACGATCCAAACGGAATTGTGAAGCTAATCCGGAGGCGAGTCCAGCTTGCAGTCCTGAGGTAACTGCTGACACTGTCCAGTGACATGAGTGAATGTAGAGGTGAAAGGTTACACTCATAGGCCAGCTGTTTTCCCGCCAAAAGTCTGTCACCAATCCTGTGCTCAGCTGACTGAAGGTCTGTCCAGCAACCTAAGTAAATCTTCCTAGCAACAGCAGGCAGCTTGTAACCTAAAAGACAAAGCAAAAAGAACCAGCAAAGCAGTCCCAGAAAGACATGTACTTAACACACTACCACACACCTCTATTTGAATATAAATAGTTTTAAAAGACACAAGGGTGATAGGGGCGACAATCCCATGAAGCCACTTTTCTTATTTTGCTTCCGTGGCCTAAAATTTATGCTAAAACAGGAAAGGGCCTTCCATAAACTTGCCACAAAGTTGAAAGTGCACAGATGTCTAAAATATCTTTGTATGCTGCCGCATTTACAGTACTGGTTAATGGAAACACCTGAACTTAATAATCTGAAGGGATTGCCACCATGGGCATTGATAGCGCCAACCACCAGGGGGATGTGGTCCTTAACTTTTGCGGGATGTCCCAGGTCCTGAGGCTGCAGTTGTCCAACTTTTTTTGGCTGTCATTCATTGCCTACAGAGGCATCCCTTAGTGCGTCCTTGGCTCCAGGTCACATGACACAGCTGAGGGGCGACTTCACCTCACTGTGAACTGCCGCTGCATCTGAGGTCTGTTGAGCTGGTTTCAGGGAAAGGGTGATTTGGGGAGGGGGGCGGGGTTCTGTACTGGGATGTCTGTGCTAAGGGGGTGGACTAGCAGGTGGGTCTGTACTCTGGGGTTGGGCTGGGAGGGGGGTCTGTACTGAGTGGGTCTTTTGCAGTGATCTCTGTACTGGAGTGATTTGGGCTGGGGAGGATCAGTACTGACTAGACAGGGTAATTTGGTTGCATATTGTACACTGGCCTGTGCGTTACATACCTGTTACATACTCCTGTTATGCTATTGTTGCTGTTACACTATCAAAACAACCCCATTGTGGGGTGTCTCGAGAACCTCCTGTTGGGAAATTAGTCGGACAGGTCCTGACCAACAATGTGGTGCTGACAGACCTTTAAAAGGTTTGGTTTGATCCTGAACCTTTAGAAATCTGCATTGCAGCCAACTTATCGCTTGGAGTATCTCGGTCTGATCATGGAAACAGCTCAGCTCAGAGTTTACAGACTGCTAGTATAAGTATAAGAGTCGACTTACTCTCGGTTTCTGCAAGGAAGTCCTGGGGGTAATGGTAGCCTCTTTGAAGACAGTCTTGTTTGCTCAGTTTCAATTCAGACTTACCGTGGAACAAATTGGTTCAGTCTCAGGGCAAACCCATTCATGTAAATCCAAGCACCAGGTTGTGTTTGGCCTGGTGGCTCCGGAATCCACCTCTGGAGTTGGAGTTGGGGAAAAACTTCCTTTCAGTCTCTTGGAAGATCATCACAGCCGATGCCAGTCTGACAGGTTTTTAGTGCAGTGTACTTAGACGCTGTAGGAATCCCGAATCCCAATCAACATTCTGGAGCTTTGAGCGATTTGATTGTCTACAACACTGGCCATCTCGACTGGAGGGTCCTTCGATCAGGATTCAGTTGGACAATGCCACCCCAGTGGTGTACTTTAACTATCAGGGAGGAACCAGAGGTCTCTTGATGCAGCAAGAAAAGTAGAAAGGTTTCTCTCCTGGGCAGAGCGTCATGTTTCAGCCTTTTCTGCCATTCACATTCCAAATGTGGACAGTTGACAGACTACGTCATCCGGCAGAACCTGGACCCAGGGGAATGGTCCCTACACCTAGAAGTGTTCTAGAATGTGGATACCAAATGTGCACCTCCAGATTCATCACAAAACTGAACAGGTTTGTCTCCTGATGCAGAGATCTTCAGGGGAAGCAGTAGAGGCTTTGATGGCTCCATTGGATCAGTACAACCTGAGCTATGCCTTTCTTCACTGAAACTCCTTTCTCGTCTGCTCATCAGGACTGAGATAGAGGGCATCCCAGTGATCCTTATACTTCCGGACTGCCACAGGCGAATTTGGTACTCCTACCTGATCAGACTAATGGCAAATGATCCATGAGCTCCCCTGACAGATGCTTTGTGGGCTCTTCCAGATCAACTGGATTTCTGTCCCAAGAAATAGGTTTACCATCCATCCGCCCTCATGGTCACTAGCTTTGGAAGCCCAAGTCTTGAGGGACAACTCAGTGATCCCCATAATGTTAAAAGCCAGGAAGTCATCTTCCTACAAGGTCTGTCATCACACATGGAAGGCATACTTTGCTTGTTGTGAGGAGAGAAACTTTTATCCTAGAAAATATTCTGTGGGAAGAATCCTAAATATTTTCACAATCAGGCCTAGTTTAGCAATTGGCCCAGAGTACTATTAAGGGTCAGTGATCTTGTTCCAGAGACTGTTCCAGAGAACAGAGAACAGAGGTTCCAGAGAACCTCCAATTTGTTGATTAAGACCTGTGTACAGAGTGTTTTTTCATGTAGCGTCCCCTATGCACCCACCTGGGTCTCCGCGGGGTTTAAATTTGGTTCTCTTGGCTCATCAAAAACTGCTATTTGAACCTATTAGGGATATTCCCGTTTTCCCACTCACTCACAAGATTGTGTTTCTTGTTGCCTTCAATCCTGCAAAGTGTTTCTGAATTGGCAGCTTTGTCCTGAAAAAATGTTTTTTTCTGGTCTTACACAAGGACAAAGTAATATTAAGTCCTATATTCTCCCACCATTCTAAGGTGGTTTCAGCCTTTCACCTCAACCAGGACATTGTGCTTCCGGTTGTTAGAGTTACTGGGAGCAGGGCCGTCTTTAACGCAGGACAAAAGGGGCAGCTGCCCAGGGCCCAGTCATTGTTGTGGGGCCCAAAGGGCAGCTGCCAAAGGTGACTTTTGCACCTGAATAAGGGATAGGGAGCCAAGGGGGTGAATAATGCACCTTCACCTGTGTACACAATAATCCTTGCACCGGCCACGCCTTTGAGTCCGCAAAAGATACACCTGCGCCACTCTTCTGTTTACTGTGCGATCGGTATTGCATAGTGTTGCTCCGCTCCTGCGTATGCATGGGCGAAATTGCATGGCGGGGGCAGGTAGGGGGTCGGCATAGGTAGGAATGGGGGGCCCAAGAAAATGTTTGCCCGGGGTCCAATCAGTATTAAAGACGGCCCTGACTGGGAGGGTTAGTGTTAAGGATACAGCGTTAATGTAAAGATGGCCTTAGGATAGGGCATAATTCTCTGCGTCAGTAGTTCTGTGCTAAATTCTGCCAGTGCCAGTCTCCCACTCTTGAAAACTGTACCCCATAAAAGTGTATGCTGGGGAGACATGAATACACATAGATGGGGAATTTATCAAAACTGGAGCAGACAAAAACTGGAGCAGCTGTACATGGCAACCAATCAGCTTCTCTGTTTCATTTTCAAATCCTAACTGAACAAACTGAAGAGAGAAGCTGATTGGTTGTCATGCACAGCTGCTCCAGTTTTTGTTTGCTCCAGTTTTGATAAATTCTCCCCATAATGTTTTTGCCTGAATACCATTTAGAGTATCTTTGCTAATAAATATATTGCATCAGAAATCTGTACTGCTGCAGTCTCTGATATAATGCACAGCCACCCTTTAATAAAGTCTCCTCCTTGCCTTCCATTAGAGTGCCTGCTGCTAATAGACAGTAACCAGATTCCTGGCAATTACAGTATCTCAGCTCTATATGCTGCATTCCCGATTCCAGGAACATGCTTTATGAGACACCATTTATAGAAAAATAATACACCCTGCCGTATCATCCAATACTGTATTGATCAGATAATTCAGGGCTATTCTGTGGCTACAATACGACTGTACAAGGGAAGAGTAAACATTTTGTTTTACAAATAAATAAATGTACAAGTGTATTTGATCATTGACAAACAATAAAGAGGAGCTCCATAAAACTGTTACATATTGCAGGACCGGACCGCACTGAGACAGTGCGGCCCGGTACCATTTGATCCGCGAACCGGGGGTTGGGGACCACTGCTCTACAGTATCTGGGAAGGCTAGCAAAATCTGTAAGTTATAGTTTCCTTTCTCGCCTCTTTCTGAATGTTGCAGTTTCCTTCCTTAACTCTTCCTGGATGTTGCAGTTTCCTTCCTTTCCTCTTTCTGGATGTTGCAGATTCCTTCCTTACAGTTCTCACCGGAACTGCTGCAGGAAAATCTCTGTTCTGTCTGCAGTTTAGCCACCTTCCATAGCTTCTGGCCCCTGTGCTAGTCTTTGAATTGAAGTAGACATTTCTGTAGAAGTTTGGAGGGAGGGGCACTCCCTCCCTGCACTCCCTCCCTTATGCATTTTAAATAATTCAAAGAATACCAGAAATCTGTAGATAGCAGTCTGTTGTGACTCACGGAATAACCGTTAGTCATCAAAATATATTTATATTGTTTCCCAGGCAATGGTGAGTCAGGTAACTGCTAATTTGCATATTATTATCTCCCACAGTGCCAGGACACCAAAAAGTATTGATTCACTATCACACATTGAGATTATACTAGATTCCTAATCTCTGCCTATGCACGTATTATTTATAGGACTTGTTCAGTCATTGGGGCAGTGTTCCAGAAGGAACATTCTGAAGGTAGCAGTAGCACAAGCAATTATTCCATTGTTACGGCTGGCATGAGGTAAAGCCACACCTTTCAAACCCATATTTGGTTTCACCAATGCTAGGTTACTTTTACTTTTACTCTGTTGCTGCAAATTTTAATAAAAAATAAAAAAAAGTTCGTATGATGTTTTCTTTGGCACAGCGAGAAGGCTAAAATAAAAAGAGTCAGGAATATCAGGGCTGCACTCGGCCAAGGGTTTAGCAACCAGTGTTCCCAGAATACCAGGTCAACAGGCAAAACAATGTAGTGGGGTGGCGTGCAGCTCTTTATCTATACCGTTGTTTACAAGCTGAATAGATGAAGCTAAGACTACACAATGTTGAATAAGTCCAGAAGAGCCCCCCTTCCCCTGCTCTTCTCAGATCAATATGCAGTTTCAGTTGTAAGTCACTGAAGGAAACCTACTGCTGTGCTATCTCTTTAGAAAACTCAGAATACTCTACGAAAGCAGTGTCATGGGAGCATCCTGTATTACAATTTTATTCATAAAAAAAGTTTCCTTCAAGAATAATTTAATAAAATGAATATAAAATACCTTGATGTAAAGTTTATCATTAAACTCTCATATCTTGAACCTGTTAATTTAATGTCAAAAGGTCTTTTAAATTTTTTTGATCTTCAACTTTCCTAAAATACTAGTATCCTTAAATCGGTGCCAATACTCTTACTCTCCCATGTGCTCCGATTCCAGTCAGAGGGAGATCAGGGAGATATGACCCGCCTCCCAGCTTCCTGATTAGCTAGGAAGCCGGCTTCCCTAGTTGGTATGCAGCCTGGCTTCCTAGCTAATCAGGAAGCCGCGCGCTAGGTTATGACACGCTTCCCTGCTTCCTGATTAGCTAGGAAGCTGGCTTCACTAATTGCTAGGCAGCCTGGCTTCCTAGCCAATCAGGAATCTGGGCGGTGGGTTATGATCCTCCTCCCGGCTTCCTGTTTAGCTAAGAAGCCAGCTTCCCTAGTTGCTAGGCAGCCTGGCTTCCTAACCAATCAAGAAGCAGGGCGGCACATAATGACCCACCTCCCGGCTTCCTGATTGGTCAGGCCAGGTTACCTAGGAACATGTAAAGCTGGCTTGCTAGCCAATCAGGAAGCCCGGAGGTGGGTCATGACGTGCCACACAGAGTTCCTGATTGGCTAGGAAGCCGGCTTCATTTGTTGCTAGGTGGGCTGGCTTCCTGACAAATCAGGAAGCCGGATAGCACCTCATGACCTGCTGCCCAGGTTCCTGATTGGTCAGGAAGCCAGGCAGCCTTGTCAAGTAAAGCCAGTGTTCAATAGAACACCGGCTTCCCAGGCAATCGGGAAGTGGGGCGACGAGTCATGATCTGCCGCCCGACTTCTTGATAATCCAGGCACACGGCACCGGTATCGGTACTCAGTATTGGCAAATCCCCCCAAAAAAATATCTCGTACTTGATACTGTAAAAACGGTATTGGTGCATCCCTACTAAAAATAATACCTGGGGATCCTGTCCCTTGTTTAGGTCTTTTATTTTACAATTTGCTCCTGGTGTCACCCTGTCACATGTTCTCTTGATTGAGAATGGCGTGCCAACATAGATTGCAGAAGCATGCTCCAAAGTTGTCCTTCCAGGAACTGTTCCAGAGCAAAGATGTGCAGCCTACATTGATTGTGAGTGCATTTTTACAGGAAGTGGCTGAAAAAGGCTGGAGGAGATCATCATCACTGAGCATTTCCTTAAATTGTATCTAAACCCAGATCTACTAAAAAGACCTTAAAAACAGGCCAGTTAGTTCTGGCTTAGGCGAGTAATTGTTTTCTATTAAACTAGCTTATTAGAAAGGTTACAAAAATGTGTAGAAAAGTAAACAAAAATCTCAGGGCTAGTTCACACTATAACTGCGTGCGTCAGCACAGCTGCAGTGCGATGCGTTTTGCTGCGGTTTTACCACAATTCTGACGCTTTTTTAATTTTAGCTTTAAATGGGCTTTCAGGTGCAGTCCAGTGCGTTCCAATTCATTTTTGATGCGTTCTGTTATGATCAGGTGCAGCTAAAATGAGACAAGCAGTATTTTTTCTGACTGCATCGGAAACGGACTGCACTGGTGTGAACAGAGCACCAAAAATCCAATTGGAAAGCATTGTGACGCGATTTTTATGTAGCTGCCAAACTGAATGGACCGCATCACAACTTTATCTGGTGTGAACTAGCCCTCATATACACACATTCTTTCTTAACCTTGCCTTCCTCAACATGGAGGTTGTTCTGTAGTTTACAAAGGTAAATGGGGCAGGACTGAAAACACTGTTTGAGATAACACTGCACAAGACAGCACTAAATCTCTGACAGAATAAACACCAAGTGGCCGTCACTGTGTCACCTTGAGGAAGGGACCCTGCGTCGCCCCGAAATGTTGCCTTTTCTGACCTATGTGACATGACTATACAATAAAACTAAACCTATTTGCATATTGAGCTATTGGGTGCTGGTGAGTTATCTTTAAATTATTGAGGTTTTGCACAGCGTCATCTGTAGTGGTCACTGTGAGCACCTTCCCCATTACTACTGTCCTCCACGCTGTATGGTGTGCAGCAAGTACCTATATTGATCTTTGGCAGAATAAACAAGGTTTATTTCGCATTTATCGAAGAGATATAGAAAAAACTAACTTAACTTTCAACAATATCTTTAACAGACCAACAGGCAACAAATAAGAGAAGTTTATTGTTAGGATATTTACATACACTTTAAATATAGACTCACACAGTTACCAGTATGATGTTGAGGTCCTTTAATTGCTTCATGCCTATAATACCATGTTTCCCCGAAAATAAGATCTACCCTGAAAATAAGACCTAGTACTATTTTTGGGAATTGCTAAAATATAAGACCTACCCTGAAAATAAGACCTAGTTGTGACCATTCCCAGGACCGGTGGTGGCAGAAGGGGGAACTTGAAGAGCCGTGGGAGAGAATCAGCGGTGGCAACGAAGCCAGCTCTAGAGGAAGCAAGGCGGCAGCGGAGGGAGCAGAGCCGCATAAGCCGATGCTTCCTCTATAGCCCTGACTCCTGTCACAGGCGGAGTGATACCAACACTCCGCCTGTGAGGAATCGATAGTGAAAGCGCGCTTCACTCATTCTGGCCATCGAATGGTTACCAAATTGCTCTTGGAAAAGTGATGAATAAGTGTGGATTGATGTACATAAAAAAAAAACTACCCCGAAAATAAGACCTAGTGTGTTTTTTGAGCCAAAAAAAATATAAGAGTGTATTTTTGTGGAAACACGGTATATGAGATGAGTCAGTTGTAGAGATTGCCCTAATTATGTTTTGGTTAGTCAAGCTGTAAAATATGACCTGTCAGTATCTTATCTCGGTCTGCCTTTCTCTGCATACATTTGTTCAGTAGTTTGGATTGTCCCCATAGACTTTGATAGACTGCCAAAAGAAGTGCTATGTAGAACCACAAAATGTGCGCTGTAGCTAAATGTAGCTGAATGTTGCTCAAAGTCGCTCATTTTGTTGTAGCTCAGTGTGAATGGGGTCTAAGGGCTGGTTCACACCATATCCAGTCCGTTCTGGCACGTTTAGTGGGGGGCTTCCTTTATGCGATTCAGTGCGTTCCCGGCAATAACCATGCCGGAACGCACTACATATGTGTGAACCGGCCTTAGGAAAAACTGGATAACAATCACATGACCTGTTTAGAAAAGATGTGGCAAATGTATTTATAAGCATTATGCTATGGCAATATATGGACCAAGATTTTAATGATACTATATACTACAAAGTTGTTTAAGCATGTGCATATAGGTTGACATGCACTTTAAGAGGACCTGAACTCTGGAAGCTGTGCCAAATAAAGGAAAATAAAGGGAAAAGGACTACTCACCAGTATTGCCTGTAGACTCCCATCAGCTAATCTTGTCCCCATTAATGACTTGCCATGCCTTGTTCCACACTGTTTCTGTATGCAGGCAGCCATCTTGATAGAGGCAGGGCCTGACTGGTCAAAGCACGGGATCACTTTAAGGATTCATGAAAATACTAGCAGGCACTACTTGTCTGATTTGGTAACCTTATACAAAGTGTGCATTTTTTTCTGCACCCTTTCAAAATGCATAATATATTGTCAGCACTCAGCAATTATACATATAATGCTCCCAAAAGAACACTGGTGGGATATTTTGTCAATTAAATCAATGCTTTTAGAAACCATGATCAGCAGTTTTACTGGATGTTGCATTTTGTGGCTTCATCAGATTTACAATACATACATATTTCTATAAGCTTCTAAACAAAACACTCAAATTTAGAAAAATAAACCCCACATCCATACATTAGTGCTACAATGTTACTATTTCTAGTGGGGTAGGAGGGAGTAACTTTTCTTTGATCATGACATTGGAGTACCCAACCACAACTGTTCTGCCACCTTATTAACCAGCTCTTGCCCCCATTAGATAGCCAACAGTATAAGTCTAGGCACATACAGGACATTTTGGTAGTGTGATTATGCTACTAAAATAGCCCACAATCGATTGCTAATGATTAGCGACTGATCACTACACATAGGGGACCATGGAGTTTAGCATACAGTAGCATGTAGAAGCAATTGATTGCTAATGTCCCCTCCCTTTTAGATTTTAAGCCCTCAGGGGCAGGGCCCTCCTTACCATCTTGTCTTGATTTGTATTGTGATTGTAATGTCTTCCCTATATTGTAAAGCGCTGCGCAAACTGTTGGCACTATATAAATCCTGTATAATATAATATAATGATCTAACAATGCTCAAAATGTTATTTCGCTTTGTTTTGGGTAGAGTGTAAAAAATATCACGTTCCTGTCATATTTTTATGACTGTATGATTCACTGCAAGGTAAATTCACCCTCTCTGTCTGTCCATTATCATCAGGACAGAGAGGACTCTCTAAAGCTGGCCACATATTGGTAGATTTCCATACAAACGTTCAAAAACTCGTGGCAACATTTAATGATGCCATCAGAGACTTGATGAATGTTTTTCATTCTTTTCACTTATTTTCTATTCTACTCAGTACCACGGCGGCATTCGGCTATTCACTCACTGCCGTTCGGGCCCCTATGAGAATAGGGCCCCGAATGACAGCAAGTGAGCTGCCGGAGCTTCGGCTCAACCGATCCAGATGTTTGATCGGCTGAGTCGAACTCCTTCAGCACTTTGGCTCATGTTTGGCTGACCGGAGGCAGCCGATGTATGGCTGATTTTAGCCGATGTATGGCTGATTTGAGCTGATATACGTCTGAAATCAGCCGTGATGACTGAAGTGAATAGCCGAACAGCGTTTGGCTCACTTTACTTTGGCTGGGTTATTCACTCGGCTGCTTTGTAAATAACCCCCTTAGTTTCTGTATGTATTGTTTTGAGAGTATATCTCTCGAACAAATGCCATTGTTTCATCAAGCAGTGTTGATACAAGACTGGTTAAAGACAATAGTAGAAATTAGATAGCATTAGCTATGTGTGTATGCATGGTTAAGAGAGCACATACACTCAATTGTTTCTACTGTGTAAAAGAGGCTCTTAGCCAAACATTGGTTGTTAACATATTGTAACAATGACCTGACCTTGTAATGCAGGGATGTCAAATCCAAACTGACTAAGGGCCATGTTGAGGGTTGTGAATAAAATCAGGGCCGGACATGAAGAAGAAAGGAATAAATAAACCTTCTGCTTGCCATAGTACAAAGCTCGGGTCCACTAATCATTATATGACAATACTGGTTTCCTGTGTGTGAGGGCACTACAAGTGTCAGCAGTCCCTATCCATTCAATGGAAACCAAGATTGTCATATAATGGACAAGGACTGCTGACACTTGTAGTGCCCTCACACACAGATAGTCCTGGATACACAGAGAGGGATTACTGGACTCACTAAGACTAAAGGCAGAAGCGAGGAGGGAGATGCGGTCGAGGAGAAGCCTGCGGCCGAGGTGGGAGGTGCAGGGTCCTCAGAGGGCAGCCGGCTGAATTGCCGCTCCAAGTTTTTTCTGCCTGAGTGCAGGCTAGAGAAAAAAAATAACCCTGCTTGACGTAGTACAAAGCTTGGGACTGGATGGCCTAATAAAATCTTCTAATTTCTGGCCCGCGGGCCTTGTTATTGACATATGTTTTGTAATGTAAGAAGGGGAGGGCAGAAGCTTATTTGTATGTTGCTACTTCACAACACACACAGGGACCATGGGGAACAAAAGCAGCCACCCTCCAGGAGGAAGGACAGTGTCAGCACCAATTCAGAGATGATTTGAGGATCTACAGCCGAGAGATGCACAAATAAGATACATTTTTGTTAATAGTTAAGGTACTTGAATGCATTTTTAAGATCCAACTCCTGCGTTTAGTGTCACTTTAAATTATATCCTACCTGTGTATACTCTATACCAGAATCTTACAGGAACATACAGTGTCTGTGTTCAGTTCATACAGCATGTAAACCTCGGCACCAGAACAAACAGCTCTGACAGCAGGGATGGGGATGTTATCGTGGTGTAGGTTCAGTCACAGACAGCAGATGATGGTTGAACCTCCAGCTTGATCTGACAATCAGAAAATGTATTTGGCCAAAATTTAGGATCAAGTGTGCATGCTGTGGAGAAAGGAACACCAGCAGACCTTTCCTAGAGAAGGGGGCCTTGGGGGACACAGTACTGAACTTAAGTTTAAAAAAAAAACCTGTATCAGTCAGGAGTGGTCAGCTGGAAGCCTCTGTTGCTGACATAGATACAAGCCTGTCACCCAATCTTTTGAATTTGGTCACAGCAGTCATTTGTAAGTTATGGCCAAATTTGGGTTGCAACATTTATTGAACTGCTGTCATCTGCATATAAATCTTCCTTCTCTGGAAAAGAAAAGCGATATCAGATTGGTTGCTACGGGACAACATTTCTAAACCTGGACCTACAAAATTCCAGGGGGTGGGAGTCAGACCCGTTTGCTGCATCTTTGATGGACAGCAGCTTCCACCTTTCCAATGCACCATTGGACTAGTGAACAGTTGTTACATAGTTGACATTGGAGCAATGGAGCCATCAGTTCAGATAAAGGCTCCACATTTCACGTAAGGCTACACCTCTCTAATATAACCACAAGATTTAGTGAGCCTGGAGTTCAGAGCTGCTTTTTCCTTGATGGAAAGTGAGGCCATGAACTCTTGTTAGACAATATGTGCCCAGCATTTTTATTGCAATGATCTGCTGATATGCATCTGTTCCATTTTACAGCCTCTCATTAAAGGCCCAGACTTCCTCTCTGTGTTTACGGTATGGTCAGTTGGTCCTAGGGTACTGTGAAACATGAAGAGGGAAAAATACGATATTCCACCCACTTATCTATATAGAGAAACGAAGACTCCTTACCAAAAAATAAACCACTTTTAAGTTGACCTCTGACTCAAAATGCAGCCTTTCTTTATAATATAGGAAACTCAATCACTAAAATCATGATCGTTAACATGTTAACCTAATTAAAAGTAATTTTCAATCTTTTTAATTCTGAATTAAAGGAATTGCTGGTAAGCCTGCCATGAAGATCCTTGTCCAGGCATTTTCTGTTATAGGGTAACCCCTCATGTACTCCTTTAATGCAGGCTTTCAATAAAGACTACCAGTGGCTGTGTTAACACACATTACAGGTGAAACTCGAATAATTAGAATATCGTGCAAAGTTCATTTATTTCACTAATGCAACTTAAAGGTGAAACTAATATATGAGATAGACTCATTACAAGCAAAGCAAGATAATTCAAGCCGTGATTTGTCATAAATGTGATGATTATGGCTTACAGCTCATGAAAACCCCAAGAACCCCAAATCCACAACCTCAAAAAAGTAGATTATTACATGCAATCAGTAAAACAATGATTGTACATAGAACAATATCGGACCTCTGAAAAGTACAAGCATGCATATGTACTCAGTACTTGGTTTGGGCCCCTTTTGCAACACTTACTGCAATTACTTTTGCATGATATTCTAATTATTCGAGTTTCACCTGTATGTAGTCATGGTCCACTGTTGCCACCATCCACCTGAGAAATATTATGCTGGAGTTCCTATATACAGGAATTAGCTGCAGAGAGGCTGCAGGTGATCATCTGCACTAAGATGCAACAAAAGATGAAAAAACATTGAAAACAAGTATTTTATTAAAAAATAAAGTGGCATTTTTTTTGTGGTACACAGTACTTTTGAATGTCAATCAGTTGGGGTTTAGATCTACTTTAATAATTCCTCTAACTCATGCACCTTAGGCCTAAAATTGGTTAAGGCATTTGTATGTATGGGCCTAGCTCAGCCTTTGAATAATTAATGACCTGAGTGAGTATATTATGTTAAACTCTGCATGAACTGTCTTTTTGTGAAGCCCCCTGAAAGTCATGGACTGTGTAGGCAGGAAATCATAAATTGTATGTGAGATAAATTGGAAGGAGGTATTGTTGAGATGTGTCTAGACTTGGATGATTGGGAAAATGTTAAAATGTCACAACAGTGCTACAGCAGACAATGGATTCAGTGTAGACTGGGAGAGAAGATCTTTTCTCATAATTCAGAAGGCTAAGATTGACTAGACTTAAAAAAAGAAGCATTGAGAGGGCGTATAGCCATACAGCCCACCTTGCCAAAGTCTGTCTGATTATCCTGTGTTAATGGTCAACAAGCTTGACTTCATAAAAGCCATTGCTTCCATACACTGCTGAATGATGGGCAACAAGCCTGAAACAGCTGTATGTAGTTTGCAATAAATGGTGCTATAATATCAGGCTGTGTATGTGCTGTACACAAGCAGTTTTGGATGCACAGGTGGCCCAGGGACAAAAAGGAATGATTTGCCTGGCTCCACCCACTATCCAAAAATGAGGAATACATTGCTTATTTTTTGGATTTGTGATTAGATTGTAAGCTCTCACGGGAAGGGCCCTCCTTACCATCTTGTCTTGATTTGTATTTTGACTGTAATGTCCGCCTTATATTGTAAAGCACAGAGCAAACTGTTGGCGCTATCTAAATTCTGAATAATAGGGATGCACTGATACCGTTTTGTTAGTATCGTGTACCGATATTTATCTTTCGGTACTTGCCGATACTGAGTACCAATACCGGTACTTCCACTAGCAATCAAGCAAGGAGCCGGATTCCCGGTCAATCAGGAAGCTGGCTGGCATGTCATTACCCGCCACCCAGCTACTTGATTACCCGGGGAGGCGGCTCCATGCTGTTTGGCTGGCTCAATGCTGATTGGCTGGGAAGCTTGGAGTGGTGTCACTTTAAGGCATTTCTAGGCAAAATCATTTAAAAGCAAAGACCAAGCATGGTGTGAGACTTCAATTAAGATTTAAGTGCTATTTGAGCCTCTAGAAGGCTTTGTAGATTTTATTTTTTTCAAACCAAGAAAAAAACCATACCATTTTATGAAAAATAAACCCAGACCAAGAACACTACCACAGTGAGAGTTGTGTGAGACAAGCCTATTCTGATTTTTTGTCAATGCCCTGTACCTTTTAGATACACCTATGTAACCATTAACGGTATGCAAGAACAACTTCCAGCTGGATAAGTGAAATTAATTTACACCCACTCACAGCAGAAGCTTCTAAAAATAGATGTTTAATGAAACTTTTTTCTAGAAAGCAGATTGCCAAGAGAAAGAGGATTTAAGGATTGTGTGGGTAATAGCATTAGATTAACTGCGTATAGTCTCTACAAAGTGAAAGCAGACCACATGCGTTAAAGCTGAACTCCCAGCACTTGTAAAACTCCTCACTAGATAAAGCCCATATAAAACTGATCAAACTATATAAACTAAAGGCCAAGTGCAGATAAAACTTTTTTTAGCATGTTTCGATAGCAAGGATTAGAACCTCTATCAGATTTTAAATTGCTGTTTTTGTCACTGTAATATTTTAATTTAAACATTTCTAAATTTGCTTATTGCTATTATACAGGATTTATAAAGCGCCAACAGTTTGCGCAGCGCTTTACAATGTAAGGAAGACATTACAATCACAATACAATTCAAGACAAGATGGTAAGGAGGGCCCTATTGGGCCGGCACGCACTGAGGATGGTGTAAACGAGGCCTAAAGGTGGCCATACACCTTGCAACCATCGCACGACTTTCGTTGTGCGATGGTTGTAAGGTGATTAAAAGTTTGTACGACCTGCCCATCTTGGGACAGGCAGATCGTACTTGCGATCATCTCAAGTCGCCTTTCAGATGATTGCAATGTTGAGCAGGCAGTGTGCACTTGCGCACCTCGGCCCGTGTGGCTTTTGTCTTGCGAGCAATGTTGAGCAGGCAGTGTGCACTTGCGCACCTCGGCCCGTGTGGCTTTTGTCGCGCTACCAACCCGCCGGAAATCGCACGATTTTCGGCAGGTTTTCTAGCGTGCTCGTAAGACGAAAATCGTGCGACCTTACAGTATATGCGGTCACACGCTGCCCATACACCTTACAATTATCGTACAATCGCGGGATCACACGCGATTATCGTACGATAATCGTCAGGTGTATGGGCAGAGCTTTAGAGTATCGCGGCTTTGTTGTTGATTGTCTCCAGATGTGCTAATTCCTGAGTCTGAGAAGCTTGAGAAAGGTCAAGAAAAAACCTAGGTCAGCATTTGAAATAAAAGATGGCTACATTATATATGTAATATATACTGCTGTGTAATCTATATCTTGTTTATTTTAATTAATCTTGTGATTATCGTAACTATTCACATATGCATTGTTATTGTGAGATCGATGGTCATGTACAGAATTCTTCAGTGTAATAACATGTAGAAAATTGTAACAGATGTTTGTATGTGAACACAATAGCTGCACCATTCACATTACATTAGGGATGCACCGATACCGGTATTTTGGTACCGAGTACGAGTACCGATAATTCTTTTTCAGTACTCGCCGATACCAATTACCGAGTAACGGAAGTCCCATTCAGGAAGCCAGGTGGCGTGTAATGACTCGCCACCTGGCTTCCAGATTACCAGGGAAGCCGGGCAGCATGTAAAGAGTCGCCACCTGGCTTCCCGATTAACAAGAAAGTCCCCTCTTACCTTAGAGGTAAGTCCCCTCTTACCTTAGAGGTATGTGCAGCCTGTCACCCCCGGGGCCTCTCCAGCGAGAACGCGGCCTTCGTCTGGTACCCAGCCGTAGCCGTCTGGCCGGCCAATCAGGAAGCCGGGCGCCATGTAATGACGCGACACCCTGCTCTCTGATTGGCCGGAGGCCGGCTCCATGCTCTCTTGTCATGAGATGACGAGGGAGCATGAAGCCAGCTTCCCGGCCAATCAGAAAGGAGGGCGTCGCGTCATTACACGGCGCCCGGCTTCCTGATTGGCCGGCCAGACGGCTCCGGCTGGGTACCGGACGAAGGCCGCAGTCTCACTGGAGAGGCCCCGGGGGTGACAGGCTGCACATACTAAGGTAAGGCAACCTTACCTCACGAGGCCAGCTTCCTGATTGGCCAGCTTCCCGACCAATCAGGAAGACAGGCAGCGCGTCATTACATGCTGCCCGGCTTCCTGATTGGCCGGGAAGTTGGCTCCATGCTCTGTCATCACAAGTGACGAGAGAGCATGGAGCCGCTTCCTGGTCAATCGCGAAATTGGGCAGCGTGTAATGACGCGCTACCCGGCTTCCTGATACCGGAAGTACTCGTTCTAGGCATCGGAGCATTTGGGTGAGTACGAGTACTTGCCCAAATACTCGGAATCGGGACCGATATCGATACTAGTATCGGTATTGGTGCATCCGTACATTACATAGTTACGTAGAAGCCACATATATAATGAGGGTTGGATAACACTAGGCGGGTGAGGGATTTAGACTGGAAAGTTGAAAACTAGAGTCCTCTTCGACTGCGCTCTCCGCGGGGGGAAGGGAGGGGCAAGGATTTGAGTGGTGTATGAACGGTGTGCAGCTTCTGATTAGTACGGTCCGGGGTGTCTGACTAGTGTTAATGAAGAACAAAAACAGAGTAAGAAGCGCTACAACCAAGTGAATTGGAAAAATTGCAGGATGTTAATACAGGGGGGCTGGGGCAGAAAAATGGTGTTGCTGAAAAATGGTGCTGACAAGCAGTGGAGCGGGACTCGAACTGTGGCGTTCTCACCCGCAGGCAAAGGGAGCCGGGACGTCAGGTCCGCTGATGGATGGGGGGACGCTGGCTGCGTCCCACGTGTGGGGGAGAGGGGTGATGGGGGAAGGGTTCCAAACAAGTGATCGCGGAGTGCGGAAGGCGGAGGCGCCTCAAACTCAATATGTCCGATGATAGCAAATGTTGTGTCTTGGTCAATGAATGGGAACTTCTATTTAACGGCAACGCATTTCGAAGACCATGCCTTCCTTGTCAAGCCAGGGACATATTGGTTCAGTGCCAGTCTTTCTACATTACACCTAGAAGACACATACACACATGCTTCCTCATACATACAGACTACAAACACAATTTTACATATTTTGCTATATATTACAAACACTTTTCTTTTATTTTCATTTGAATTCATTTTTTATATTTTGGACTGTTGTCTATATATTTTTGTATGCTTTTGTGCCTTTCAGTGCTCTTTGCTGACTTTATGCTACTAAATAAAGTCACACTTATTTTTTAACTTACTGGCCATTTCAGCAAGTTTCTTATTGTCAGGGAACCAGGGGTGCCACTCCTTACCAGGGTCGTCAGATGCAGCACAGGGCACCGGGTCTCCCTCTTCCTGGCAGGACTCCTGGTGCCAGGGTCGTGGGTGCGCATGCGCGAAATGCGTGGCGTGTGCACATGGTGGACAGACTGCGCTAGCGTGCACGTGGGCTCGAGCGTAGTGCCGTGGTGCACCCGCACCTATTAAGTGCTGTCAGGTGTTGGCCTTGCTGGGGGAGGTTCCCAGCATACACCAATTGCCCATTCCCTCATTCGATTGGCTCCTGGATAGGAAAGCCTCCTGGTCGTCTCGGCAACCAGGGGGTGGTCCTAGGTGCCCCTGGGTATAAAATCCAGTCAGAGCCCTGGCTTGTTGCTGAGTTATTCTACCTATATGGTGCGATCACCCAGCCTCTTGTGTTTGAAACTGCTGCCATTTCTTGACCCCTTATCTGAATTCCAGGTTACTGACCCTTTGGCCTGCCGTCCCGTTTTTGCACCTAGCCGCCTGCCTCGACCTGGACTGGACTTAATTATGCATTTTGGATTCCCCTCTTGTACCTCGAGTTCAGACATCCCTGTCGTTCCTGCCAGTTGGTTCCACTCACAGCTCAGCCGTACCCCTTGACATATATACAATCACCTCAAGACACTTGAGAATATTATGTGTCTAAAAATCTAACAGTCACCATTTGGTAGATTTCCTCTTACTTACTGTCTTCATGATGGAGTCTCCAGGGCAGGATATGAGAGAACATCTACCCTTTGTAGATGGACACACACGGCAATTAAACATTTTTTAAGACACTGAGGAACTTAGAATGTTGTAGATTTGTACAGTTATAGTTAGGCCTTAACCTTTTCTCTGCCGTGGACTTAAGTACTATGTCTGTGGCAATGCTGGCACGTAAACAATCTCTCGGCTGCTGTATCTCCCGGTCCTGCATTATACTTTACATCATGCCGTCAGAGCTGCAACTGATGTACAAAGCACTGAAGAGAAGCAAGTGACATTTTGATTTTACTCTGAAGTTCAGCTTTAACACATCAAGAAGAGAAGAAATTTCTCTATTAGGTACACAAAACCCAGCAGAGGTTTTAGTCCCCTTTCACAATGGAGAAGCCATTCCGATCAGCAGGTGATCCATGCACAGATCCCATGCTGATTGGAGCAGTACTTTTGTGACATCTGCATCCGTTCAGTATTTTCTCTATCTTGTAATAGAGGAAAAAGCTGAACTAACCCTACCCATGTGAGGTCTATGGGGATTCAGATGTTTACATCCAATTACTTCCAATCCATCCAGTTCAGGTCTGTTAAAACAAAACTTTAATTTGCCCTGGTGAACAGTACCATTGAAATTAAAAGTGAAAGACAATCCCATATTTTGGGTTGTCACCAAAATGCTTTCTGTTGTGGCTATCGGTAGGAAGGGAAATCTCCCCAGCATGACACAGATGGCAAAAAAACTGACAGTGATTATAACCCTTATAACTATAACTCTATTTAAAACTATAAAAGAGTTTTGGCTTCAGTTCTACTTTAACCCCTTCGTGACTGACGACGTACAGCATCGGGGCTGTTTAAACAGACTCCCGGCGACTTTTGCCGCCGGGACTCTGTTTAAACTTGTAGAGCCGACTGTCGGCTTTACAACAGAAGCGATTCTGGCGACTTACCTGTCGCCAGATCGTTTCTGTGTTCCGAAGAATGGACCGCCC
>NW_017306306.1:526779-541302 GCF_000935625.1 Nanorana parkeri
GGGTGTCTTTTGGATAGCAGTCAAAGTAAAGTAAAAAAAACAAAAAAAAACAGTTTTTAAAATTAAAATCAAAATAAATCTAATAATAATAATAATAAAAAAATTTAAAAGTCCCCCGCCTCCGCGAGCACGCACGTCACCACGTAAACACGCGTCGGGTGCACCTACGTATAAAAACGACGAACAAGCTACACATGTTGGGTATCGCGCACGCCGGAGTGAGAGCAATAATTCTAGGGCTATTTTGGGGTATCTCTAAATTGATGACCTGTGGGGGCTTTTAAAGCGTCTTCTGTGGACTTTTTGGGGTACTGCAGTTTTTCGCCGTTTCACGGACTCACGCAATTTGTAAACTGGGCATGTTGGGTATGGTTTTACTCGATGTAACCTCATCTTTTATATTTCATTTAAAAAATGGGTATTTTGTTGTGTTTTGGGGTATTTAATTAAATGTTTCACTAAATTTTGGGGTTTAATAAAGGAGTTGCGCTAATAGTGCAACATAAAAATTTGCAACTACCACCATTATATTGTATAGGATCTTGGCATTCAGAAAATATATAATGTGTGGGGGTTTTAAGTAATTTTCAGGCCTAAAATGTGGAATATAACATGGGTGCAAAAAAATGAAAAAAAGGCCTCAGTCATGAAGGGGTTAATTATAAAAAATCTCCCAGTGTAAGCAAGAACTTGGATATTGCCTAAAATCTTGTTGGGATGCCAAAAATATCCTTCTTACACGGTTCATCCAATCAATACTGATAAAAAAAAAGTTTTGGCTTAAGTGTACTTCAGCCAAAACTGCACACACAGGGTCGATCAATGAAGCCAATTTCATTGACAGCTATATATAATTTTAATGCCACCTATATACCTATCAACCTATTTCATACATCTATATATCATGATCATCGTCTCATTGTCTAAATATTGGGCTAACACAGTTATAATCATGGAACTCACAAGTAATACCTCTCACATTGGTCAAGAAGACATAGGTCACTGAGATTACTTCTTTGTGGTAAAAATCAGAAAAAGCTAACACAAAAGCACGCATAGTTAGCATTATGTAACCTTCTAACATTAAACAGATTTTGTTCATGAAGCCAAAATGTCCCTAAGAGCCCATTCCAAAACTGTTAAAACTCCAGAACACGGGAGCTCCTTTGAAGGTATTTGCAGTTCCGCTTCCAGAACAGCAGAGTGACTCACAACACACAAAAGGGAATGACAAAGCAGTTCTAAACAAAGAAACCGGACATGTCTAACGCACCTTTTCTAGCCACATGAGTTCTTATGTGAAAAGATGCAACAAAAGTCTGTTCTCTGTTAAAATGCCTTTAGTAAGAAAAGTATATTTGTTGGCCTAAGTTTGAGCATTGCAAGGAGATGTTCAGAATCTACCTACTTATCTTCTTACTTATATCTGAACTCAAAAGCCAAAATGTAACATATTGCAGCTTACCAATTCTTTGATTTAGTGTCTGCCTTAGTTTTCTTTTTTATGTTTTTTTCCCCTTTGTTTTCACCTGGTGACCCGGCCAGTAAAGCTGGCCATACACTGTAATATTTTCTCTGTTTAACCCTTGGGCTAAACAAAGAAAATATTGCAGATTTCTTCATCGACGCTTAAGAGCGTTGATCAAGGAATCTCCCACTGTTTGCATTGTATTCAGAATACCCCAGCAGAGCCGGCAGCTCATTGGCAGCCCACTCTGTTCATTCGAAGATTTTCCCACCTGCTCCTTCAATCAGTTGATTCCGGGATGCCGATCAAAAGGGTGCCGACAGCAGCACCCACTGAGCAAATTTCGTCTGCTTCATCAAGAAGCGGCTGAAATTCGAATAGTGTATGGCCAGCTTAAGTCTTTTATTTTTCTTTCACAAAGGTTTTATTGGGTTTTTTTTGTATAAAGAGTACAAAGATAACAAAGTCAAGGCTTGCAAGCCATGTGGCAGATGACAATGTAGAGAGTTGGGGAGGAGGTGTGGTGCGCGTTTGTGGACCCGTGAACAGGGCCAACTGATCGGAAGCCGATTAATCGATTATTGAAAAAGTTGACAACTTTTTCAATAATCGATTATAATCGATTATGTCGATTAGTTGTTGCAGCCCTAGAGGAGACATTCTTAGTGCTACGCAGAGCACAACACAGTACTTTGAGTTACCAACAAACTTGGTGTGGAGGGTCCTGAAAAATGGCACAATAAGAACAGCATAGTATAGACCTGATGGGCAGACAGTAGGGATCGAGGAGAAAGGATCACTATTTGAGAAACATTGCAATTCTGGATTCTGATCCTATAGGAAAGGAGGCCCATAGGTCTCTCAACCTAATGCCACAGGACGTGGGGTCCAGAGGTGGAAGAGCACATTAATCAGTATATACTTTTGGGGGAAAAGGAGAAGGGGAGGTATAAGGAGTACTGCAAGTCTTTTATTTTTCAACTTCCTTAAATAGACCAAGCTGTCTGTCGAAAGTGGCAGATAGAGGGTTGAGACAAAGCATTTACCATTGACGCGGTGCTTACAATGATCAGCTTTTATTCATTTGATAGGATGAGAACAAAATAGCATCCAGAATTAAAGTGATATTAAAGTCAAAAGGGTTTTAGGCTATTTTAAAGGAGAACTATGGGGTCAGTGTTTTTCCCCATAGTTCTCCTTAGGGTAACGGGAGGACACAAACTAGCGTCCTCCCGTTACCCTAAGCTCAGTATACCTCGAGCTACAGCTCGCGGTATACTGAGACGCCGCACCTGGAGCGGATCCCGACGTAGATGACGGGATCCGCCCAGCTGCGTGAGTGACAGCTGGCTCTGCCTACCTAGAGGCAGAGCCAGCTGTACCCGCCCCCTCCCCCGTCTGTTCCGCCAGTCAGCGCTGGCAGATCGGAGCGGGGAGAGGGCAATCCAGCCTCTCCCCCTGTCACGGCAGAGAGGCGTGACAGGATCGAGAGGTGAGGGAACCCGGTATGTGTTCCCTCACCTCCCGATCTACTGAGCCGACCTGTGACAGTCTCATTGTCACAGGTCGGCTTAGAACTATGAGGTGAGTGGAAATCACTCATCTCATAGTTCTCCTTTAAATGTGGATTATATCACGCATAATAGATTCTGCTCCTTAATGTTTAAACGTTTTAATTTCCTGCAGAATCAGCTGGTTCCCACTGACCACTGGCCCTGATATCCTGTTTTAGGGTGGCTCCTTTCCATTGCAGGGTCCTATGCAGCCACCCTTGTATGTGCTAGTAAGCTGTGTGTGTGTCTCCACAATCACACAGGCATAGCAAGGCAAGACTCTCCACTCTTCTTCTCCCCTCTCATTGTCCTTCCATCTCCAAGCTAGTAGATGGACAGCTGGTAGAGACTGTATTGTCCCTTGTGATTGTGTACTGGACAGGAAGTTCAGGGAAGAGGAGCTAAGAGAGTTGGAGTTGTTCAGAAACATGATGACTGTAATTTTAAATTTGGCCCCATTGACTTCAAAGGGAACACATTTGAAGTCAATGCGCAACACAGCAGAGGTTTCTCGTGTTTTTTAAGCATTTTGTCACACAAGAGCGAGCCTTCCTCAAAACACACAAAACACACTGTGGAACAAAATGGAGGACAGCACAAGCTAAAAATGTGCGACAAAACACTTTAATCAATGCTTGACAAATGCATGCCGACACTAGTAGAATGCTTAAAAAAACCTGAAAAAAACGCATGCAACTCTGATGCTTAGGTGTGAAAGGAGCCTTAGCTCCTGGTCACACGTTTGCATTCTGTAATACGTCAAAAACACACAATGCGCTTGTGTTGCCATTACTTGTTATTGGCACCCCAAATGCAGCCCTCAAAACACATGTTTCTGTAGTAGAAGCGTAGTCACAAAAATGTGTTACGCTTGCAGCAGAATTAGTTGTATGGGTTACCTTGCCATGTTTGTCACGCATGGGCAGCCCATTCTTTGAACTTAACATGCTGACACTCAGCCGCATTGGCGAAAACGCACATGCCCGAAAGCGACACACAATCATGTAACGCCAACGTGTTAACAGGGCCTTACATTTATGTCCCGTAATGTATTATATTACTAATCAGCTTGGTATTTATTATATCTAGTACATAAAGTGCACTGCACTCCTGTGAAGAAAAAAACATTTTAAACCTAAGCCTGCCACCAATAAAAATAAATGATAAAGCATATATAAACAGAAAGATCAAACAATAAAAACCATCTATGTAATGAAAATTAATAGAAATGCAAAAATTAGAAATGTACAGTGAAAGAACTGGCCCATTGATATTATCCAAAGACAGTGTGTCAAATGCCAGCCAAAAACACTGCTCCCTTCTGCATGTTCCACCACTCTCCTGATCCACTCATCAGATGCGGTGGACCATATATACCAAATGTGTATCTCAATCCTTTTCCATTTCTGGACTGCACCCTCTGATCTCCCAGGACCACGCTGTTTATTCCCAAATGATTCAGTAATATGTGATCCTTAGATCGCTCCAAAACCTCCTCTCCACAATACTCCACTCTGGTAAGACTCATGGAGAAGGTGCATTAAAACAGCTCATAGTGTAAATTCATGATAAACTTTTATTTAAAACAAAGATTAAAACCACTCACAGAAAAAAGGTGCTCCGCCGCACCATGCGTATCATCATAAACAAAGCTGCTACAGAATTCCTCACACTTCCTGGTCTGCACCAGGTCAGCGCATAGCCACTGTGAGGATTCGTTTCAAACGGTAGCACATTAAGGGCACCGCCACTCGCTTTTCACTTTTTACGGCCTTCTTTGCCCACTTTTATTTACTCACAAATTGAAAGAAACGTCCACACAGGTGTTCCCACGCAAGGGTTTCCAAACACAAACTACAGTTTTCTTAATCAAAAAAACGTTTTCCCATCTCACCGACTTCAAGTAGGTCCTTTAACAAAAACGTCTGGCCACACAGGCTGTATTCAAAAAACTAGCCACACAGGCTTGTTCTTTTTCCTTTTGCCACACAGGAGGACTGCCACACAGGCTTGTCTTTTGCCACACAGGCGGATTGACACACAGGCTGCTCTTTTGCCACACAGGCTGCTCTTTTGACACACAGGCGATCTGCTCCCCAGCCCACCAAACACACAGTCTGGTTCTAGGGTGGGGCTGTTCTCTTAGGAGGCTGGGAGAGGCCCTAACAAGCCAGCTAGCTTCAGCTGGGCTTGTTACCTCCAAGCCTCCAGCCCTCTCAGCACTAGAGGAATAACTTAATTAATATAATTGAACACCGACATCCCCATCTGCCTGCTGCCACACCACCCGCTGACGCGTTTCATCATGTTACTTCCTCAGGTATGCAGTCACTGCTTGGAGAGGGGAGTGAGAAAGAAATTATACCTATAATAACAATATGAATAAAAGTATTAATCTATATAACTTAATATGAAATGTAATAAGAGTCTAAAATTATAGCATGCTACCCTCACTTAGAAATCCCCCTGCCAGGTATCTGTTAGCTTAACCAAAGGAATCGATAATGTATGTTTGCTATGTCAACTTGTACTGAACTGTCAACTTGCTCTATTTACAAAAGAATCCACCTCTGTACTTTCTGTATTTCATTGGTTGAATTGCCTTATAAATGTGCTGAGTTAGCTCATTGAAACCAGTACAAAGTCTGCGTTCCAGAGCGTTCAGCCTCTGGAACGCAAGCCGGACGCTGTTCTATCAAAGTTTGTGACTATGTTAGAATTTGTGACTGGACACATGGTCACACATTTTAACATAATCCCACCCAGTTTTTTGGAGGTGGAATGTGTGACCGGCAAAAGGTGAAGAATTCCAACGCTTTCTCAGCTGTTCCAGGGCAGATCGGCATCGCAGATCATATGTGCAAGAGAACCGATCTGCCCTGGAACAGCTGATCGGTGAGTTTCTACACTTATCTCTTTACTTGCTTTGCCCTGCATGTGCCCAGGTTAGAAGGCTACAGACAAAACAGTTTGAAGATTAACAATGCACCTTTATATTGAGAGTTATATTAGTCTAGTCTCTATCCAAACCTGACAGGCTCACTTGAAGTCTCTCGTGCACTTTGTAAGGCCCCAGGTAACCTAATTGTGATGTGATTCTGTGTACATTGGATGACAATGAGATGTGACTCTGCCAGGAATAAACATGCTAAGATTCAGACCCCTATGAAGATGTCTAGAGGGATTGTCAACTAATATTAAAGTCCTGTCACTCAGCTCAGAAACTCTGCTTGGTTTATAAAATAATCAGAGATGTAATTGGAACTGCTATTGCCCTAAGCAAAGTGAATAAATGCGGCTTAAGCCAGTGATTGGGTACTCCGTGTCCTTCATCTAAGGCAAGACTGGGCAACTGCGGCTTTCCAGAATTAGAGGGTGTGAATTGGCCCTCAGTTAATTCTAATCTTCGAATGCTGTTACATTATGCAGCTGGCACAAGTACAGAAAGGCATCAATGATTACCCCAAGTACATGACTTGACTAGATACAAAACCAAATTACTATACTGCTTTGGTTTTTTTAGGTGTGAGAGCAGCTAAAACCTTTTTTTATTAGTTTTATGTAGTAAACCCTTGTGGCTAAATAGCCATTGTAATCCTTCAGAACCCTACCATACTTAGCAGAAGTCTATCAAGCCAGGTCCTGTTTATAAGCCCATCACAAATAGTTAATGGCTATCATAACAGCAAATAATGGAGCGGCCGTTCTATAGCCCCGTCGTAAAGCCATTTAGAGCAAATACAACGCTGGGTCTAGGTTTTCGGTCACCTGCAGCTGCTCTTACAACCAAATCTCAAGATCCAGTTATATTTTATACATTTTGATAATACTTCATTAATTACAAGTGTTTGCACAAATACATTAAGGAATTACAATCAGTTTGATACCAGGCATGACTAGGATAAAATGTACAAGGGACTAATTGGTCACATTAAATGTCCTAAAAAGTATACAGTATACAACCCTCCTACATTCCAACTATCAACCCTCTTGACTGGGTGGGATTGGCTAAGGAAACACGAAAGAAAATCAAAGCGCCACAACTTAGCCCAATAACTTAAGTGTGATGGGACAAGGAGTACAAACAGTATTATACACACATGTGGGAAGATACACATGTGCTTCAGCACAGAAACATCATAGAAATCATGGTATTGTAGTATTGTTGGGATGGGTGTTGGTCCTCTGGGTTAGAGACGTTTGTAGACCGAAGTGGAAATGATAATGATAACAAAAGGTGAGACTTCTTGAATAAATATAAAACAAGTGCAACTTTTTAACTCATCATTAAGTTAGTTGTGATGCGGTTTCACTGGCGAAGATTTTGTGGCAAGCTGGTTAAGGACCTGTCACTCACACAGCTGGGTGGATCTCGACAGTAATGTTGGGATCTGTCCCGGCTGCAGCGGTCTCAGTATACCGCGAGCTGTAGCTTGTGATATACTGAGCTTTGGGTCACGGAAGGACACTAGTTTATGTCCTCCCGTGAGCCTTAGGAGAACTATGGGGAAAAACACTGACCCCATGGTTCTCCTTTAACTATATACAAACCAAGAATTAGAGAATAAGATTAATTCTCCTATTAACTATCATATTTTTAACTCTGTCTGATTCCTTGTCTGGCATGGCAATGGGCGTCTGTCGGGAGAATTCTCCCACGGAATCAGAAGACTCAGTTAGCTGAACCAATCAAGGTTTATTGTAACGCATATGCGGAGGTTACAACAGACTTGACACGTGTAGGGACTGTCCCAAACACCAGTCTGTGTAACTCTGAAAAACCCTTTCCCTCCCGCAGTCTCTTATAGCCCTTTTCTTCGCCCCCAGCTTCTCCCTCTGTCTTGGGTGAAGTTCCTCTTTCGCATCTGGCCCTCACCTCTCGAATTCTTCTTTGACACGTAGGCAAGTCATCGTGGTTTCAGCCTTGAGACACTGAGTCGCAATTCTACATGTATAACTACTGAAAACAAAACTACATATTATTATTTATGCTATTATGAAATTAACACTATCTATCTAAAAATGAATATATCTATATATATCTTCACATTTTACATGGATCCTGACCATTAACCGTGGCTCCCATCCAGTATTTTCCAGAATCACACACTCGGGGGTTGGTCAATTTCAACATAATATGTCCCTGTCCTTGTGGGTACCACTCCATCCTTTCAAACAAATCTCTTGTCTCCAGCCCCCACCTCTCTCCATGTCTTTTCCCATTTCTGTGGGTCAGTGGTCCTCCATATGTCTTTCCACCCAGGGGGCCATCCTGCATTCCTCCCTCCTAGATACCAAGCACAACTTGTGGCACTACAATGTCCTCTCTTATGTACATTAGTGACATCTAGGGTAAATACAACAGTCTTGTTCTGCGCAGTACTTTGCAACACAGTCTTGTGTCCTTCCTCCCATTGGCGTTTGGAGTATGCAATATCAGTCCTGGGCCCCATTTTCCTCCCATCACATTCCAAGGCTCCTCTAACATTTCTTAATGGTTAGATTTGCTTTAACAGAACACCAAGTTTTTGTGTGTGAAAAGGGTTACCTGCTGAGTTTCCGACCCCAGTGGCAGTAACATTCGCCCTGATAGCACTTAGATTGTTGTCCTGTGAGCTGGAAAATCTCTCTGCAGGGTGAGGCTGAGAGTGCCACTGTCCCAGAGAACAGGCTCATCTGGAGGCAGCCCCTTCCTCCTTACGGCAAGCTGCAGGGCAGGGCAAAATACAAAACAGCACCGAGAGGGTTTCCAGCACATTTTCAAGCTAGCCAGCAAAAAAAGACTAATCTTTTTCTTCTCCCTTGCAGTGTTTGTAGCTGACATAGAAAGTGCTGAATTTGTTTTTTCAACAAAATAGACATTTTACTTTAGAGCAAGCGGATGGCAGAGAGATGAAAAAAGAGGACATTTTGTGAAAATGTATACATTCCTGTAGCAGATGCTGAAAGCTACAGATAATGAGGAGATCCCAGTGCCAGGAACCTGCAGAGCATACATTTAAGATGCCATACTTAATGTGACAGTAAAGTCACTTCCCCACTCCCCTTCCCCCCAATGCTGCTTTAAGGACTTACCTTAAATGATGCCTCTTGATCCGATCATCTTCTTTCCAGTAGTTTTCAGGAGTCCCTCCAGCGCTGGTGCCCGTCTCTGATCAAGCAGAGACTCCACGCTGTCTGTCCGTGTGCATGCTGCCGGCTGCCTGCATTGACTTACTCTGTGTTTCTCCCCTTCTCTTGGCCGAAGATCTCTACTGCTCATGCACCTGCCGCATGATCCTTCACGGCCGCTCAAAAATCTTCAGATCTTCGGACGGGAGCAAGCGGCGGAGACACAGGTAAGTTTTTACCTATTTGGTGACTTTTTAAAATTTTTTAAATGTTTTTGCATATATCTATTGCTTGCTTGCAGTAGATATATGCAAAAACATAAACCCCAAAAAGCAAAAACCCCACGAAGGTTTAATTGTACTTTAACTGTATGATATCTTGACTGGTCTTAAAGAGAATTAGGGTGGGAGGTGCATTGAAATTCATTTATGGACATTTATTTTTACATTTTTGTTGTTGAAAGTGCTGAATTATCATCTTCAGTTTAAATGGCATGCACTTCTGGGCTATATGGGAGATTGTGATACTGCCAGTACTGACACCCTTTTGTATAAGCTCCGACTCTTGTGTCATGTGATTAAAAACTAGTGCTGGAATGCACTCTTTACAGCAGAGCTGGGTTTTTTTTTCTTTTAAATAACCAAAAACTGGTGTTGAACCCACTACCTGCTGGTTTATGGTAGATGTGACGGACTAAACCGTCACTGGGTCTGCTGGAGGAGCCTGAGGGCTAGCCTCCTTCCTACTGACTATGGACCTAGAACTATGGAGACCCCCCTCAGACCTCTTGGAGTTACATGGAGCCATTCTACTAGGTTTATGTGTTATGTGTGGAATTAAAATATTGCATGTTTCCCCTGACATGACATGTAAGTGACCCTGTGTTCATTATAGGCAGCAGGCTGTCTGGAGGGGCCATTTTTGTGATGATCAGATTAAGGACATTCATTAAGTTCAAAGAGTGTTTGTGCTTAAGGAATTCTTCAATAAAGCAGTTCTTGATTTCCACCTCAACATTGGTGTTGTCTGATGATTGAGGAGTTTAGCTTTCTGTCCTAATACATTGGTTCTGTCCAATAATTAGACAGGTTTAAGCTGAAGACGCTGGAATTCGGGTTCCAGCGAAGAGGAAGCTGATTTCTGAAGGAGGTACCCAGTCGGGGTACCAGGCGGTCCGTCACAGTAGATATAACATATTAATGGCTAGAACTTCGTATTTATCTGAACTAAAAAGGATACAATACATAAAAAGAGTAATTCAAAACATAATAGAGACAAGTGTATTGTCGCAGCTAAATAAGCGTGACAAAATGCTTCACAAAAAAATCCCATTCATCACTATGGTCCCCGTTAACACCTTAGTGTTTTGTCGCAATAAGCAAAACTTCTGTCGCTGTAAAAAGTATATAAGCTTCTTTTTAGGAATTTTGCCACTTGTTTTGTCCCCAAAGACATTATTTGTGTGCGTTTTTGCGCACGTGCTACACGCGTGTTAATTTACATCAATGTGTCACACTCTGCTTGCAAAAACGACTTAATGCACACATGTAAAATACGTGCAAAAACCCGCATTTCTACACGCGAAATCGTTGTCGCCCAGCTGTGAATGGAGCTTAACAGGTGATGTTGTTGATGATGATTTCTATCTCTGGCGAATGGGGGTATGGGCACATATTGGCCAACCCATTGGGGGATTGTAATTGTAAAAGGGTTAAGAACCCCTGGTTTAGTGTTTATGTAACTAACAAATCACATAAAATGTGATATTGATTAAGATATCACAAAGAGAGAGACAGAAAAATATCTCGGCTATATATGTAGTGTAAAGAGAAATAGGTGTAACAATCTGTAATCAACAAAGTCAAGCCTGACACACGTTTGTTGTGGAATTTAGCCAAGACCACTTATCTTAGGGTGGAGTTTACTGACATACGTGTGAAACACTCTCCTTTATTAGGTGAGTGACAACTACATGTTTTGTAAAAAGGTTATTTATACAGTGTAGCAAACACAAAAGCCATAATGTTGTGTCCAGAAAGGAATAGGGGGGGAATTTTCCAATAGGGGTTTCCATCACTTATACAATGCCAGAAAAACCCAGAGCAACCATTTGCCTAAAATCTGGGTTTGTCTTTATTATTTGAGTATAAATTTAGATATAAAATACAGTGTAGAAATACAAAACATAGTAGATGTCCAGGATGTATATACCGTAAGTGCAAAAGAAGATTGTACAAAGTTTAAAGGTCTGTAATGAGCATCTTTATAACATAAGCAATTCTGGAACTACGGTGAATAAAGGTGATTTAGCACTTTATGGGAATTCCATATTTAAGTGACATTCCCCATATTTATAATAAATTCAGTGTTACTTTTTCTGGCCCCCACACAGCCAAGAGCCACACAGGCACCTTTGTCACCTTTGAGCCTCCATCTTAGTTCAGGTAGTAGATGGTGACCCTGTGTGATGCTTGATCCAAGATGGCACCATCCTTCTGGACAGAAAAGCAGATGAAGGTATTGTTAGGGGTAGTACCATGAACTCTGTGAGGGGTAATAAATACCTGAAAGTGTTACAAATACACATTATTATTTGTTAATGAAGAAATACATATGGATTTAAACAACACCTATATACATGTGGCCTCAGATATAATGGCCTCAGAGATATTAGCTTGCCGTCCTTTTAGTGTACACATTGGATAATTTATGAGAACCCATAATTGCAGCTGTTATTTACTCTGAAGGTCTTAGTCGTTATTAATGTGTATTTTTTGTATTAACACACTCCAGGATGTATGGTGTAGATGATACATTGCCAACAATCACATATTACTTCAAAGAAATGAAAGGCTATGTTTGCGCTTATAAATGTTTGAAGAAGAATTTTTTATGCCTGTGTTCCAAGTTCCTCATGACAGCAATGTGCCACGGACTTAGCCTTTGATGGTGGAAGACCTGCCAGTTTTCATCTGTTACTTGTACCAAGATCACGATTAATAGACTAGCACCCCAAGCTAAAGGTTTATGCAGTTGTGTTCACTATGAGGACTTCTCCCTCACCGCCTTTTAAAAAAAAGGAGAAACCTTTTTGTTGCTGTCATTAGCTGTGTTCTACATTCTAAGTGGCTTTTCACAAAGACTTCTTAAAAAGTAATGATAAATAATTAAAGTATATGACAACTTGAAGACAGCCAAACTTTTTGGATTTTCCATCCCTTTCTGTACTGCAGACAAGGGTCCCCTGGACAAATAAAGAGGATGATTGTTTCCAGTGTTATCCGATCTTCTGGATCTTCTCAATCACAACTAACATTTACTTCTTATTGTGCAAAGGAAAGCCTCATTTTAACACATGTGATAAATATTTGGAATGAGAGCTGTTTTGAGCCCTTTGGAGCTAGTGTGTGAAATTATAAGGCAAGAACATTAATATAGTTTATCGTTTTTGGATAGACATGGAATACATGATATATGAAATGGCCAATAAGAGGTACATACCCAGGTCTGAAGCTAAGAAATATACAATCTTATGCCTAACCAAAACCAATCATTTTAAATAAGTTCATTCGCCCTGCTTCTGCTGTCACTTCGGCTCAGCCGAGCCGAAGCATATGCCTTTGGCCACTTAGCCACCTTCAGTTGCTATACGGGCTATAGTGAATAGCCCATACAGCAGCCCTTCGGTTCGACTGAACCAAAGAGCTCCGACGGCCGAAGAGAGCCAAAGGATCAGCCGAAGCTACGGCTGGATCCTTTGTGAATAACCCCCTTAATCTTTTGACACACAAATGGTGGGTACTGATCTATACATAATTAGCAACAAAAACAACTGAAAAAAATCTGGTTATAGTCCCACAGGTGAATGACAGGGTGGAGAAATGTGTCCCGTAATTCATTGGGGGACCATTTACAAAAGTGAGTAATTATAGAGCAGCAGCACGGGAGTGGAGCTCTTCACTCAAGGTTTACCAGAGGAGTAATAGAGGTTAAAATCAGTGTCCAGGAAATGGGCCCGCTAAAATTGAAGCAGGTTATACTGGGACAGCTGAGATGATGGGTACCAGGTCAACATCACCATGGACCGTGAGGGTGGTGGGAAGGAGTATGTCTCTGGAATTAGAAACAATGGAGGTGGTGAAGCGGGCTTTAAAGTGATCCGCAGTGTATTGCTTTTCAGAGGGCGGTGGAGCAGCGACTGCCCGTCGTTCAGGAGCCGATACTGCCACCCCCCTGAATTATTTTTTATTGATCCCAATGGGGATTTTCTATTGCAATACAACTGTGTTCCTTTGCAGTACCATTGACTACAATTGTTACATTTGGCAAGTGGCACCGCTTGCCAATCGGGGAATGCTGTTTAAAATTTGCTGTAGCATGTATACAGGCCTATGCACGCTATTTTACCTTGTAGGTAGGTAGCTGTTCAACCCCCTGTTTTTACTGCCCCCCTTGCCACCAAATTAAATAAATGATATCTTATTATCTGTTGATGGAGTCTTTGTTGATACTTGAACGTGTTTGTTATCTGAGCTGTAGAGCTTTAAACTCCTGGCAAGATATGGTTCTATTCTTCTCTAAGTACCGGAGGTATTGATTGGGTCATTGAGATGTAAATGGATGACAGTAAATCAGATCAATATTGTCATTTCTCATCAGGTATATCCCACTTTATTGGTATGCCATGCATATTTTAAAGTAGAACTCCAGAGTAATGATCGGTTTCAAGCAATGACGAAATTTAGGCTTAGGTTTTTAAAAACTGGTCAATTGGAGCAAGTTAACATCACAGTAGTTGTTTTTAACTCCTTGAGGACCAAGGTCTTTTTTTAAAGTTTTTTTGCACATTTCATAATCCACATTTAAGCCTGAAAATTACTTCAAACCCTTAAACATTATATATTTTCTGAAAGCCAAGAACCTGTAGAATAAAATGTTAGTTTTTCTGTTGCACGACATTAGCACAACTTATTATCAAACCCAAAAATTTTGTGAAAGATGCACTTGAGGTTACAATCAGTAAATAGATACCCAACATGCTCAAGTAAAAAATTGTGTGCGTGCATTATTGTCGCTCCTGCCGGGGTCCCTGAAGACCCCAAAAAATATGATACTAAGACATATCCTGTCCGCAGCCCGCCAAGTGATCCCCCCTGTATTGGAAAACAACAACTACTCCGCCCCTCTCCATGTGGGTTAGCCAGGTCAACGATATAATGCACATGGAGGAGCTATTGGCGACTGACACTAATGCCTTCCCTAAGTTCTTGTCCCAATGGAGTGTGTGGATACACTTATCTTCCTCTGCCGACCTCCAGTCTCTCCTCTGAAATTACTTTCCTAGCAGGCAACGGGAGGCCTATGATCACGGAGTACACCCTCGATCCAGGA
>NW_017306306.1:541515-550809 GCF_000935625.1 Nanorana parkeri
CCCCCCCCCCCCGGTCTTCTCTCTTCTAAGCTATTCTCCTTTCTCTGTTCTCCTCTCTCTGTTTTCTCCCCTTTATATTCTTTTTCTGATATAAACTGACGTTCAGACTGTTCGTTTGGAAACTATTTTATGAGGTACTAACTATGGTGGCGCTAGACTAACCTGTATCGGGCGGATCCAACAAGTTTACATAGGTCTGTCTATTCAGAGTGAAGGTTAACCCCTTATGCTATAACCCCTTCACACACCATATGTGCCTTAGCTTTATATACTATGTTATCTAACTTATAGAGCCATATATAAAGGCCGGCAGATGTCAATACCGAGCCACCGATATTTTCTTTCATCCTTTTGTCTCCCAATGTCATGTTTTTTACTAATTGAGTTTTGATATGGACTGTTTGAATCCTGTTAAAAATGCTAATAAAAACGGATTCAACACTAAAAATTGTGTGTGTCCGTGAAACTGCAACAAAATTCCGTACCCCCAAAAATCCATAGACAACGCTTTAAAAGCCCATGCAGTCCATCAGTTTAGAGATACGCATAAATAATGGCCTAAAATTATTGCTCTCACTCTAGCGTGTGTGGCGATACCCAACATGTGTAGCGCAATCGTCGTTTTTGTGCGTAGGCGCACCTGACATGTGTTTACTTGACAACTCGCGTGCTCGCGGGGGACCTTACATTTTTTTAGTTTTGACATTTATTTTATTCAATATTATTTTAAAACTGTTTTTTTTTTAAACTTTAATTGCTATCACATAGGGGAGCTTACAGGCCCTCTATGTGATAGCATATTGGTGGTGACAAGTACTCTTTAAGGGGACACTCGGGGTCCAAAAACCCCTAGTATCATCTTTACACTTAAAATAAGTTATTGAATGGCAGATCGCACATCAATAGCTTATTGCTCGGTTTCAAGAGCCCAGCAATGACAGCTATGGGAGCGCAAATTATGTAATCTGCATCACTCCCGGTCTCATAGAGAGGGGAGGAGATCGGTCAATAGAAGTTCGCCGATCTTCTCCACAGCTTCTCGCCGGCACCCGACATGCTGGTCCCCGGCACGCAGGAGGGGCATCGAAGCCTGGGAAACACGACGGAGGTGTTTGGCGGGGGCGGCCAGTTTACCGGCCTGTAGAAGCGATCTGGCGACAGCTGGATCGCCAATATCGCTTCTATCGTAAAGCCTGCCGCTGGCTCTACAACAATGAACAGAGTTCTGGCAGCTAAAAGCTGCTGGAAGTCTGTTTAACCCCTTAAGGACCCATGACAGAATTATCCCGTCATGGGTTGTGAAGGAGTTAATATTACATAATATATTTATAATAACATTTTCATTGCAGTAGTATTAAAGGCGATAATAATGGTGTGAGAGAATTATGGTTAAAGGTTTATGGTTAAGCACACAGGTTATCTATCTATCTATCTATCTATCTATCTGTCTGTCTGTCTGTCTGTCTGTCTGTCTGTCTGTCTGTCTATCTATCTATCTATCTATCTATCTGTCTGTCTGTCTATCTTCCTGGGCAAAAGAAAGGGTCACATTAAGGTAGTAGTTAAGTGTTGGGGGAAATTAACACCTAAGGGCTGTCTTTGGGGGTTAGGTTTAGGGCGTAACATTGAAGTGACCTGGTCACCACAATTTCACTTGTACACAATGTGAACCTATTCAAAGAAGACGGAATACACTACTTTTCCAATGACCCATTTGTTGAAACACAGAGGTTTTGCTTCTCCCTAGCCACTGCAGCTATTCAACCCAGGTGTGTAGAATACCTGCACATGCTGTATTACCTCTCGCCAGCTCATACATCACTACAGGATGTATAAGGCAGCGGTAGAATCACCATGCAGCAGAGGAAGACGAAACTCAACCCACCCGGAAGGGTTGAATACTTGCAGTGACCAAGGAGAAGCAAAGCGAGAACGTTTCAAGGTGTTCTGTGGGGCTTTATGGGAGGGAACTGTTTTGATCCAGTACCAAAAGCTAACATACAAATCTAATTATTATATTCTATAATAATGAAGGTCAGCATGCTGTATGATTAACAGGGGGGTTTCTATTAGAGTACTTAATTTAAACGACTTTATGCAATCCAAGAAGTTAGAGAGGGCCATATTAGTGCACAGTGGGCTGTCACTGTAGTTGCATTGTGTTTTGTGAGTCTGCCTGGAGTGCCACAGTGGGTTACATAAAATATGTAGTGCCTTTGGTGTGGGAAACGCGTCAATTGCTTTGTTCTGAACCATTCACAATGCGAAAATAAATAGACTCAGCAGACTTTATTGTACATTTCACCTTGATACACGAAGGTGACAGAGAGCATTAAGGCTCAGTTTAAAGGAAAGCCATGAGACAAATAAGTAGCTGTCTGGCACATATTCAGAAAACCATTAATTAGGAAGATCTGACTGACAGTTCAAGCCGCCAGGCATGCGAGGCTTAAAGGGTCTCATGTGCAACTAGGAATATGAGTAAAATAGCCCCCTATGTGACAGCAAGAAAGTTAAGTTAAATTATTAAAAAAACTTAAAGATGAATAAAAAAATGTTTTGAAGTCCCCCGCCCCCCACATACACATGCAAACATGCGTCGGGGGCGCCTACGTGTGAAAACGACGATTCCACCTATTGTGCCGCAAATGTTACATATCACTGCGAACGTTGGAGTGCAAGCAATAGTTTTATGACCGTTAATCACTGATAACACTAAACTGATGAGCAGTAAAAGCGTTTAAAGTGTTGCCTATGGCCAATTTTCAGTGTGGACGTTTTTTGTGATTTTGCGGCCGCACGCAATTTTAAGGCTCGACATGTTTGGATTCTATTTACCCTACGTGACCCCATCTTTTATATTTTACCAAAATATGGGTAAGAATTAATGTTTTTTTAACATAACGTAGTGAAAACAGATTTTTTCCCCTGCAATTTACGGTACTTTTTCATTATATAGTAAAACATAACCCCCCCAGTGGTGATTATATACCCCCAAAAGAAAGCACTATGTATCCCTAAAAATGATAGGCCACGTAAAATGACAGAGCAGGGTCAGCGCATGCTGAAGCACACAGTGCACAGAAGTCGCCAACTGTCTGCAGAGTCAATAGCTACAGACCTCTAAACTTTGTGTGGTCTTCAGATTGGCACAACAACAGTGCGTAGAGAGCTTCATGGAATGGGTTTCCATGGCCGAGCAGCTGCATCCAAGCCTTACATTACCAAGTGCAATGCGTTGGATGCAGTGGTGTAATGCACGCCACCACTGGACTCTAGAGAAGTGGAGACGTGTTCTCTGGAGTGACGAATCACGTTTCTCTGTCTGGCAATCCGATGTAGGTGTCTGGGTTTGGCGGTTGCCAGGAGAACGGTACTTGCCTGACTGCATTGTGCCAAGTGTAAAGTTTGGTGGAGGGGGCATTATGGTGTGGGGCTAAGGCTTTTGGATGTCTACATAATGAAGGCTTTTACTGGTAAATAATATAGAAAGGGTCTCTTTGGATTGGCATCTTGATAACGTGGTTGGGACTGAGCAGAAAAGGAGATGTGTCATAAAACTGGGAGTGTTACTGGCTATCATTGAAGGTATGTACTACACAGCAAGCGACTAAAAATATGGCACTAGTAGGGAAAGAGGGCCCTAGATGGGTGGGTTATTCATTCACTTTACAAACTGTGCCGAATAATACAAAACAGGAGTCTAGGCACTGTAAAGCAAGGACATGTGTGACACTGGCATCAAGGGCACACTGTTTTTAATTGACTCATATGTCAGGAGGTTTATTTGCAATGCAAGGTACATCACCGTTACATCCATTTTCTGCGCTGTTTTCTTGTAAATTGAAATTACTTTGTCCTGTTCTCTGTAAAATTAGGAGAGACATTTAGCTCTTTGTTTACTTTATGTGATGGTTCATTCTATGAGCTAAACCTAAGCTGACAGATAGGGAGACATAGAGACATGGGCAGAGGACAGAAAGTTGTTGGGTTGTGACGTAACAGTATAAATCACGGACGGACCAGTGTCTTAAAGGGACCCTTTTGCCAGACCATTCAATTCAACAACAATCTTCTCGTAAGATGAAATATGTATTTAGCCACCTGAGTCCTGGATGCCATTTTAAAATGGCGCTGGACTAGCGGATGTTCGTCCCAGTGCCGTTTTAAAACTGAGACTGGTCTCATTGTAGGAGCAGGATAAAACTTCTGCATCCTGTTTCCATCAGGAGTGTAGTGACGTCAAGTACGGAGGCTGGGACAGAGCTGTTACAGCTCTGTCTAACTTCTCCCTGCAGTAACAGACCACTGTTACAGTGATCTATTGCTGGCTGGTTGTAGCCAACAGTAGATCACTATTACAAGTGCACAGCTGCATGGGGAGGGGGGATCTCCATATGATCTCCACTTACCAGATCCAGACCCACATGAAAAAACTGTGTAATAAACAAGTTGTAGTGTTTATAATGTGTATATATAGTCTAACAATAATAATATTAGTAAATAAGAAATGTAATAATTTAATAAATATAACAATATAATACATTTTTCTCGATCAAACGAGATTCTAACAGTGAATGTGGTTTTCGTTCGGAAAACTCCATTGTTTCCAAAATCAAAGTGCCCTCGTTCTGCCTTCTAACATTGCTTATGCAAATGTTGTTTGTGCTAGTGGCATTGTAATGTGCATTTGTTCCTTGTTGACATTTAATGGATTATTGTCCCTGTGTGAGGCCAATTAAACATCATCTTGTAGAAAGTACTGTGAGATCAGGCTGCATTCCAAGACAAAGTGCACATGAACATCTTGTAATGAAGGTTCTTTAACCACTTGCTGTCCGGAGCAATTTCTTACTATAGAAAACAGCTTAAAACCCCCAAACAATTATATATTTTCTAAAAGTAGAGGCCCTGTAGAATAAAAAAATTGCTACTTGTAATTTTTTATGTTGCACGTTATTTGCGCAAATGTTTATCAAACTAGTATTTTTAGGATAGCATACACTAAAATGAAATTTAGTGCACAGAATATAATGATAGGATTAATTCCTGTGTCTGTCCTGCAATCCCTACGGTGTGCGGGGGGTCCGCCCTTTGAGTACTCAGGAATAAAGAGCCGTGACAACAATGTGCCATAGATCAATATTCAAAGGTTTATTCCAAACGGTCAACTTATATATTTATACAAACAAAATAGGCAAAGTTGCAGCTAATCACCCCTAAGGCAGGTTTACAGACATATACATATAGATCATACACAGCACTCATGATGGTCTCGTCACTAGTTTCAAGACAATGTAAGGATTTCCTTCCCATGGGACTCACAGCAAATTTCCAAAAATGAGAGTATGTTGTAATTAAGCAAGTCAAATACGCGACAAATAACTTCTAAGCATTGTTCTGTTAGGACACATACTGAGCAGTAGATAAGGCAAAGCATAACTTTCATTATGTGCATTAAGCCATAACTCTTACTATATACAATTCCTCAAATATCCAATTTGTTGGTAAAATATAAAAGATGGGGTCACGTCGTGTGAATTGAGACCAAACATATCAAGCCTTAAAATTGCGTGTGTCCGTGAAACCACAAAAAACTACCATACACAAAATTTCCCATAGGCGATGCTTTAAAAGCTTTTACTGCTCATCATTTTAGTATCAACAGTGATTGATGGGCCAAAATTATTGCTCTCACTCCGACGTTTGCAGCGATATGTAACATGTGTGGCGCAATTTTCGTTTTTGTGCATAGGCACCCCCGATGCGTTTTTGCGCTTGTATGTGTGTGTACGTGGGGGGCGGGGAACTTTTAAACATTTTTGGGGCATTTTTTTTTTTACATGAACTTTATTGCTATCACAATAGTAAATGCTATGTAATAGCAAATATGATGTGACAGGTCCTCTTTACAGAGACATCAGGGGTACTGCGGGCGGGGGGCATGCCTGCAGTGCCATTTACTTAAATGGCACTGAAAGCCCCCCTCCCACCCCTGAATGCAAGGAGAATTTAAATATGTGATCCCTTGCGTTCCGGGCACGGGACCTTGCGGTACACATGTGGGCTGGTGGAAACAAGCCCAGAAGCTGGAAGAAACATCCAGCATGAAAAACGTAATGGCGGGTAGCGTACTCGTGTGTATGTGCATTTACAGTGCTTAGAACATGGGTAGGCAAACTCTGGCCTTCCAGCTGTAGTGAAAATACAAATCCCATCATGCATTTGCCTCTAGGAGTCAGGTCTGTCGCTGTCAGAGTCTTGCAATGATCATGGGACCTGTAGTTGCACCACAGCTAGAGGGTATGGAGTTTGCATACACATGTAAATTAATTCTAGTAGCTACAATATTATTGTATTATAACCACTGGAATCAATTTATTCATCTATGTCTGCAGAAATTATGCCAGTACATTCCTCTCACAGGTCACTGCTAGGACGCATAGAAAAACATTGCTTTCTATGACCCTGTTCACGCCACAACACAGGTGTGATGGACAGAGTGCTGAGGAAAAATGCAAACATGCAGCATTTTAGCACAGCACCCCTGATGCCACGGTGCTGCTGTGCAGGGATATGAATGGAATATACACTCCAAATAAAGTTTTTAAAAAAAGTTTTTAAAAAAAACTCTGGCAGTGTGTGATACAACGCCGCCGCAACGCACTGGACCGTCTGCTAAAATGGAGCGTTTTAATGAATGGGCTAGTGTGAACGGGCCCTAAGCCCTGATGCAGCGTTCTCCACATTGCCAGAAAGAAATTGAATGCTGAATGTACAGTATTTGGTGAATTGAGCTCATTCTGTTGCAGCTTGAAGGACGTCTCAGCTTCCTGTCATTGTGTTTTCTGTTGTACACTGCATGTGAAAATATTTTTCAGGATGATCACCTTATAAATTCTTCCCCCAGCTTTTCAAGGCTGTTTTATTCTTCCAGATTCATTATTTAGAAACATTCTACTGTTCTCTGCAACCTTGTATCCAGTTCAAGGCATGTTTATGGTACATAGAAAGTAAATGTGTTTACTACAGAAGAGCCCTGGGGCCATGCTAAAAAAAATATGAAACATAATTCTGTGTTTGAAAGTCAGTATTTTAAAAATAGAATTCTGAGATTAAAAGTCAGAATTCTGATTTCCAAACTCAGAATTCTGATTTCCAAACTCAGAATTCTGACTCAAATTCAGAATTATGTTTCATATTTTTTTTTTTAGCACTGTAATCCTCTGACCCATACAGCAGTACTGAGTCGTGTAGTGATTTATGGTTCGGAGCATGGAACCACGGCATTCACTGCTGGAGAATCAGGACACTTCTAAAAGTGTTAAATTTCAAAATTACATACAGTGGCTGCAGTGGTGGAACGTAGGAGTCATAGGCTGCAGAGGAGGTGATGTTTTTCTTTTGCATGGACATTAAGTCTAGAGTTTTGTAAACCTGACGGGTTTGTTTAACTCTTCATCATCTTCCAGAAAATAAAATATCAGTTCCGGGTGAGTTAAAGCTTTAAGCCCTTTGCTGCCACGTAGGTAGTACTTACACAGTGGCAGCGAAACGGTTAAAGCTTTAAATCAGGAAAGTGTAACTGACTCCAGGCTGCTATAGCAGCTTGAAGTGTGCTTACACTCCTGCAACCTGCAGGCGATCACTTCTACACCCGCCGCAGGTGTCGGTGAAGGAACCTGGGAGCGACAAGGATTTTGTCACTTGAGGTTTCTGTGCTGTCATTCCCCGGCCACGATCTGTGCTTGATCAGTTTCATCGAGGTCCATAATGACCATACCGGGCTCCACTACCTCTCCTACAGGTCCAGGATGGCCATGGCGGGTGTCAACGGGAAGAGCAGAGGGAGATCAGCGTACATCCATTCACTGATCTCCCCTACGGTAAATGAGCCCATAAGTAGCAAGGATTTTGTCACTTCCAGTTTCTGAGCTGTAATTCCCCAGACACAATATGTGCTTGATCAGCTTCACTGAGGTCCATAGGTGACATTAGGGGGTCTAAAATATGCCTGGTGTCTCTTAAACTATTGGAGGCTATTGGCCCCCTATATGATAGAAAATGAATAATAAAAAAAAAAGTAAACCCCCTAAAATGTTAACGCTTCCCCCTGGCCCCATGTACACACATATATGAATATTAACACATGCAACAGTACAGGGTTTGAAAGTGTCCCCTATAGACTATTCGGGGTACCAATGTTTTTTGCCGTTTCATGGTGGCATGCAAATTTAAGGCTTGACATGTTTGTTATCTATTCACTGGGTGCAACCTCTTCATTATCTATTACAAATATTGTGTTTGTGTGCGCTAAAATTCATTTTTTACAGATTTTCTGAGTTTGATAAATAGTTGTGCTAATATCATGTAACATAAATTAACATTAATAAATTACACCATTTTATTGTCCAGGTTCTTTCAGAAAATATAACATTTTTATGGTTTTAAACCTGTACCTCCTTCTGAAAATGCTAGTTGCCTGGCTGTTTCTGAGTCGCTGACCTGGAACACACATACAGATCAGAAAAGTCAATATGGCGTTAGAACTTCTGATCTGCATACTGTTTCCAGGTCAGTGCCTCAGAAAACAGCGAATCCACTGGATTGACATGACACCCAGGGAACAATGTTTTTGTGAGCAGAGAGGTTAGCATTGTCATCCTCTATATTTCCGCAGCACAGGCTGCCTCAAAAGTGTATCTAAACCAAAGACCACACATGTAATATATTGCAGCTTACCGGTCCTCAGATGTGGCGGTTTCATTTGTTTTCCTTTTGTTCAGGATTTTTTCCCTTTTGTTTTCACCTGGAAATCCTGCCAGTAACACACTTCCTGTTCCGTCATGTCTCCATTATATCTATGGAGGAAGTCATGGGCGGCAGTGCTAGGGATGTTCAGATACCAAGTACCGTACTCGGTACAAGTACAAGTACAGATACCTTTCCAGCTCCAGGACTAGACTAGAGAAAAACTAGTTAAGTTAAGAGGCAGCTGTCATTTGTAAGAAGCACACCGAGCTTCTGGGATTTGTACACCCTGCTTTAATGTATGATTATTATTTTTTTTATAAATATATATTAGGGATGCACCGATACTAGTATTGGTATTGGTGCCGATGCAGAGTATTTGGGCGAGTACTCGTACTTGCCCTAATGCTCCAATACCTAGCCCGATACTTGAGCTTTCTGTATCAGGAAGCTGGGTCATTACACGCTGCCCGGCTTCCTTTTTGGCCGGGAAGCCGGCTCCATGCTCCCTCGTGATGAGGGAGCATGGAGCCGGCTTCCCGG
>NW_017306306.1:550860-565887 GCF_000935625.1 Nanorana parkeri
TCCAAAGAGATATATTTGGAAAAAAAAAAAGATATCAGTACTCATACTCGATACCGAAAAACCGGTATCAGCGCATCCCTATTAGGGGTGCACCGATACAATTTTTTCAAGTACAAGTACTGATACTTGCCCAAGTACTCATAGATACAAGTACTGATATATTTATGTATATTGTCATGTGACAGTTATTCTAAAACAATACAGACTAATGATTTCAGGACAGTGGTGGAGAGCCAGAGCCAGGCACCAGCTGCAACCGCCACAACCCTGGTAGGTCTCGTGAAAATGGCAAGTATCAGAACATCCCTAGGTTGCACACAGGCTGGACTTCAAACGTGTCTCCCTTTGTTCATGTCTATGACATGGACAAGGACTCTGCATTTCTGGCAAGATCAACGGGCATTTCTGTACTTGCTGAATGTTCTTAGCATCAAAAAAGAAAACTAGTGCAGCCACAGCATCTAAAGACTGATAAACTGCGATATATTCCATTTTTGGTTTTAGGTTTAGCTATGCTACAAAAAAAGTTGAGGGCACCACTGAAATTTTTTACTGAATCACATGATAAAAACTGCTATTGACAACTAGTTGTTTGTTCTTCTCCCAGGCCTTCGGACAATCCTTCACCGTCCACCGCAAAGTTGCTGAAGATGGAGAGACCCGAGAGGAGACCTTGTTACAGGAGTCAGCGACCAAAGAGGAATATTACCTGGGCAGGATACTGGAGATGCAGAACGATGTACGGCAGAGTAAAGTCTTTGTCGGCAACGTCCAAGGCGAAAACGAGCGGCTTACCGCCCTGGTCCAAGACTTGAAAGAGGTAACTCCTCCACTCCTTATGCTGTATGTCTACCTAAAGGAGTTTCATTTAAAGAAGAGCTCCAGGAATTTGAAAATGTTATCCCTTGCAGTGGAGCCCTTCCCCTCCCCGCCCCCACCCTCACACACTGCAAGGGTTAATTGCTCATTTTTCTCTAGGGGTGATAATACAGATCATATACTCGCCCGATCCTTTTGGTTCTGTGGTAGTGACTGCTCACCTTTCCTTTCGCTCTGCTTCGGCTGTGGTATGTCCCTCCGTGTCCTCATGTCTAATCGGTGTGATGACATCACGGGTCTTTAGCCTGCTGCACCCCAAGGTAGAAGAGGCTAAGGGGACCCATCTAGCAGCCAGGTGGGACCAAGCATCGGGTGAATATTTGTTCTTTGCTCCCAAGCAAAACAAGCAGTTAACCCTTGCAGTGCAGGGTAGCCCCACTGCAAGGGTTAACTCTTTAAATTCCTGGCGTTCCTCGTTACAGTTGAACTCCAGGCGAACAACTAAATATACAGATAAAATATATAATGGAGCTGCTCTGTCTGAGATTTGCATTTCTTCCATCCAGCTCTGAGCTTTACGCAGCCATGTTATGCAGCACAGTCCTCTCTAGCAAAGCAGGGCAACTTGATTTTTTTTTTCTGCTTCAGTATTCAGTAACCTTTAAGCTGGCCATACACCTAGAGATTATCTGCAGATGTTCTCTGGTCAGATGGAAAAAGTGCAACAGATTCCTCCATCTATGCTAAACTGTGTGGATGGAGGAATCTCCCACAGGGCCAAGGTTCAGTATCTTGCTAGTTGGCCCAGCTGGCTCTCAAAATACCTGAACAATCTGATTGGATGCGGGCCTTGTTCAGGTATTTTGAGAGCCAGCGGTCCCTACTAGCAAGCTACTGAAGCTTGGCCCAGTGGGAGATTCCTCCATCCACACAGTTTAGTGTAGATGGAACGCGGTGCATTGTGTTTTAACCTGTTTTTGCAGTGATTTTGCTGCGTTCTCGAGCAGGTTTTTTTTTTGCGTAAAATGGGCTTTCAGGTGCGGTCCACTGTGTTTGCATGCGTTTTTGATGCATGTCCATGTGTTCTAGTGCATTCCATAGAAAATGAGACAAGCATTATTTTTTTTTGTCTGGCGCTAGTGAACAGAGCCTAGAAATGCCATAGGGATACATTGAGGTGCATTTTTGGTCCGGGAACAAACTGTTCTGGACATGATCCAGACATGGTGTGAACAAGCCCCTAAGTCTTTACATGAAATTTGGTTGGTTAGATTAAATACAGCAGACACTTCCTATCAGTTCCTTTCAGCCCCTTGTCCTAGCTGCACACTACAATCAGCCATCAATAGAGCTGGGTCATTGTCTTCCCCAGACAGTGGAGAGTGTCCAGCAGCTAGTAATTCATTTATAAGTTTCTGCAAAATGGAAGATAACGTCAGATAGACAGAAGTACTGGCACAGCACCATGACCCGGCCATTCAAAGGTCATTCACTTCTAATGTGCCGCCAATCAATACTTTAAAAAGTTCTAAGTGGTGCGTCTTAGAACTTGGACAACCGCGCACACAGCACTGGCTGCTATTCCAATGTTTAAAGGGTAATACTATGGATGTAATGGGTACTCCCGAAATGATTTTAAATGATCCTAAATTCAGCTAAAAGCAGCTTGTAATGCGATTTTCACACTTTACTAGTTTCTTGAGCCATTGTTTCATAATGACATATTATATCCGGATGCAGCCTACTATGCAGCTAGCATAATTGCTGACCAAATTGCTTTAAAGCTGAGCTCCAGGCAAGCAGCTAAATACACAGATGAAATATATATAAAGTAGCTAGTTCACCTGCCACCAAAAGTATTTGCATTTCTGTCTATCCAGTCCTGAGATTTACAGAGCTCTACCACACTGCACAGATCCACCTGGCAGGGAAAAAGACCCGATTTTTCTCTGCTGCAGTTCAGTAACACTTACAGATCTTGTTCCTCCCCCAGTCTGTGATTGGACAGTGAAAGTTGGAGTACCAGACCAGAGCCGTAGCTAGCTCCTTTTGCGCCTGAGGCAAGAACAGAAAATTGTGCCCCCCAACAGATGTGTGCGGTATGTGACGTCATGCGTCCCGCCTCCAGAATGGCGGCGCGCATGCTCAGAATGCATTTAATTGCATGTAAAAAATAAATTTAATGATGTATAAGTGAATACATTAAATTATGTATTTGTGCAGGGGGGTCCCTAGCTATTTTGCCGCCTGAGGCCGTGCGGGTGAGGGGTAGGGAGGGGGGCATTGGTGATGCTTTCGGGTAGGGGGTGTGGCTGGCTCTTGCTCTGCCTTTGGCCAGTGCCCATCCAGTTCACTGAGTTCACTAGCTGCCAGGAGCTGAGTGAGACGCTGCATACAGCGTCCCGCTCAGCTCCTGGCAACCAGTGACATCAGGAACATTGGCCAGAGCATCCCAGGTTGCTAAGAGCTGGGCGGGGAGATGTGTGTGGCCCTTACACATCTCCCTATCCGGCTCTTAGCAACCTGGGATGCTCTGGCCAGAAAGAGGGCAGCAGGCACACTGCAAACCATGCTGCTCTGCCTGCAGCCCCCCGCCCCCTTGTGACCAAAAGAGATGCCGCCTGAGGCAACAGTCTCAGGCTTCCTCATTATAGGAAGGATCCTGTATATGTGAATACATTTAATGGTGTATAAATGGATACACAAAGTTCATGTATATTGATATGATCAGCAGTTTTGCAGTAATAGCAGAAGGAATGAAATACCTACCTTTCCTGGAGAAGATGCAGCTCCAGGTTCCTTCTAGTGCCACTCACATAACCACATATCCTAGGTATTTGGTCATGTGATCTCTACTGAAAGGAGGATTGGAGGTGACAATGGCCAGTCCCTCCCTCTCCCCCTCTCAGTGCTGCTGTGCAGGTGATGTCAGGAAGCTGATCTCAAGAAAGATTCAGGTACTTGTGTTGGATGTATGTTTAAAAAAGATCTATGTCATTATTTTTAAAGGAATACACAACTGTATTATTTTTTCAGCTGTAAAGGCCTCCTCTGTGATTGCAGGGAGACTGAGGGCACAAAGTCAATACAGGGTCAGACAGAGTCTAACTCATTCTTTGTAACGGTTAAATCCGCCGTTAAGCTTCAGAATGACAGCAATGCACTTATGTTGGCAAATGCCGGGGTAGTGTACGTGCAGCCAGTGACACAGAGCCCTGGGTCCTGTCACCCTCACCTGGTTCATTCATGAACCATTCCTTTATGACATCACAGGTGACTTCGCCAGGCTTTTATGAACATTTTCCTTCGGCCGTTCTACTCCGTCCGCTGTCAGTTTATCAGAGGCGGTGACAACAGAGGTTAATCTTGTTTTCCAGGAATGCGGCATTTTCTACCTGACCTCCCACCTAGTTTTTCTTTATTTAACCCAGATGAGCATAATAATTGTTAGAAATCATGGCAAAATGGCAGAAACTGTCTTATATTATGTACGTTATAAAGATGGCTGCAGGTAGGACAGATTTTTAGACAGATTCAGTGAAGTCTTTAGTAATATTCAAACAGTCCCTGCCACCAGACCATTCACTTGAGCAGCAATCATCTCATTCCATTATATTTGCATGTAATGTATTTTATGCATTTACCTGTAAAATCCTCCCTTGTGTAGACACCCAAAAGCCATGACACTGCTGCTGGGTGCTGCCATCTTGGATGTGATGGCAGCAGCCCCAGCATACTCAGAGCTGCCGCCTCAAGTGACTTATATAGTATTCCACTTTGCTATTTACTCTCCCACGTTGCAAATATAAAAAAAGAATGCAAAATTAAAAGATTATGTGGGAAGATAAGGGGAGGGGGAAGAGCTGGGCCAGAACAGAGAGTAGTTAGACATTCCCAATGTATAGGGCCTTGACGTGCAAAGAAGGGAGCGAGTTGTGCTTGGGAATTGGCTCTCCTCGAGTAGTCATATTTTCTAGAAAATTCAAAGTCACATTGCAAGTGGAAAAAAAATATTAATGGAAAAGAGATTCTTTTTTATGTTTGCTATGTGTGTTTACTGTAAGAGCTGTGTTGTGTCGGCAGCATACTGGAGATAGGGACTGCTGCTTTCACACAAAGCACAGCGTTCTGACACTACAGAGCTCCAATCAACAACATGGTGTTGATGCTGGTGACACCATTGTGCTGGTGACACCGTCCTATTTGCTTCACTCCTGTACATTTTGAGACAGGCAATGGCAGTACATTTCTCAAAGTGAATGCCAAGGTGGAAGGACTGCATGCTATATGGTAATGATCAGTCCCAGTGTTGTAAAAAGAGAAAACCTGCTTCCCAGCTGCCCTGTCATTTATGCCCTGCAAACTAGCAAAGATAAAATGCTTATTCCCAAAACAAAGCAACAGCGAGCCTGTCACACAAGCTTTAAAGTGCATCTAAACCCAAAAACAAAAATGGAATATATTGTAGCTCACCATTTCTTAAATGGGTTGCCGGCATTAGTTTTCTTTTTCATTAATTTTAACTGGATGATCTGGTCAGTAACACACTTCCTGTGTTAGGGTGGCTCCATTCTATGGAGAAACAATGGAACCACCCTTGGACAGCAGCATTGTCACCCTGTGGACGGTAGTGTTAGATGCACTAGCAGATTTAGATGAACGCGTCTAACAAAATAAATTTGAGCTCCAGCTAACACTTTTGAAGCAGTTAGAGCAACATTTTTTATTTTATTTTTGGGATGCAAGTTTTATACACTGAGTGGCCAGATTATTATGACCACCCCATCAGTACTTCGTTGGGCCACGAGATGACTTCGTTGGGCCGCCTCGTGACTCCACGAGATGTTGAAAGGTAATGCGAGGAATCGGACACTGCACTGTTGCCCTTCTATTGACTTGTACCAGTCTTGCCACTCTCCGTTCTGCCCCAACATTGACTAGTCGCTGGCGGCCACAATTCGCACGTTCAGACCCAGATTTTCGGCTGGCAGTCCAGTCTTTAAACACTTTAACAACAGCTGCTCTTGAACATTTAACGAATTCTGCTGTTTTGCTGATACCCGCTCCATGGCTCCGAGCGCCAACAATCATCCCACGTTCAAAGGCTGTTAAATCTCGTTGTTTACCCGTATCTTCAGAAAAAAATCCCTTCTACTGTCGTGGTAAACAACCTGCTTCCCTATTTATAATGGTCTGGCCCTCTAGCAACTTCAGCGCGAAATTATAGCTAATTATAGCTAATCTGCCTACAAACGTCAGGTGGTCATAATAATCTGGCCACTCAGTGTATACAGTACATAAATAAAAGCTGATCATTGTAAGCAGTGTCAGTGTTAAATGGTTTGTCTCAACCCTCAATTTTCCACTTTTGGTGGACAGCTTGGATTGTTAAAGGAAGTTAGAAAATAACAGACTTATTGACCTGGATCACCAGGTGAAAATAAAGGAAAAACACCTAAAAACAGAAAACTAATGCAGCCACTACATCTAAGGACTGGTGCGCTACAAATGTTTGCTGATGGCTTTACCTACAGTTTAATAATCATCGTTCTTTTCATTGAATTAGGCCATAAATAACAAAATGGCTTTCATTACATAGCAATTATACTGTATATGTTCTATAATTTTTTTCTTTAACAAAATTAAAGTTTTCTTTTCAGACAGAAGATGTAAAATGTATTCTCACTTGTCAGTGAGTGTGCAGCAGAGTTTATTAATCCCAGTTCCCAACAGGAGTGCTTGTCTCCTGTGGGGCGAAAGAAGGGGCTGCTGCTGTTTGTTGTCCAAAAACCCACAGAAGGTGTGCACATAACCCAATAATGTGTACACATCCTGACAATTTTTATCCCCACTAGAGCTCTTCTTTAATGTGTTTGAGTTGGGGTCACATTTCAGGTTTTAGCACCGTCCTCTCCGCATATTGATATAGTACAGCGGGATTCCTCCCCGCAGCCACAGACATTCCTGTGGGAATGTGATAAGCCAAGTGTAAGTCATTTCTTTCACTAATTAACAAAAAACATAGTGATGTATTTCTCCATGTGGTGAATGTTAATGAGACCTTTTTTTTCCTAATGAGAAGTCAGGATGACAGCATTCAATGTTTTTGTGTTCTCCAGCTAGAAAGAAAGTATACAGCAGATCAGGGAATTAAACAATGGGTGAACCGACTTTGCAGCAAAGTTATGTGCATGCCAATAGTAGTTTTTCAAAGTAGTCAGCATAGGGGGTCTAAAAAAAGGGATCTTGGCAACCTTAAAGTACAATAACATTGTTATTATTATTATTATTATTATTTCAGTATTCTGTCATATTTGACAGGTCGGCTTCACTTTTCTGGCAAACTAAATAATGTAGGACAGGGCAGAGAACTGTTTCTGGTCCTACTGACAAAAAAGGGCACTCTATTTATAAACAATTAGCAAACCCATTGGCCCTGCAAATCTCTGTGAATGTTCGTTCTGTTCGAATGGATGAACAAAATGATCGTTCTTGTTATATTTTCTTTAGGAGTCGGATGTATTTTCAAGTTTCATCTTTTTAATACTGCATTATAACCACTAGATGGAGCTGAGGAGCATAGGAAATAGGTATCCTCAGCTCCATCTAGTGGCCATAATGTGGTATTAAAGATGACATTCGAAAATACATTAGACTGACAAAGAAAACAAGAACAACACAGAACGAATATTCACAGAGATTTGCAGGGCCAATGTCTCTGGCAATAGTTTACAAATAGACCCCATTATAAAGTACATGTAAACCCTAACAGGACGACATTTAGTGTGCCAAAGCACTGTTTTTCTTATGATTATGAAATATGATTTTATGAATTGTTACGTTAACTAGTTTTATAATGCTAGCTAGCTACAAACAGCTACTGTCATACTAGATGATTCTGGCTCAATAGACTGGTCCTTCCAGTGTCAAAACACTGTTTTTTGAAGCCTTCATTGAAGAATTTTCATGCTGTGGGCGTTTTGTTAAAAAAAATGCCTTTTTAGCTTGTTAAATTTGCAAATTTTCCCACATTGAACACATTGTTGGTGCTCTTCCGCATTTCTGCATGCTTAGAAAAGCAGAGAGAAACAAAAACTTTGTTGTGTTTTCTTTTATTAGTAGAAATTTCCAACTAGCACCGGATTTCCCTCCCCATACATGTCTGTGCTGTCATTCATAGTCAGCTTGCTATGACTCCCCAAAGATCTGCCAGCGTATAGCTGGGAGAATGCTGTTCGCAAGACACTACCACCAATAGATGGAGCTGAGGAGCATATGCAATTCCTATGATCCTTAGTGCCAAGTATACACTGGGTATAAGATTTATAAATCAGCCCCTTATTCAAGTATCAACCCATCCCAAACAAGTCGGCAGCCAATTTGGGTCTCATCCTATTGTTTAAGGAAGTCTAATAGAGAGGTTCATGAATTATATAAAGTCAAAATTCATTTTTTCTAAATGTATTAGCTGATTTATTTTGCTGCCAGCATAAAGCATAAAACACTGTGTAATCAGACATTGTTGGCCCTCCTGTGCTTCAAAGCTCCATAGCTGCCGTATGGCGTGCTATAGTTAACCCCATGCCCTTTGGCAATGATTCCCTTCGGTCATTTGTGGCAATACAAACAATGGTTGCTCTGTTATGGGGGACTACAATATTGCCAGAATAAAATACACTCTCTGATGAGGAACTCTTCTAGCAGAATGTATTCAATCTGTCATCCATTTTCTTTAAGTGTCTGATCCGGGCATTGGGAAAAAGGGATGATTGGAAGCTTCTCCCATTATGGGAACACAGCTTTTTTTCTTTGTTAATGGCCTCAATGTTTTGTTACCTCCTCCCATTATTCTTTATATCCAGTTCTGGAATGTCAGTAATGTGTATACTTTGCCAATTTTTGGTTAATTTATTATGCTTCATTAACAGGATGTATTAATGAGCTTTGAAGTATAGCCATAGTCTTATACCAACTGGCAGTGTCCTTGCTTAGTTGAGCGTATATGCAATATATTTATTGATTAAAAAGTAGAGGTGCATCGAAAAGAAAATTTAAAAACCGAAACGAAACCAAAATGAAAAAAAATGTCAGGCCGAAACCGAAAATGTTTTTTATTCTAACTTTTTCAAATTTAAAAACAAATATTTTATTTTTATTTATTTAGTATAAACATTTTCATTTTTATATTTTTTATTTTTTTATTAATTTTTATTAAATATTTATAATTTTTAATATACTTTTAGGGGCTTCAGGGAAATATTAGGGGTCTAAACAGACCCCCGATATTTCCCTTTTAAAATAGAAAAAGAGATTGAGGATACAGAGTCCTCATGAATGAACAGGAAGTGATGTGGATCACTTCCCATTCATTCATATTTGAGGATATAGTAAACTTACTCTGTCCTCAGTTGTTTTCAAACACTCACCAATCACTGATCGCTGACTGTTTGTACACGCTTTCCATCCTGACAGCTGTCACAGGAGGCTAAGCTGTCACCGCCCACACCGCCGCTCTCCATCCTGAATTGACTGTCACAGGAGGCGGGGCGGTGTGAGAGGAGAGCTCAGCCTCCTGTGACAGCAATGGCTCTCTCCGCCCCCACACCGCTCTCCCAATCTGTGACAGGAGGCAGAGCCGTGCTGGGAGGAGAGACGTCATAATAAAAAAAAGTAATTCCTGCCTTCTGATGTTTGAACCCAACTCTGGGCATTTTTCTAAGGTGTCCCAGGAGACGTAGAATTAAAGAAAACAGCTCTGTCTGCAATACTCACATCATCTATGGTGCTGCCCCCCCCCCACAGTAATTCCTTTTTGTCATGTCTGAGGACATCCTGTGAGTGCAGGGCATCACAGACCTGCCCCCTCACCACAGCGCCCTGTACTCTCATACAATGATGCAGAAAGAGGTCTCTCCAGGTGTAAGTTAGGTGGGAGCAGTGGATCGACTGAGAAAGCTCAAAGTTGCATCTAATGCCATGTTTTTGAACAGAGTAGGGGATGGGTAAAACTAGGGATGCACCAATTCCGATACTAGTATCGGTATGGGTGCTGCTACTAAATATTTGGGCAAGTACTCGTACTCGCCCAAATGCTCCGATACCTGAGGGGAGATCTCTTCTGACGGCAGTGCCATGAGGGAAGACGGAGCCAGCTTCCCGGCCAATCAGGAAGCCCGGCGATAGGTAATGATTTGCCGTCCTGCTTCCTGATTGGCCGGGAAGCCGACTCAATGCTGTTTGGCCGGCTCGATGCTGATTGGTTCGGGAAGCCGGCTTTCAAGCCAATCAGTATGTAAAAAGGGGTCTGCGGACTCTTGTTTTTTACACATGCGTGAGGTGCTGCATGTTCCTGGCTGGCCAAATGAAATCAACCTACTTCTTGAGGCTATCCTGTCTGAGTGGTTGCTAATAAAATGTAACAATTGGGTAGATTTCCCGCTTCACAAGGGGAAAGCCAGCACTGACAGCTTCCTTTAGGATTCAGATGACCTCGGGTTTGGTGCACTTTGCAGAGGACTTGTTGGACCACTGGAGACCATGCCACTGCTTACTGTGTTGAGCTGTGGTCCTGATCTCCAGAAAAGAACATTTTACCTTTTGCTGCAGCTCAATAGTATAGTACAATAAACCTCATATTTATTCATGTTTATGCAGCCTGACTGCATTCCAGTAAAAACAAGCAAATGTGCAATTGGGCTTTAAAGTAAATGTAATTTCCCATGTACCAAAAAAAGAAGTATATGTAAAATGTCTATAGTAAATGGCAGAAATAAAGTGGCTGCAGACTTTAGTGATGTCCTCTTGTCCATCTACATGTGTAATGTGGTGATTTCAAAGCCGCCTTTGCCTGCTCTCCGTAGGATTCATTTCATATACTTATTCATCTAAATGTGAATAATATCACTTACACAGCAGTTTTGCAATGCAAAGCACAAATTAATTTCATATAGTCAAATCAGACGCAATGGCCTTTGTGCCACCCTATTGTGCTCTGGGATCTGGGTTCCGGGGACCGGTCAGCTTACTGCTAAAGGCAGGAAAATTTGCCTAACAGTTGAGATAAAGGCTGAGAGTGGAGCCATCTGCGGGTCTCGGGAATGTTTTTTCATAAGCATCTGAGAATGTGAAACAAATGCTATTTAAAGGGGTACTTTTTATGGTTGTATTTAAAGTGACTGTGTCAGTACAAATAACATGTGAGTCAATACAAAGGAAGAGAGTTAAAACTGAACGCTTGGCAGATATAAAATACACAAATTAAGGCAGTTCTGTAATCATTAATACATCAGTAAATGTACAGTGTTTATTATATTATCAGAGATCCCAACTCTCCTGGACGCGACACTCCGGGAGTCTCCCGCTATTAGGTAGCGGCTCCCGGCCGCCGGGGAGAGAAACATCTTCTCCCGGAAAGGTTTTCTCTGCTCGATCTAGCTAGATCTATAGGGAAATAGACACTTCGGGAGTATCCCCTCCCATGTGCTGTGATTCCTCCTGCTGATTCAACATGACTACAGGACTCATTAGTGATATGGAATTCGGCGGGAGGAACCACTGAACACAGTGAGGGCCCAAGGAGATTGACACTCCCAGAAGTCTTGGTTTTGTAGAAAACTTCAGTGGAGCATTTCTCTTGATAATGGATGGCGTGGATAATGGAAAAGGTAAGTATTCACTCTTCTTTTACAGGTACACCTCTTTTGGTTTTTGTTTTCTTTAACCACTTGCTTTGAGACCCCTAATGTCACCTAGGGACCCCCAGAGAATCTAATAAGGCAAACACCTGCTTCACCAGCTTCTCTCCGGTTTCTGTACCGGAGAGTGACACTGAATGCAGGCAGTGATGTAATACACATCACTGCCTGTATTCCGAAGAGGAGGAGGAGATCAAACGGAGCTCGTGTACTGAGCTCCGTTTGATCTCCGGTTGCAGAGCTGCTGTGCTGGTCCAGGGCTCACAGCGGGCACAGCGGAGCTCGGGATCGCCAGCAGCGGCTGCGGCGGCAGAGGGAGAGCCGCACACCCGCACTCATATTACAAGCGATCAAGCGTCTCTACAGACGCCCGAACGCTTGTATGTAAACAGCCATCGCCGGCTGTTTACATTGCAGGCTCCCGAGCGGGGCGGGATGGGACGTTTAGATTTTGCGCGACACCATAGAGCAGTGGTTCTCAACCTTTCTAGGGCCGGGACCCCTTGGTAACATTTGCCAAGTTGTGGTGACCCCAAAGGTAAAATTTAGGGATGACGCGGCTGCTGCAGCGACATCTGGAGGCGTGGCAGGAGAACTGACACTGCTGCGCTAGGAGAGAGTTGAGGAGGACTCTCACCTTGCACAGCGACCCACAGGTTGAGAACCACTGCTATAGGCAAAGACAGGACCGGGCTCTGCAGCTGGAACTAGAAGAATTGGATTTAAAGTGTGTGGCTATATAACGGAACCAGCCATCGCCGGCTGTTTACATTGCAGGCTCCCGAGCGGGGCGGGATGGGACGTTTAAAACCGCCCACCCGCATTCAAGAAGCCGCTGTCCGGCCGTTTAATTACAACGGCCGGACAGCAGGTGGTTAAAGAACCTAAGGAGCTGACCGCTGTTTAGCCCATATATGTTTTCTGAATGGCCCTGAATCTGAACCTGTTAAAGTGTATCTAAAGACAATACTTTTTCAGTTTTGGATATATTAGGGAATCATTGTAACCTCTGTTAGGTTTGTACTTTGCTGTCTGTGTCATATTTCAGAAATTTCCCTCCACTTCCTGTCCTGGAGACACAAGAAAAAATGAGAATTCAAGCCAGAGTGAAGAAAAAAGATTTTGCGCGACACCATAGAGCAGTGGTTCTCAACCTTTCTAGGGCCGGGACCCCTTGGTAACATTTGCCAAGTTGTGGTGACCCCCAAAGGTAAAATTTAGGGATGACGCGGCTGCTGCAGCGACATCTGGAGGCGTGGCAGGAGAACTGACACTGCTGCGCTAGGAGAGAGCTGAGGAGGACTCTCACCTTGCACAGCGACCCACAGGTTGAGAAACACTGATATATGCAAAAACGGGACCGGGCTCTGCAGCTGGAACTAGAAGAATTGGATTTAAAGTGTGTGGCTATATAACGTATGAGGTACATACTCCGCAGTACTGTCACTGATAGGGATGGGCTCGGGCGAGTTCACAGCTTCACAAGCCGAGCCCGCCAGGAAGCTGACATCGCCAATCACAGGCACTGAGACATTTCCCGATCTCTGCAGCTGCGGACCGGGAAAATGGAATGCATAGCTAGAGGTGTGTTTTACATATTTTTTTGCTTGAATACATACATATTGCACCCACCCATTGCTGCTGTCAATCACTAGAAGGGGACATGATGAAGAACTTCAGGTCCCCCTCTGCTGATTGGCAGCATCAGAGGGCGGGTGCAATAGCTAGTTTGCTATTGGCTTTTTCAAAGTGAAATAGCCAATAGGAATCTAGCTATGCATTCCTATGGTGGGTTTTTTTTTCCTGACTTACGGCGGTCCACGATTTAAAAAAAAAAACAAAGCAGAGAAAGGTCCCGACCTTTCCGGGAGAAAGTGTCTCTCTCCCGGCGGCCGAGAGCCACTAGGCGACCCCTGGCAAATCGTCATTCGACCCTCGAGGGGGTCCCGACCCACAGGTTTAGAGCCACTGCCATAGAGTCTATTGGAGCCAAATCGCGCGACATCCGTGGAAATAAGGATCATGTACGAGCGACAAGCTTCAGCAACAAGCTACAGGCGACATTGAGCTGTGAGATGTGAACAGCTCCATTGAAATGCATTGGATAAGCTACATAGAGCAACATCGCGCGGAAATATGCGTGATTTCAAGGCGGAAATCGCGCGATAAACCGCTCAGTGTGAACAGGGCCTGAAACAATTGTCACCGGAAAACAGGTGTCCCGGCTGGAAGATTTTCCCTCACCTCCTGTTCCGGTGACAACTGTAAATTTGTGCATTTCCAATCACTTTCTGTGCTGGATGCAAATCTGGATACAAGAGTCATAAATTCTGCTTCTGTATTGCCTGCACCTAAATGGACATGGCCAGCAAAGAAACCTCATAGACATTCTGACCCCTAACAGCAAAAGTCATTAACTTAAATTTAAATAAACTTCAGAGCAGCTAGTCTACACACGTTTCATGCTAGAATGGCCAGCTTGGAAGAAAATGCATTCTGGAACTTGTAGTTTCTCAGCCACTTTAGCTGCCCATGTCAATTTGGGTGCAGGCAATACACAAGCAGAATTTATGACTCAAGTATCCAGAGTTTCCAATTCAAACAGCAGGCAAATGACAAGGTTCCGCAAATTGGCTTAATTTCTACATCTTTCTAGAGGTTTACAATTTTACTGCATCATATTTCTAAGTTCTGCTACATTTTTTCATTGCTTCCCATTTATTACAAGTCTTTGACACACTTGCCAAACCATCAAATGGTATTCTCCCTAGTCTTGATATACTCTGTATGGAAGATGAGGAAAGCTTGCAGAGCTTCAGCACCCCCTAATGTTCACTGAAGCTTACTGCAGTTTAACTTCTCAGTACCCCCACCCTGCCTCATAGATTCCGCTTAGGTGTTACTTTAATTACTCCAGATACCAATTAAGAATCTGCAGGGTTGAACTTTGAGAGCCAAAATATGACAAGAATAATGACCTTGTTGTAGAAGTTATAAATTTTTCGTCAAGGGGAAAAAGTTTGAGTTTCCGCTCTGGGAATCTAAGCCTTCTGAGAAATCACACACTTTTACAGTGATGTATTTTGCTGCAGTAAGTTCTATCAATATTGAAAATGAGTTGTATATTAGAGATTTTATGTGTCATATATTTTCTGCCCACATAGGTCCTGGATGGCTTTAACTCACATCCCAGAATCTTGTGCAGGACTATCCTGTCTAGTAGTTTAGTCCTAATGCTCACCAGCATCATTATTTCTCTATAGATTAAGGGCCAAATGGCATATTTGTATCTACAAATCAAGTTGAGTGCCCCATCTAAATACATTTTCATGTTAAATTAGAACTCCGGGCAAAGATTTTATTAACCCTGCAGTGGGCCTACCCCCGCACTGCAAGGGTTAACTGCCAATATGTTTCTAGGGCTGAAAATAAAAAAAAGTTATACTCACACTTTTCAGCCCTAGACATAAACGAGCAGTTAACCCAAGCTGTGTGTGCGTGTGTGTGTGGGGCG